>NW_004524608.1:9590240-9602818 GCF_000260255.1 Octodon degus
TTAGAAATATAGATTCAAAATGTTAGACATAAATTTACTAAGGAAGGAAGATAGAATAAATATTAGCAACACAATCCCGCAGGACTGGAGTCCTTTGCCTGTTTGTTCTGACCAGAATATGTGTACTGCAGCCTCAGATAAAACCACAAGTCAGAAAACACTTGTAAGAGCTCTATGGAAAGTTAAAACATCTTAAGTAAGATCACAACTCTTTGTAAAAGAAGGGCAATGACTTAGGAAGAATTAGACAACGCGAGTATTACAAGCATCTATCTTTCTTCATTATACTTTAGAGACACATGGTTATGTGGCGTGTAATTCTTTGCAAGACAAAAATAAGATGCCCCAAACCATCTATGAATATTTCATAATTACAGATAATTTATTCCCAAGTGGAATATACCAATGTAGGTCCTTGAGAGAGTTGTTTTCACTCAGATGACAAACTATGGGTGGAAGAAAAATCTTAATAAGCCATTTCAGAAATGGATTAAAAGGTTTTATCTAAAACATATTTTCAAGTAAATGCTAAGAATTGTGGATTTCAGCTGATATTTACTTCTTATGATTTGGTGTTATTTGCAACAGGGCCTTAATACTTCTGACCTGTGTTTTATTGCTTATTGGTAAGAATGGACACAATTACTGTAGAATTTACAGTGAGTGTGGTTCATCCTCCTCTGTAAAACCAATATAAAATCCTTCCATTATTTTACAGGGTCACTGTCAAATCGGGGTTCTCAAGACTTTTTGCATAGACAATATTTTAAAAATTAAGAGGAAATGTCACTACAGTGATGTGGTGGTTTCACTCACTAGCAAATCAAGTTTTCCTTTAATCTTCCTTTTTTAGAACATAAAACAATTTTCTCTGCATTGATAATTGTTCGTGTTTCTAAATTGAGGGAACTGGTAGAAAATAAAATCTCTTGCTGGCAGCCAGCAAATGTTATAAAAAATAAAACCTGAAACCTTGAAAACACAATCAGCAGGATCCTTCAAATTTAGAACTGAGAAAATGGGATTGACTGTGATGTCGTCCAACAATAATAATTTATGAAGTGCAGCGCTTTGCCATATATATTATTCACACAATACATACATACATACACACAAAAAAGAACAATCTCTAAGAATTTAGTACCTGGAATTTTGATAAAGGAAAATAATGATGCCTTTCTTTATTATTTTAAAATAGATATTTATAAAGAATAAATTTTATTTATAAAAGAACAACAAGGCTAACTAGAATATCTCTGCCTTTAAGTATGAGACTAGACGGTATTGAGTATTGATGTTATCTTACTGATGGGTATTCAGTAATGTGGAACAAGTTTGTATTTTTTGATCAGGGAATACTTAAAGAGGCTTTTCTAAATATAAAGGCAATCTCATTAGGGCTTTGACAATTGTATTAGAGGGATAGAGTGTAGGTTTGAATTCCAATTCTGCTATTATTTAACTGTCTTGTGACAGTGAAACTTGTTACCTTTCTGAGCCCCTGCCACCAGTCACCTGAATGCAAAACAGATGTGCTGAACCCATCCACACTCACGGTGTTACAGTCATACATATAGAAATCACTACTTTCCCTTTAGTGAGCATGCAGTAAATCTTCTCTTCCTCCTTTCTTCCCCCCACCACTTCTTGTCTTACTCCTTTCATTTTCCCTTCTCGATCTTTTTATTATTTAATCCCTCCCCACTTCAGTTCTTCTTCGAATGACACATTTAGCTCATTAGGTTAAAGGCAAAGGTACCACAATAACAGTAGCAAAAAATTGACTTATCATGATGAATTAATGAAAAGTGTGGGGGAAAGGAACCTGTAGTATATCTAAATGTTGCAATGAAGCAACTCTAAAATGCTCTCCTAAGGCCCTGGCCTCAGGATCACAGCAGAAGTGTGTCCAGGCCAAGCTGGCCTTGCCAGAAGTAGAAAAGCCTAGGTGGTGCCCCCTGCTCTTCCGCATCTTGGTGCATTCGCAGGCAGGGGCCCTGTAGGGGCTGGGGTAGGAGTTAAGAATCCAGTGGTGAAAGTTGAAGAAATTATGAGGACTCTGACATTTAAGAATTTCTTTCTGCTGTAACTTATAATTTTTAAATGTCAGAGAAAATTGGAGTGGCTATTAAGTCTGAGATCTTAGCACATAGTTAGGTCAGTTTTATTTTACTAAAATTGGTTTGTTTGTTTCTAGCAAGTAATTGTTACACTCCAACATGACAATTTATTATCTTCATCTGTAGCTACATCATTATTGTAAGACAAAGGGCTGCAATTTCAAAAACAAAACAGTGATAAACAAACCAGATTTGCCTTATTGGTTAAAGGGAGATTTTTGTCTATTAGCGCAATAAAACAGGAAAGAAGCTTACATGTTTGTTTCACATCCGAATAATTTTATTATTGAGAGACTTATCAATACGGTGTAAGTGCACCTACTCAGAGACCTGGAGGTCATCTTTAAAGTAATATTGATATTTATTTAGATTTTCTATAGTAGTCAATTAAGGGGTACAGCAGTGTTCTTCGAACAGTAAACTTAGAGAAATAACCCCAGTAAGCAATATTGTCACTCAATTTACTACACATAAAAGGTAAAAAAAAATTCTGAAACCTGGAATAAATGACAAATTACTTAGTATATGATTTACCAATGATGGTACAGGTAGGGAGCGAATTCTGGCTCAATGAACTGCTTCTGCTCCTGACATTTTGCTAGACTTGCTTCCCCCTGCTCTTCCCCTGCCCTCTTCTTTCTCTTTCTCCCCCCCTCTCTCTCTTCTCCTTATCCTCCTCCTCCTCCTTCTTCTTGCTTTTGTTGTTCATCTTCCCCCTCCTCCTCTCCTTCATCTGGAGTTGGAATCACAGTACAGTGTGTTGCCCAGATTGGTCTCAAACCCTTGGGTCAAGTGATTTTCCCATCTCACCTTCCCACAGGCTGCACCTACCAGCCTGTGCCCCCATGGTTCAATAGCTACAGTCTTAATGACATTTTCTGAGATTTCATCAGGTTGAAGTACTTTTTCCTTGTGTTATTTAATGTTTTTGTTATATTGTCATTATTTCCTTATACCTTTTATATTTCCTATTCAAATATTAGTCTACAGAAGCAGATTTGTCTAAAATTTACACTGCCCAAAATAAAAACAATATATAAATTTAAAAAGATGAATGAATGATTCCTCACAAGGTTCAACGTTTTAGTGCTAACTGCCCAAGTGTACACATATATATATACACACACACACCCGCACAGACACACCCGCACACACACATACGCACACAGTAACAATTTTGCCATAAGTAGAGTCTGACATTTTAGTGTTAAGAGTGTCACAGAGATCTTTATTAGTGGTCCATATTTCACTTATTTGAATGCTGAAGCTCACAGAAACTGAATATTAAAAGCAACATAAAATAAGAATGCCTGTTCTTGAACTGAACAAAATTTTGAGATTATGTTGTTTGATTCCTATATTGTTCTCTGAATAATTTATGTCTAAATGTATGATAGCTCAGTGGTCTATGAGCCTGCCTGGAAATCTCGAGGACCAAAGTTTGATCTCCAGTATCACATGCTGTGCTGGCCCTGGAACCCTGGGCACACTGTGCTGGCCACCAAAATTGGATGTGTAGCACATGCCTGTAATCCCAGCACTGGGGAAGCTGAGACAGAAGAATCACTGTTAGTCAAAACTGTGTAGCAAGCCCCTGTACCAAATAAATAGGTAAATACAAAAAGATACGATTGAAAACTATAATGATGCTTTAATTTAAAATAACATAACTTTAAAAGAAATCTTGCCACCTTCCTTCAGACCATTCATACATTTTGAACAAATATATGCTTGTCACATATAGTCCTGAAGTAGTCCTGAATTGTTTTGTGGGTGTCTTTGTTTTCATTGTTCTGTGCATTTTGATGTCATAAATCAGTGCAAAACTTTTGCCATTCATATCGTCGTGACATTGGGAAGAGGCAGAAGGAGCATGCTGTCCGATCTGGTGAGACAGGCCATGTGCTGGGGCTTCTACAAGTCCGCTGTGCTGCTGGGTGGCATTTGGCAACATCAGTCACCATGTGCTATTAATCATATTTTACAAAGATATTCAGAAAAGAGGACTTTCACAATTGTTTAGAAAGTAGTAAAAATAATAGGAGAAGGGTATTTGGAGGGGGGAGGGTGTTTTGAAGGGGTTTAATAACAATGTGGCTTTTACTATTTTTTTTTCTGAACTGAGAATTGAGCTCAGGCCCTTGTGCTTGCCAGGGAAGCGCTTATTCTACTGAGCTATCTCCCTGACCCCTACTACTATATACTTTGACCACCATTTTTATATATTTATGTGCATGTGGCTGTATGCATATGGGTACTTACTATTTTTGAGGAAATAGGTCCAAACAAACTCTAGTACTTTATTGTTGAGGCTTTTCATTTTTATTGACTCATCTTTAAGGAGTATTCTGCCCCTTACCTTTTCACATACTTACATGACTATTTCCTTATGACAATATGGAGATGGAGTTGGGGCTTTCTTCAGATGGGATTTCCTGTAGCATGCTCAGAGATGAAGAGGGCATTTAGGAGGTTGGTCTGCCTTTGTACATAGTGATTCTCTTCAACCAAGATAATCCCTGAAGATACTGCTACCTGTCTTACTAGCTTCAATCTCAACAAATAGTCCTACACCTACATATCAGGAGATAAGGGTGTGTCATTAAATATATCAAACACAAGCATGTGATGTAAATTGGTATAAAGTGCCTGATTACCTTCTTAAAAGGGGATTCTAAAGCAAGGTGTGTTTGTTACCATTCAGCCCCTATTCATAATAATGTTAGAAATCTATTTTCAGCATATTTGTCAGCCTGATAGATAAGCTGTCTTTTAGTGAGTTGCCTGTTTGTGTCCTCTGAAAATTTCTATTGTTATGCTACCTTTATGTAATAAGGAGCTTAAACTTTTATTTTTTACATATCTTCCATATATCTTGCTAAGTTCATAATTTGTTTCAAAAATATTTACTTATAATATTTCAGTATAGTATTTGTATGGGGCAGAACTGTTCTTGTTGTCTTAGTTTTTGTCTCTTACAGCAACAAGAAATTTTCTTACTCAAGATTTTGAAGAATATCTTCACATATATTTCTAATACTTCATGGGCCCTAATACCTGAATCTATTCTCAACATAGTCTTAGGCATATACTTAAAAGGCCTCTAAAATGGAAGTCTGTATTAAAGGACCAAGACAAGTGGATGCCTTCTCTTCAGTAAGTTGAGAACCAAATATGGCACAGCCAATACAATTTTAAAATATTATGGTTGCTGTCTCTTCAATCTCTTTACTGTTCAAAGATGTAAGAGGGCCAGGAATAGCTTTTTTTTTTTTTTTTTTTTTTTGTGGAACTGGGAATTGAACTCAGGCCCTTGCACTTGCCAGGCAAGCACTTATTCTACTGAGCCATCTCCAGCCCCAGGAACAGCTTATTAAAGGCAAGAACGTTCTCAGTGTCTTCTGCATCTCCCTTCATCCTGTAGAGAGGAATAGTATAGGGAGGGATCCCTTCACAGTAAAGGGTCTGTGTAGCAAATGTAGCACTTGTCTGCTGAAGTTCTGAGTTGCGGTGCATCAGTGTGCAATGCATGCTGAATTTCAGAAGCAAGTGTCCTTCTTACTAGCTTCTTTGATGACAGTGAAGGGCAGGTTGCCTCCAGGTGGCTGATTTGCCTTCTGAGAATTTCCTGGAACAGAAGTATCTGATCTTTTCCACAGATCAAAGGCAGATCCTTCTCTCCCACTACATCTGCAACACAGAAGAACATAATGTGCGGCCGTCTCCAGTCTCACCCAAATGGGCCACCAGTAACAGCAAACAAATCTGACAACTTCAAATCATATTTAAAGGAAAAAGGGAAACAACAAAAAATGATCTATAATCTCAACTTCGGAGTTCTTCAACAAAAGTTACAGTGATATAAATTATCTAAGTTTTTTCTCATCATTGCCAGTTTTTCCAATATTACTGATGAAGAAACGTTCCTTTTATCCCTGTGTGTAAAAATCATCATCTTATAACATTAAATTTTATAAAATATGTATCATTAAATTTATCTAATTGTTTCTGTATTTTATACTAGTCCATGCATATAATCATTCTTCTATATAAGCAACTCTGTTAATAAGCCCTTAAAGCATTTAAATATTAGATCAGAAAAATCCACTGTGGTTTTGCTCTAAATATATTTTGCCTCTTTGTTTACATTTCTTTTCTTCAAACAAAGTAAATTTAATCTCCCTGACACGAACATGTTTTATTGGAATTACATGTACAGAATGACTTTTCTGATATTGTTAATAAAATTTAGACCTATCAAATGTTTAATATGTCTTCATGTCCTTCTGTAATACTATATTTTGTATATGTTTACACAATTGTCAGTGTATTCATTCCTGAATATTTTATTTATTTATTTTTAATGTATTCGGTTGTCACAGGGTCTCACTATGCAGCTCAGATTTGTGGTGATCCTCTTGCTTTCAGCCCCCGCAGTGCTGGGATTACAGGCATGTGCCACGATGCGGGGACTCTGGCCGCCATGGGGGCGGGGCTGGTGTGTCATGTGGTATGGTGCCAGGGATCGCGATCCCTGAGCTAGCCTACGCTTGCCCAAGCAGGCGCGTTAGTCACTGAGCCATCTCACAGGCCCCAAATAGTTTATCTTTTAATTGTTTTAGTGAACTGCATCACATTCATTTTTATAAATTTTATAAGATAAAAATATCTCTCTAGAGATAATGATACATTACGCTGCTACATTCATAACCCTGATTTTATGAAGAAAATAATATTGTTTTTTGAGTTTAATAATTTTCACAATATAAATATTCCTACCATAGCAATTTCCATTGAATAGTATCAATATTACTGAATGTGGCACCAGGAACACTATGCTAAATTTAGCCTTGTGAGTCGCCAATAATTAGTTTCAACACATTGTTGATATGCATTTACCAACCAGATAATATTTAAATGGTTATAAATGACTATCTTGGTGGTTCAAAATAAGATTTGAAGAAAAAAATTTCAGAATTTGAGAATTTAGATCTAAAAATTTAGGAAAAAATTAGAAAAAATTAAGATATGCAGTCTTTATGTGCATTTTCCCCTTGAATCTATCATTCATCACTACTTTTTCCTTTTTTTATCTAAGGTGATTACAAAATAGTAAAAAAAATCGAAATAATGCAGAACTTTGCCAAACAATAGTAATTTCACCATTACTTTTTGTATGCATTAACTGGGGAAATGATTACAATAATTGTTTTTCTTGGTTTCGCTCCTAGGAGCTCTTGATCCTGTGGGATTTTTCCTTTTGGGCATGTAAAAGCGTATTGTAGAAGACGTTCAAGTCCACCTTATAAAAATGCACACAAAACTTCCCTACAACTCTGCAAGCTCTCTGCATCAAGTTGGAGAGGAGCTGCTTGTGGAAGTAGCTTGGCAAAGGTTTCACCGGGCTATCTGCTAGCAATATTTGCAGCATTTCCCTGAGTACCTGCTGATTGCCTTTCAGTGGTGTGTACATCAGGTCAGAGTTACAAGTTGCAGTCTGAAGCTCAAGAATACTGAGGAAATTCAGTGACATTCTGTGGCAGTCGTTTGATTTTAACTCTGTTTTGTTGTAGGAACACAAAGCCAGCTAAGGCGTTCACCTCAGGCTCCTTTGTCTGTATTTCTCACTGTAGAAGCCCTCATATCTACGGTAAGTGAATTCTGTAGAGGAAGGCAGAACATAGTTACTGGACACGTAAGTGAATTTGGCTCCTCCTCCCTCTATTCTACCTACTTTCCATTCCCTCCAGAATTACACTGATAGGTGTTCTCTTAGTATCCATGCTTGACATTTTTCTGGAGTTTTCTTTGGAAATATTCCCATTTCCTTTAAAAATGTCTTTTCTTAGTGTTAGTTTGTTAGTGTTGCCATAACAAATTAGCACAGGCTGGATGAATTGAACAACAGAAATTTATTTCCTCACAATTTTGGAGGATAAGAGTCCAAGATCAGGTGCTTATTTGGTTTGGGTTCTCCTGAGGCCTCCTCCTTGGATAGAAAATGTTTGTATTTTGTGTCTCCACATGATCTTTCTTTTGTGTGTGTGTGTGTGAGTGTATGTGTGTCCTAATTTTCTCTTCTGATAAAGTTTTAATTATTTGAGATTGGGGTCCACCCTACTTATTTCATTTCACCCTAATTGCCTCTCTAAATGTCTCCAAACAAATTCCCATCCTGAAACACTGAGTGTTCATATTCCAGCATATACATTTTGGAGTACGTGCTTCATTCTCTATCACCAAAATTGAAATTTGAACTGGCGTTAATTAGAAGACAATCTACTCAGTGTCCCTTGTTTATGCCAACTAAGCAGGTTGCCTTCTTTAATTCTTTCTTATTTCTATATTTCCTCAGAATGTTCAGTAGAATTTGGAGTAAAGGCAAGAGGAACACATGAATTTAAATCACTGTTACCAGAAGCCTTGCTGTGTTTCTAGTTCCTGAATGAGAAACCAAGAGGAGGCAGTGCACGGATTACAGCAGTTTGCTGCACTTCCCTAACTGTAGAAATCCTAGACCATGTGCACTTGAAGAACCCTCAATGAAGGATGAAACTGAGCCAGGGCTATAGTTAGTATTCATTGTTTGAATTTCGACAAGATATTCCTAACTCTCGCTTCAATATTTGTTGCTATATAGTCAAATATTAATGACTGTTAAAGTTGAAAAATGAAATACAATGGAATATTTGTAAACTTTCAGGATCATGGCCAGAACATCGCAGCATTACAGCTAGCTAAGTGACAGAGAAATTAGTATAACAGTCAAAAAGTACTGGGATCTCAAGCAGGTCAATGAAAGGTGCACACCTCAAAAGAGTGGCTGGAGGTGCAGCCTAAAGTTTAGGACTCAAGATTCCAGTCATAACGGCCAGATTTGCCTGCTTTCCTAAGGGATAAAAGGAAGCTGGGGATTAGACCATAATGTGTGCCACCCTGCTGGGATTGTCCATAGAAACAGATTGTTGCCTCACTATTGAGGGGCCATCTGCTCTCACCCACTGAGAGTAAGACTGGGAGCAGGACTAAGAGTAAGATGAGCAAAACTAGGAGAAGGTTAAGACTAGATTTTTGACCCAGGCTCATGATGTCATCCTCAGGCCCTTATTCCATTCTCTACTTCCCTATTTGATCAATCATGTTGGTCAATTAGAATTTGAGCAACACTGTGCGTACCTTGTGATTTTGCCCTATGTGACATTCTTGTAGGATGACCTCAGCAGCAACACAGCCAGGACTTCTCCTGTCTCTCAGGAGCTATTCTGTTCTCATTCGTATTCCCCAATAAACCTTTGCTACTCTTGCTTTCCTTCTGTCGTTTGCAATTCATTCTTTGCTTTCAAGAGACAGAAAGTCAGCACACCTGACATCTAGCAGGATGGGAATTATATCTGTCCTATATCAATAGTATGAGTTATTTTCCTGGAGTAATATATAGTACTTTGTAGTGTTTATATCATGTATGTATCTAATTTGCCATTTTATTTTCTAGTCATAGTATCACATAGGCCTTGTAAGCTACACAAATACTGTTAAGAAGGATGAATAAAAATGAGTCCTAACATTTTGTGGTATGAGCACATTATCTGTGAGCATCTTCTATTCTCGTCTTTTTGGTGCCTCTGTCAAAACAACTAATAGCACTGCTCCCTTTAATTAAAATGGGAAAATATATTACTTATTCTTGAGCAGAGCCAGGAACAAAAATCTATAGTTTCATAATGGGCAAGGGTCTATACAACAGAATAAAATGATAAATCGATAAATACATGCTATAATTACCTGTTCTCTACTGTTATCTTTTATCACTGGTAAGCACATACAAAAGAACTACAAAGTCTCTGTTTAATAAGCAAAACTATAAATTATGTAACTTAAGGAATTTTACACATGAAAACATTTTAGAAATTAAAGTTCACCCTAGGTTCTATTCCTTTTAGAAGTATTAATACAATCCTTCTGTATATTTTCTCTCATTGTTTATCATATAAAAGCCACATTATTAAGGAGAAAAATAGTTTTCAGTGACTTTTTCATTTTTCATGGATACTTTGCTCATATCTTACATAAATGAGAACCAAATCAGCTGTGTCAATAAATGATCTTTAGATACCGCCTAAGTGGTCATAGCAAAAGTAGAAACAAAGCTGACTTGATAGTTCTGGAGTTTTAAAGCTTTCTAACTGGTTTCAAATTATTTTGATGACAGTTTTAGTTTTGCTTGGCTCAGTCTACATCTTTGCTTGTGCTAGGTTAGCAGTGTTCTGGAATCAGGATTTCCTTCCTACTGTTTGAAGTACCTGTGTTTCTAGTGATTACTACTTTTTTGACTCATGAAATTGCTGCTTATAAAATAGACATTTCCTGAGAGGATAGAGCATGGAATGAGTTTGGGGGAAATTAACCCAAATGGGCCAATATATATCTTTCCTTACAACAAGATGATGGAAAATCTTGTAAGCCTCGATAGCTTTGCGTGTAGGTTCCATTATTATAAAAAGTTACAATAATCCAGGACTAGATTTGTAAAATTATTCACACTAACATACTTCCAAGAGGTTTATACCACAATGTAAAAAAGGAAAGTTGCATTATCATATCTTTGTGTTTATTCAATATTAGGCTAGTGTGTAGGGAGGAAACAGTTGTTTTACTTTAGGGAAGTGGGATACCTAGCATGTATTTCATTTTAATAAAGTTTAAAATAAAATGCTGAAGAATCACTCAGCTTTTGAAGAATCTTGGCATAAGGCTTACTTTGTAAGGAAGTTTTTGAACTTCCGAGGTCTTCAAGCTGGCAACTAGGGAATACATCAAGTTTAGGTTGAATCTACATCCTAACCCTCCAGTAAGGAGAAGCAGAGTGATTAAAATAGCATTTACTGATCTCTTGCTAAAGTCAGGCACATTTCTCTATTTTAAAATTTTTGTTATAAACCTTAACTACTCTGTTAAAGGAGCTTATTTTAACCACTTGTAAAAGTGGTTAAATTTTTCTTCTATAAAGGGACAAAAAAGGAACCAGAGAATAATGGCAGTGTCAGGATTAGAACACAGGACTGTCTTGCTCAAAAGCTACTCTGATTTCAATTCGTGAAGTTCTCTCTGAAGTACTCAAGGGGCCAGCACTGATTCCACAGTTTGAACTTCCTATAGTGCATATAAAGTCGGAAGAATTGGGGTGAAACATAAGTAAGGCAGTTTCAATTCTAAAGTTTCTATGTAAGGGTTCAGCCTGGCAATCTCAAGCATAGAAACGAGTGAAAACATCTATATATAAATTCCTTTACCTATTGTTCAGTGAGTTCCCTTTATCCACAGGAGGCATTCCCAGCTGGGGTTTCCTGGTGATATCTTAGAAGACAAATATGTGTTAAAATGCATAGAAATTGAATATCTTCGTTCTTGAGGAACTGTGGCTGGCGCTGGCTCAGGGGGTCTCTCTGTTCTACCCCTGGCCCATGCCTACTCCCCACCATCACTGTGAACGGAGGAAACCTTGTCATTTCCAGAACATCTTTAGCCTCACCTTTCCGGCCCTGTCTTCTCTCACTCTTCATTGGACTCAGCAATACTGGGCGATTAGCACATCTAGGTCACTCCACAGTGTCTGAACACACTCTTCAGGCTGTGACCAAGCTGACCTCACTACTTGGGATACCAATACCACTTATTCACCACCTTTTGCCTATGATAGCTTGTCTACTCCAGGTCTCAGATCAAAAGTAGCCTTCTCTTTCTTTCCTTCTGTAGGTCCCCAAATAAACCAAAGCAATCCTCCTAGGCTTCCACATGCTTTCTTTCTTTCTACCATTACTATAAAATTATTCAAATTAAAAATTTTCATCTATATTCTATATCTTCCTACTGTAGTCTAAGCTTACTTTAGACAGAAAAAGTAACTTCTGTAAATGAATTAGTGAGTAATAATTCAATAAATTGCATTGAATTAATTGCTTAATAATGGATACTGAAAATAAGTCTAAAAAAGTAAAAAGATTCTCTTTTTACTTTTTCTTTTGGCAAAGGGCCACTGATGTGTATGCTGCTCATGCAATAATTAATACTACATCACTAATAATAGCATTATGAATATTATATATTACTTTGTGCACAGAAAGTGTATAATAAAGTTTCAAGTTTCGATTCAATAAGACATATTTTTCTTTTTTTTTTAGATGGAGTTTTACCATGTAATTTAGACTAGGCTTGACTCACTATGTAGCCCATGCTGGCCTTGAACTCAAGACTCTCCTCCTGTGTCAGGTGCTGAGATTACAGGCATGGCATTCCACACCTAGTTGTTCAGGAAGAAATTTAAGAAAACAAGCTTATTAAATAATTAAAAAAAAATTTTGGGCTGGAGAGATGGCTTGGTGGTCTGGGGCACCTACTTGGAACAAGCTTAGCAAAAGCGTCATGGACCGCCGTTCGATCCCCCAGCGCCACATGCCGGCC
>NW_004524608.1:9602925-9603889 GCF_000260255.1 Octodon degus
TCTCTCTCAAATAAATAAATAAATAAATAAAAATTGATCCTAGAGTCCTGTACATGCTAGGTAAGTGCTCGACCACTGGGCTGTATTGTAGTTTTAAATCATTCTTTCTGGGCTGGCCAGATAGCTCAGCAGACTCAAGTGCCTGCTTAGGCGGAGCACAGGAGCCAGGGTTCGATCCCCTGCATATTGTGGCAGCCTTTCCTGCAGGGCACACTAGACTGAGATTGAGAATAGGCATGTGCCTGTAATCCCAGCGTTTGGGAGGCTGAACACAGGAGGATCACTACAAGTCTGATCTATGTAGTGAGACCATGTAGACCCTGTACTAAATATATAAAAAAATAGCAATCATTCTTTTTGTACATTTTTTAAAAAGAAAAATCCTGGGTTCTTCATGGAGACTATATTATTGTTCTTTCTTTCAATGTTTTGAATCAGTACTGTTATTTGAACAGTTGAAGTAATAATTTAAATATCAAGCTAGCAAATTGAGTTATTTTCTACTTTTTTATTGGGTACTAGTAAAGACAAAAGGCAATAATAAAAAGCATATGATTCTCAGTGAATTTCCCCCAAGTAGGCTTCTATGTATTACTTTCAATTAGCGATTCAGAATTCTTATTCATGAGATGCTACTACTGTATACTTCATTACATCAGCAGCTTAAAGCTTGGATTTATTTCAAATAGGACCACAAGAAAATACTAAGAACATGCCTTTACTGAAGGTTGTACTCTGTCCCTTCATGCAATGTTTTCTTTGTGTGTGTCTGTGTCTTAATGTTCTGTTTTCATAAAGATGCAATTATTCAGAATTATAGGCTCCCCTACTCATCTCATTTTAGTTGTAATTGCCTCTATAGAGGAAAACCTTTGTCAAAATTATTTCATTGTGCTTTATCCTAAATAATTAAGTGACAAATATCCTTGAAATCTCATATTTTCTTCACTCATTAATTTCTTTA
>NW_004524608.1:9604052-9611889 GCF_000260255.1 Octodon degus
TTTAAAAATATTTTATTTATTTATTTGATAGAGTCTCACTACACAGCTCAGACTCATAGTGATGTTCCTATCTCAGCCTCCCAGCAGAGGGATTAGACGAGTGCACTACTATACCCAGTTTCAGTGGCTGGCACGATGCTGGGTTGGCACGGCGTGCAGTACTGGAGATCAAATCCTGGTCCCTGAATTTGCCAGGCAGGCACTTAGGCTGCTGAGCTATCTCCCCGGTGAATATTTTTCTCTTTACTAATAAAAAAAAATCTTCGAAATCTGGATTACTGACTTGTGGGTATTTTAAATACATTAATAGCTTTTTACATTTGTGCATATGTGAATATCGAAAGCGTTTCTTCGTATGGGGAACTGTTTATCTCATGTGTGTCAAAGGCTTTGCATGTAACACATATGTTAATGTTTGTCTTCAATGGCTGTAAACGTTCCAAATTCATTTTCCATCATATTTAGTTTGATTTTTAGTCATATTTAGGTTGGTTTTTGACATGCAGATACCTAAATTTTTGTAGTGTTATCAAGACCTTTTATTTATTTATTTATTTTTGTATTTTGTTAGTGAGGGTTTACAGGTTCTACAGGGTCTCACCATGGAGATTGGTCTAGTAGTAATATGCCTGCATTCAGCCTCCCCAAGAGCTGGGATTACAGGTGCACGCCATCATGCCCAGTCTCGATTGTCATCTCAGTGCATCCTGGGGGCAGGGCGGGCAAGGCATGCCGGCCACCATATCCCAGGCACTGCGTCTGCCTAAGCAGGCACTTTAATCTCCTGAGCTCTTTGGCTGGCCCTAAAACTTATACTTTATTATGGTTTGGGGGTTTTGCTTCCTGATTTAAAATATCCAGTAAGTAGTTAGGTAGTAAGGTAGTAGTGCTAGTGTTCATCTGTGTTTCTGTTGAGTGTGTTTTACCACCTGGCTGAGGACAATGGTGTTTAATTCACATACATACATGCCTTAGATTTGAGCATGAATGAGTCCAGGTTATTGTTTCTAAGTCATTTCGGATATATTATGCCCAAAATCTTTAAAATTTCCTTCAGAAGAAACATAAGATGATCAAATTTATAACTTGAAATCCAAACTAACAAAGTGATGATGGTGTTAGGAGATAGAGCGTTTCGGGGAAGAGAACTAAGTCCTGAGGGCAAAGCCACTGTAATAGAGAGTTGTGCCCCCAGGATACCCCCCCAGGGGGATGCCTTGCCCCTCTTGGCACGTGAAAATACAGCTGGAAAATGCCTGTGTTCAACCTGGAAATTAGAACTAATTAGACACTGAATCCGCTGGCACATTCATCTTGGACTTCCCAGCCTACAGAATTGTGAAAAATAACTTATTTAATAAGCAAATTGTTAACAAACCCAGTCTAGGATATTTTGTTATATACCAGTATGCACATCATGCTTTCTAATGTTATGAGTTTTACATTGGGACATTACTGCAGCCCGCTTAATTCTCCACAAGCTGCTAGATGGATGTTCTAATTGGCAAGTTATGGGAAATTTCCTTTTTGAGACTGCCTTTCATTCTCCCCCTCTTTATCTTCTGTAATAAGGACATAAAAACTTAAGACATGCTGTGCTTCCATTATAGATAAGGAAAATTTCTTTGCAATTTTGGTGGTTCTGAGAGAACAACAGTTGGGTATCTTGCTGTAATAGCTATAGACAAAGGCAACAGAAAATGCCATCAGAGGGCTGGGTAAGAAGTTCATCTGAAACACCCCCCATGCTACTGTGTCAGTTCTGGTATTTCTATTTTATTTTGTCTCATAATTTTCCCCCTTTGATGCTCACCTTACCTCTATTTGTTCTCATGATTATTTTACGTGAATCATAGACACGAAGACTATGGGGAAAATGACAGGTCATTGTATTCAGACCTCTGTACTTCGTGCATGTTATTGCCAGACACTTATATTATTCCCTTTGGAATTATGTTTAATCTCTTCCTGAATGTCTTATTGATGTTTCTTCAATGACCTCTTTGGGTGGCTATTTCATTGTTAAATTGCTCTTGCCTTTAGGACACTTTCTCTTATAAGTAATTTAAACATGCCCTTCTTATTTCTTATAAAACATTCTAAGTCAACCAAGAATGATTCTTCACTCTACTGTATATTATTCCTTTCTTCTTTAGTAAAATACCACATGTCATGGGAGGCAAGCTCTCTGCTCAACATAGAAGACACTCAGAAACACGCTAATGGATTCATCTCATTTTCTCCTCTCTAAAAGGATCATCTAAATGTTCTCTAAAATTTCTTCTACCTATAATATTCTATGACCCTATGATGCCTATATTTGGTTGAGGAATTTCTTTATTAATCTTTGTCTCACTTTGTAACGCCTGTGAAACTTTCCTTGTGCTTACATCTGTTCTTTTTAATTTCTTTCCCTTTTTTCTGTATTTAGGACAGAGTCTACAAGATCTACAGTGTCTACAGGGTCTCAATACATAGATCGGACTCATAGTGATTCTCCTATTTTCAGCCTCCCAAGCACTGGGATCTCAGGTGCATGCCACCATGCCCAATCTCAGTTGCTGTCTCAGTGCGCCCCTGGGGCTGGGCCAGCATGGCAGACCTGAGGATTGAACACCAGCCACTGAGATGTGCCTAAAGGGCTGAGCTATCAGGCCAGCCCTTTAATTTCCAACTATCTAATACATGATAAATTTATATGATAAATTTTATCATATAGAATTAATATCTATTTTTGTTGAGTACTTATTATATTTTACTTTAAATATTATTTAGAATATCTATGTATTTTAGATGTATTTTCCACTACATTCTAACTTTATGAAATGTGTGTCAGATATGTATGATATGTATATTATATATACATATATATATAATACATAGTTAAATCTATTACACTCAAACCATTATAGTTAACATACTGCCTTAGTATTTATCTCCTGAGGCATCACATCATTTTCTCTTTTATTTTTGGAGATTTTCTGAGGATACTTAGTTTACGATGATATTTTACAGAATATTTGTTCGATGTTTCACTAAATTATTTTCAAATATTTTAATCTCCTTAAAAGTTACCCAAAACAGTTGATAATTGCTATATTTTTAAGAGATGGTATAAATATGTGCTTTTTTTCTAAAAATAAGTGGTGTATTCATTTGAAACTGAGCTTTGAACTTGGAGTGTTTGTCAGCCTGCAGATTTTACCTAGTATGGAGCTAGAAGCTGTAGTAAATATACAGAAACCTATATAAGAAACTCTGAGCCTCCCTCTTCCTTTTAAGAGCTGTTATTTCCTTCAAAATTTGCTTTCATGAATGACTGAATGACAGTCTTATGTTGCTTTTCCCAAGTCATTGTTTCCTTCATTCCAATTGTCTCCCTACCTCTATAACTTAATCTGCTTTAACACAACTTCAGTGACTTTAAGCCTACTGAATGAAACACAATTATTATTATTATTATTATTATTATTATTATTATTATTTTGCTTCCAACTGAGTTAAGTCTTTTTATTCTTTTGATAATCTCTTCCAGGGTTAACTACTTCCATTGTAGGTGATGAAATAGGTAAGGCTCCACTTCAAATGTTGGCACTGCTATGAACATAGTCTCTTTCCCTTCTCTGCAACTCAGAATTAAAACTTTGATTCTTGTTTTATAGTCCAGTCTCAGAAGTAGTTCCACTGCAGAAGTTATTTGCAGACAGTCTTATGCTTTTTAGCAGTGGTCTCTGACTAGGTCCTATCTTTTCCATGAACACTACCAATGGACTTAGTTTAGATATGTGTTAAACTAAGAGGCATTCTCTCAAATGAGTTTAAATGCACTTTATTTTTAGACAACCTACATGACTTGTTTTTTCCCTAAAAAACAATGCCTCCACTCCAAATAAATCACAGTCAAAATAAACGAAGCCTTCAAGATGACATCAGTCCCATTTGTCTAAAATCCTGGTGTTGTGTAGATGACAAGCAGCAGCCAGTTATGACAAGTGATCCAAGGTTACCATGGAATCCATTAACATTTTTCCACTTCTAAACCATCCTTAAAGAAAATCATAAATGGGGTCACACCATCCTCATGGTGGTCCAGGAGAGCAACCATGCCATCTGGATTCATGTTTGCACCAATAAAGAACTGATAGTTTTTGAAATTAGCAAGGATGTGCTTGATTTGCTCTGCAACCCCCGTCATAAACGGTTTTACTCTTTCTGGTCTTTGTTCTTCAAGTTTGCCTTTGATTGATTTCATATAATCTTTGATATATATCTTGTAGGCCTCTTTTGTGAAGCTGGTTTCCTGCAAGTGATGGTTCATTACAATATCTACACCAGTGACTACTGTGCTTTTGATGCCTTCACCCTCTGGGCCTTCAGCGGAGGTATTGCCACCAATGAGCGCGTCGTCAGTGGCACCCTCTGTTCTACTGACCATCTTGCCCTCCACCTCCAGGCACAGCCCATCCGCGATCTCCCGGATCTTGTAAATGTCGGAGAACATCTCATCGTGACTGATGAGGTCCCGGTAGATAATCATGATGGTGGCTGAGGGAAGTGGCGGCCGCGCAAGCTTAGCAGGAGCCGGGAGATCAGAGCGAGCGTGGTGCAGCCTGAGCGGAGCGGCGCTGGGGGGAGCGGAAGCGGGCGGAAAAGCTGAAACACAATTCTTACGTAAAGTACTTGAGCAACTCTTTTTTATTATGAACCTTACTCTTGAAAGATCTGTAATTACCACATCAACTTCTGTAATGACATTTCCATCCAGTGTTCTTGTTGACTAGGAGGAAAAATATTGGTAAATGAAGAATTCTGGACATGGATTTCCTGGGTTCCTGTCGTCACTTTTTAATTGCCATGTGAATGTAAGAGTAAGACTTTAACTTCTCTGTAAAATAGTGAGGTTAATCAAGATTTATCTCCCAGATTGTTGTCAGATGTTAGACTGCAAGGTACTTATGTCCAAATATATAATAAGCATTATACATATGCAAGCTACTCTTACGTTTAAGCTTATAACTTGGGCCTCTATGGATTCTTATTTTTAATTTCCAACTCTCTCTCTCTCCATAGTTTCTCTTTTTCCTTATAGTATAAGCTCTTGTATGGATATAGTTTTTCCTTTCTAGATACAAAACACAAATAATACACCGATTATTTCAGTGCAAAGCTCTCAGGTGGTATCTAACCCTGAATCTACAACTATCAACTAGCTATTAATTGGATGCCCTACAGGCATCTCAACCTCAACATGTTCAAGTTGAAGTTTTTTGCCTATAATTTTTGTTGCCCAGACACTCATTGGCAATGGTAGCAGGACTAGTGTTCTTTAGAATGGGATGCACATAGACAGGATAGTGTCGATAGGAAAGGGAAAAGCTATTAAAACTTCTGTTTATATTTTAAAAATAAACAGTGAAATCAAGATTTAGTGATCTTTGCAACTTGGATTGAGGTTGGCTCAACCACTGAGCTAGGATATCAGAGAGACATCATGTAGGCTGCTGTGAGAAAGCCTCCCCTGACTGATAGATTTGCTGCAGATGGACAAGGGGGAATTGTAGGGAATTAAGATGTGTTGTATACACGTACCAACTAGCTACAGTGAATGTAAGCAAAACAACTATAATTAAAAACAAGAAAATGATAAAAACAAGAAAAGGATAAAAAGGAAAACTTTCCCTTGTCACATTTTTTAAAGAAAACTCTATGTAGACCAGGGAGATAGCTCAGTGACATAAGCTCCTGCCTAGAAAGTACAAGGTCCGGAGTTCAATCCCTAGTTCAAAACCAAAACAGTAAACTCTATTCATAAATAAATAGAGTAGAACCGGGAAGTTCACCACACTATGGCACTTTAAAAGTAGAAGCTCTCCAAATTCCAAGACGTGGAGTTGACAATGATACCCTTATGCTTTAATTTCCTTTCATCATTTCGTGACACACTGTAGCTTTGGTGTACTTCATTAAATAGATCTGGATTACAAACAAAGTAAAAATTATCCTTAAAGTGTTATCTTCAGCTAAACCATAGTGTAAGACAGAAATTTAACCCTGTAATCTTGAGCTCCCACTGGCAGCATCCAGTATATCTCTAAGTTCTTTAAAGTCTTCAGCTTACCTCCATCACTCAAGGCTCTCCTTACTTGCTACTTGGATTGTCAATACACAGTCTTCTTGACAAAGTTCCTATTCCCAGTCTTACTCCATTTTCAACCTGATACTATATCTATCACTATTCTTTCCAAGTGATACATGGCTTTCCATGCCACTCTTTTATTTGACATAGTTTATACAAGCATGCTTGGGTTGCTATAAAAACACCATAGACTGGGTGATTTCAATAAAGGAGATTTATTTCCTTGCAATCCTGAGATGTACAAGTTCATTGTAAGGGCTTTTGTTTGCTTGCAAATTCACATTCCCAATGTTTGTTCATGTGGTTCTTCACCAGAACACAAAACCTGAATTTTTCCTCTAAAGTTTTTTTTCCTAGATAGTAACACTGGGTGCAGACCTCAACATAGTAGACTGCAGGTCAGGAAGAAATTCCACCAATAGTACTATTTTGTAATTCCAAGTCTCACAACTTGGAAGGTCCTGGACTCCTGCTTGGAATCTAGGGTTGTCTATGAGCCCACATAGGCCTTGTGACTTTTGCCTCCATTCAAATCATATCTGACCCAGTAAGAGGAATGCAAGTCAACCGGGAAGTTCACCACACTATGGCATGTTATCTCTGGATTCTCTGACTAGGTTATCTTCATGTATCCATCTACATAAGTTTCTTTTTTATCTTACAATCTTAGTTCAGATACTGACCCCCTTTGAGAAGACTACACCAGTAATAGTTTCCTATTCTCTATCTCCCCACCCAGAGTCTGGGTTTGATCTCTCTCTCCTGCTTTTATGCAAGTTAATAGTACAGTGTATCATAACGGATTGTTCTTTTATTTTTCTCTGTTAGGTTATAAAATCTTTGAGGACAGGGCTCATGTTTTCTTCTTTTTCCCCCCCCCTCTTTCTTATTATGATCATGATTCTTATTTACCTCCAATTTTCTATTCTCCAATGGCTGGATGGTTAAATGCTTAAAATTTCTTGCTACTAGAAGATGTTTATTAGCACCATCTACACCTATATAACTCAATAAGTATGTCTATCAATGTTGTTTTAATGAGCTCCAAAGTCTCTTACTCTCAATGAGCATTTTGAATAATGTGTTTGTATTTTGCAAATCATGGCTGTTGAGTGAAAGAGGCAGATAATAAGCCAGTGTTTTAACTGTGTCGAAAGGATATAGTGGCTTAGAGTGAGGAACAGAGCAGAGAGAAAATGAAGGACCATGTTGTCATTACAGAAGGGCAATACATTGGGGAGGGGGAAAACATCAACATCTGGGAACATCCTTCATCATCAAGTGTATTTGGATGCCCCATACCAAAAGTCCTGTTGCCATGGTTATTCATGTCTTTATCACACAAAATGGACCAGCTCTTCTACTTTGTGTAGTCCATGCAGTCTCAAACTATCAGGTTGCCCTGCACTCAGGTGGTCACTTTGATTCTCTCAATTTGAATCTCATTGGAGGTCAATCCTATTGTTCTAGGAAGCTATTAAAACTTTTTAATTATGATGCCTTGAGAGAGAGTTAAATAAACTTGCAGATTCATTTATATGGGTTAGATGAGAAAATACTCCCCCTGGTCCAGAATAAAGCCCTTGGCCAAAACCTCCTCTTGTTAACTTTGCTACCCTGTATGCTGTCTTGGTTTTATGGTCTGCTCCTGAGTATAGGCAGATAGATATAACAGGATAATTTTATATTGTTTTATTTTAT
>NW_004524608.1:9612349-9616257 GCF_000260255.1 Octodon degus
CTCCAAATCCAGTGCTTGTCACAAGTGTCAGTCTTTCCTAACAAAAGGATGATATTCTTGAGACATATGTTTCATCGTTGAGGTTATTTTCACAGACACTGCTTTCATATATGTAGCCAATCACTTCTAGTTTTGTTAAAAGGATGAATTTTAGAGGATAGTGGAGAAATTACAAAAATTGTCAATTATAATTAAGATTAAGTCCTTAGTTTGTGAACTGTTTTAGGGTTTAATTATTATGAAATTTTTCAATTGTTTTAGAGTTGGATTATTTTAAGACTCTAAAGGCACTAGTGTGTAAAGAAAAATAAAAATTGTAGTTGGATAATTCACTTGTCAGATGACTTTTATTGCACCTGCAGAATGCAGCTGTGGGTCTTTCTTAGGCAACATGTTTCTGTATTTTTGAACTGATGACCTGCTTTGCACTTCTCAAATAGCAGCAAAACAAAAATCCCTCAGAATCGAAAAAATTTTAAAACTGTCAAATAGTATGTGAAGTTGAGAATTCTCTAAGGCAGAGGAATCCAGTTTTAAGAAAGTAGAGAAATAAGCAAAATGACCCAGACATAAAACTTACCCTAAGAGAGAAAATAGCTGGGAGTGGAAAACCAATTCTTCAGAGAACAAAGATAGGAGGATAATTGGTTCAGAAGAAAAACTTGTACCTGAAGTAGAGAAAAAGCAGGTTGATAACCCTTGTGGGACTACGAAGGAAGAGCACCGGTGCTGTCTTCACAATCATGGAGGCTGGGATGGCCCCCAGTAGTAGGGACTCTATTGTGGAAGTCACAGGAGAGCAGAAAAGGAAGTCATTGTTCACTTGGAAAGGGACTACAGTGTTTTCAGGCTGAAGAAAATTCAGCACTTGGATTCAAACCATGAGAAAATAAAAGGATTAAATGAAATACTAGAGATGAAAAAACAAATATTAATAACTTTTAGAGAGATGATTGAAATAATAATATATAGCTTCCAATTTATTGAGCTTATTCACATTTCTATTACTATTCAAACTAAGTATATTATTTCACAATGAATGAATCAGTAACAATATTCCTCTTTCCTAGATACTTATCTAGAGGTGTTTATTAAATGCTTACACATACCTAATATGAAGCCTGTAGAGACCATAGAACACAAAGTGAAATGGTTAAAAAGCTAAGTGCCTGGATTTAGGGCAAAGATGTACATACGTTTAAAACTATTATATTGAGCAAGGAATGTTTTTTTCACATAGTTCTTGAAATGTTTCTGATTGGGCTGAATACAAGATTTCTTTCTTTCCAAAGGAGAATAATAAAGCCCATATTCTAAAGCTTATGGATTTATAGAAACAAAGACAAAAATAAAAGTATTGCAAATCAGGACAGAATTTGTGGGAAAGGATATGTATTTAATATCATTTTAAAAGATTATTTGTATAAAATCAGAGATAGATAATAGTTTTCTACAATAGTTATAAAGGACTCATGCAAAAGAGAAACATTCCAAGATGCCCAAAGAAAATCTTTGGATAAAGAATATGGACATTTGGAAAATAATCATTAAATGTCTAATTATTTCAGAAAAAAGTCAGATCAGATTTTCATGAAACATTCCTCCAAGCTATATCTGTCCAAAGTATTTGTAAGAAAACAATCAATTCTTTTTTTTTTTTTTTTTTTTGGTGGAACCAGGGATTGAACTCAGGTCCTTGCGCTTGCCAGGGAAGCGCTTATTCCACTGAACCACCTCCCTGACCCCAATCAGTTCTTTGAGAGAGCAAGTTTAAAGTTAAAATACTGTGATGCAATTCAGGAGATAAGAATTCCTGATCCTACCTAGAATGTCTTGCCAATTCCACAGCCAGTGTAAGGCAGAAACTCAGAGAGAGGATGACATTGGCTGCAAGCCCATATCTTGTCAGGCAAATTCCAACTTTCAAGAGTGTACTAATGCATTAATGTATGCATTAATGTACTAGTGTTTATGTTAATTGAATATATTAATCTCTATCCCTGGGGGCCAGTTTTTGTTGTTGTTTTTGAAGGAACCGGAGATTGAACTCAGGCCCTTGTGCTTGCCAGGGAAGTGCTTATTCCACTGAGCCATCTCCCCAGCCAAAATTGGTTCTTTTTAAATTGTTTTTTTAACAGAAGGGTCTACAGGGTGTTCAGGGTCTCACTACTAGAGTAGTGATCCACCTGTTTACAGCCTCCCAAGAGCTGGGATTACAGGTGCATGCCACCTGGTCCATTACTGTCTCAGTGCACCCCAATGGCAGGGCTGGCACAACAGGCCTGAGGATAAAACCCCAGGCCTCTGTGCCTGCTTGCAAATGCTTTAATCCACTGAGCTATTTGGCCAGCTCTTTTGGGGCCAGTTTTGTCAAAGAATACTACATAAGAAATCCTGAAAAGTGGCCAAAAGGAATTATATGTCAAAACTTTAGTCTCTTGGGCAGAATACCTCTGTGGTATGTGCTTTACATGGGCTCCATTGCTCCCATCATGAGGGAGTCCAATACTCCAGTAGGAAAGAAGATCATTAGACCTTTTTTCCTTTCCCTTTCCTACTATCTCCTTCTTCTACAGGTGAGCTCCTCCCTTCCCAGACAACTATCTACCCTAGACTTCTAGTCAGTATCTCATGCCAGAGACACAAAGACATGGCACCTTCCCTAAGATTTGCCCATATTCCTGAAGTGCTAATACTTCCAAGGCCTTGCAGCCTTATCAGCTAACTAGCAATGTAACTTAGTGTTCCTCAGTTCCTCAAAATATGTATTCACTCATTCCAAATTTTGTATGAATTCAGTCTTTATTGGAAATGTGGTAGGCTCTCTGGGAGACTAACTTTCCTCAACATGTAGATCCTCTCTCTTCTCTCTCCTACACCCACCCTTTGGCAGATCGATTCAGAACCTCTTATTACAAGGTGAAATTTCTTCCTCCTTTCATAGCTGAAGTCAGGCCATCAAGGCTGTATGAGTCCTGTCTACGACTTCAAGAGCTTGGGCTCATTTCTCAAAGATATCTCTATTCCATGAAGTATTCCGGAGTCTCCAGCAAAAACATTGTTACATTTCATTATAGTTATAAACTCACTGTATAATAACCAGGTCTTTAGAACTATTACTTATTATTCTTACATAGAATGAGACAAATGTATTTATTCTAAAAATATATAAAATAAGTTGATTCTTATTTCCAAATAGAATTCAATCATTCTCATTTCTTCTTTAAATTGTATTGATAAAACACTAAGTTGAAAAAATCCTCATAGTTGATTCATGAGTAATTATCTAGATTGGGGGCATCAACCTTGAGTAGAGACCCAATATTGTAGAGCTAAAGGCTGATGTAATTTAAGGCTGAAGATCTGAAGTTGGACAGCTCACAAAGATCTGGTAGGTCAAGAACCTAGCACATAATGACATGCTGGTTGCTGCTGTGCTGTCTCTCAGGTTGATTGTTGTTTAAAAAGGAAGAGGGTGGTGAATGAAGGCAGGAGACAGGAAAAGGAGTGTTGTGGGACTGTCCTTCAACAATGATGTATATGGTTAGATTTCTGGACTTATGTGCAAACATATAAAATTCTTTGTTGCTATTTTTTAAATATATTTCAATTTAAAAAATTGTTTTCATCATATTCTGTAGGGACTTAAAGTTTAACATATCAATACTTTATTAAAAATACCTGTTCCACGTTATGCCTAAGATGTTTGATACTCAGACAGATAGTAAGGTTAAGCTCAACAGCCTCGGTTATAGAGTAGAAACAATAAGCTTCTCTTTTGGAGGGTTAGCAACCTAAGTTTGCAGTCCAAAAATCAGAGAAAAAAGAGGGCTGCAAGGACAGCCAACATTTTCGTCCTAGCCTTCCAAGGTCAGTTAAGACTCAGGACATATGAGAACTTGTATTGT
>NW_004524608.1:9622845-9655025 GCF_000260255.1 Octodon degus
TGAATAAATCCAAATTGGTATTGAAACTGTCCTATTAATCAGTTTTGAAACTGTCTCATTGATACTTGTTTCTCAATAAAATAAAATGAAATAAAAAATCCAAATTGATTACCTTTTCCAACCTGAACTAAGAAGTGTATTTCTGAGGAATACACTATTGATATTAATATATTTTTGTTCAATTTGGGAGCAACTATACACAGACTTGTAAATGACTCTCTGCTGTCTACCTGTGAGTGGTGGCTGAGAGGCAGCAAAATTCACTTCATAAAGAAACTGTCACGGTTTTTTTCCCTTTGGGGGGGTCTATAGCTTACCTTTTTATCATTTGTAATGATTGAGCAGTTTCTGTTCATTTGCATCTCAGTCTAGCTTTTGTACACTTCTGTTAATTATAAGTCACAGACTCTAGAGAGAAGTAACACAAAATTTATGTTTATTTTACTTTAAATAAATTATCAAGTTTTCTCCACTAAGAATGTTGACTAAAAACTGGAATAATCCCCATGTAATGTGGCCAAAATCAGAGAGCTCCGAAGGCATGATCATTTCTGCCAGGCAAGTGCTTATTCTACGGCGCTGTCTCGCCGGCCCCCAAGCATGATCATTTCTGGAGGTGAACAGCACTTTCTAAACATGTCTTTTCTGCACAGTACCATATGTTTTCCTTTCAAAGATTGAGGTCTTTCTTCTTATTTTGAGCTTCTTTAAACTATTAATATATTTTTGTTTTTCTAATTCAGAGAACATTTTGATAATAAATCTTTGCATTATTAGAGCTTGGGGATTTTAAAGGCTCAATTTTAGGGTGCAGTCAAAGTTTTAAAATTCCTCATCAATAAATGTTTTCTGCTTAATTTTCATGTGATTTGTCAGATTAATTCTGTGCTTAACTAAACTTTCCTTTGGTATTTTGTGGTTTTGTGTGCTTGCATGTATTTCTGTATTCACGTATGCAGAGAATAGCAATTTTCAGGGCCGATCTGAAAGTTCAGCAGACTAAATCGCCTGCTTAGGCAGAGCACAGCGGGCCGGAATTTGATCCCCGACATGCTGTGCCACTTCCCCACCACCCCAGGCACTCACTGAGATGGCAACTGAGACTGGGCGTGGTGCCGGGCACTTGTAATTCCACCGCTTGGGAGGCTGAAAACAGGAGGATCACTACAAGCCTGATCTGTGTAATGAGACCCTGTAGACCCTGTACTAAATACATAAAAATAAATAAATAAAATAAATTGTTATACAGAAAAGGAATGCCACCATTAACTCATGAAGTCATAGTGATTAATCAGTGTAATTTGTAGATAGAGAAGTAGACATTCAGATGTATTCGTATCTATCTATAGGTTTTAGAGGTAAGTACACATTTTCTGTGTTAAGAAAGTTTTTTCATTTAATGTCTGTTTTGATACTCTGATATTCAATTTGCTTTGTATGAGAAATACATAGTTTTAAAAGAAGTTGAGAAAATATTATTTAAAAAACTCAACTTTTCCAAACAAGTGGAATACGCTTTTGTCACAAAAATTTGAAAAAATGTATTGATATTTCTCTCAAATTTTGTGTCTCAGAAGTAGCATAAAAGGTTTAGTTTATCACATACTTTCTGAAAGATAGTTAAATAAAATCACAAGGAACAAAAGAGAACACTCCCTTGATCCTTCCGGGAACAGTTAATCATGTTTAAATATCATTGCAATTTCCGTTCTTATTTGTCCGTTTAACTTACTATTTAAATTAATAGAATACAATAGAAACAGGAGGAAGCCTCAAGCCACATCCACTTACATCTGTAATACACAAGTATTGTGTCCTCACATGACATCAGAAACATAAACCAGGCAAAATGGAATTTTTTGATAGCTGACTATAACATTCACATAGCAAGTTGAGCTGGGAGAAAGATAGAAATTAGAATTGCAATTCCATGCTTACAGAAGCTGCAGATTAAGCCAGTGTTGTGCATGGATAATGTTATTTCTGGTGCATTCCTTTATCTGCTGATTTTAATTTTTGTGTAAAGTGAAAGATACATAAAATGGGTAAGTTCAATTCATGTCTTTATTTGTATACTTGTCATATATGTTAATTCTGTAATGATTTTAATTTTTGTTATTTTAACTATATATACTCTACAGGTATTGTCTATGTTTTGTGACAAATTGAGTTTTTTATCCAACATCTTGTTTTACTTTTAAAAAGAGTCATCCATATGTATATCATTTGTTTCATTTATTTTCATTATACCAAACTCATTTCTTTTCTTTTTTATGTATTTAGTACAGGGTCTAAAGAGTCTCACTGTGCAGATATGATTTGTAGTGATCCTCCTGTTTTCAGCATGACAAATGCTGGGATTACAGGTGCGCACCACCACACCCAGTCTCAATGGGTGTCTCAGGGCGCACAGAGGCTGGGGCCGGCATGACATGCCAGGGATAGAACCTTGGTCCCTGCTTCTGCCTGAGCAGGCACTTTAATCCACTGAAATATCTGGTCGGCCTTAACAGTCTCCTTTTAAGTTATTTTATTTAATCACAGAAAAGATCTAGATTATTTTGCTGTAGGGACCGAGGAGATTACTTGACCATCTAAGCACCTGCCTGACTTGGGATCCACCCCTGGTACTGTATGCTGACCTTGCACCAAGCCTGCCACCGAAACCAGGCATGGTGGCACACACCTCTAATCCCAGTGCTGCGGAGGCTGAGGCACTATGAGCCTGAGCTGGGTAGGGAGAACCTTTATCAAATAAATAAATAAATAAATAAATAAATAAATAAATAAATATTTAAAATATAATCATTTTTATCCATCTAATAGGTGAGTGAGATATAGTATATCCTTATCAGCTTAATTTGTCTCTAATTTCTGAGTTAAATGTTTTTAAACATACATGTGATAATTTTTTCTTATCTTCTAGAAATGTCCATGTTTTGCCCATTTATCCTATCAATGAACTGTTGTTCTCTTCATTGTCGGTTTGTAGGCCTTCTTTATGTATTACCCACGCTAAGCTTAGTCATTTCAGTATTCTGCAGTCATTTACTAGTTGTTGGTTTGCATTTGCTCTCTCTACAATGTATTATTTGGTGAAGACAACATGTTCATGTTAATAAAACTGAACTTATTTTTCTTTCATATTTTGTACTTTTAATCTGTTGTATAACACAAGCTGGCTCATGAAATCATAGTGTCTTCTAGATATGATAGTTTTGTTTTAGGCAATTCTCCTCAATTCTCCTTTAAGTGATTTTGTGGGTGACTTGAAGTAACATTTTAAAAAAATGTCTGTGAGCATAACCAATTAAAGTATTCATTTACTGACCCACCTATCCTAGCCCTTATCCAGCTCTCTGATGTGTGAAGTCTCGATTGATTCATCCAGTGCTTATTTCTATAATTTTATTTGTATAACTGATTCATGCACAAGCATGTCACTATTTAGAAATGTTACCCACATCTCAAACTTTATTTCATCCAACATTTCTGATGTTTTCTGTTAGCAAATGTTTCTTGGCATATTTTCAATGCTACGATATGAAAAATTTTAAATGTATTTTTTCACCACAATCTTAGACCATTAAAATGCATAAAAATTATAATTCTAATCATATATATGGCCCTAACACTATTTTTTACTTTTGAAAAATGTGCTTAGGGCACTTTCTGGTATTGTGATCTTGGAATGGTTACTCAACCACCTCTACCTCAGTTCCCTTCATTAGTTAGTAATTGGAAAACAGGGTGTTAAAATTATTCAATGAGCTTAATAGTTAGAATGGTAACTCACATTTAGTATGTACTTAATAAATGCTAACAGAGTTGTTCTCTCCCAAAACGAGAAGAAAATGAATGGTGGACTGTTCCTAAATCAATTTGCCTATGTGAGGTTCCATTAAGTTAGGAAAGGCAAAATTTGAAGAGAAAAAAGTGTTTCTAGTCTGAGTTAAAGATAACAGAGCATGGTTAGTAACAGAAGTCTTTTATACAGCAATATAAGCCATATACAGTAAATATATATATGTATATAGTATATGTAATATACATATGGTCTCAAGTTGTATGTTATATACTTTGATTCTCAAATTGCTGCTTTTTAGAGTCAAATTTGATATTTATGGTATTAAGTTCACAGTTCAAACTTTGTCGGTCTCTTAAGAATGATCACAGGAATCTGTGTTTAAAATGGTTATTCTGAGAATCCTTGCCTGGAGATTCTTATTCAGGAGGTTTTTGTTGGGTCTCAGGAAACTTATTCAAATGGTGTCCCTGGAAATCTTGGAAATAAAAATCTCTGGCATCAGATACTAGAATAAAATGCAGCTTGTGTCCTACTTCAGGGTTTAGCTCAGACAAAGTCATCAAAAAGTTATTTGTACTTCAATGCATTTGATTTTACTACTGAGATTATGACATGGACAATTTTTAGCAAGCAACTGAGGAAAAATGAGTGTGTGACGACTCTGCATTTGATAGAAGCAATAATTCTACCTGCAGCTAAATGATTGTCTGCATTTTGTTTTAGCTCTTGGTGTTTGTGTTTTACTTTTTTCATCCAAATTAATCCAATCGCACTAATACTATTTTCTTGAATCTTCTTGGAATACTGTACAATATTTTCTACTGAGATTTCCTTCTGATTTTTGCAACCACCTTATATTGCCCCTGAAATGTTCTTTAACATAAACATATGTAGTAACTTCATTAGCATAGTACTATAACAAGAGTGACTTTTTAAAATCAAATCAGCTGACATCAAATGCTGTAGAGTGGCTGATTCTAATGTAAACAACATAGCCTGGCATGTACTGTGAAAGAAAAGTTCTGCAGGGAGCAGAACTGTATCATGCATAGTCAAAAGAATACTTTAGCAACTTACATAAAGGCATATTGTTCTGGTGCTAGCCATTATTTATTCCTGATTAAATTCATCAAATTCTTATTTGTTGAAACTTCAGGCTCTCTCATTGTATTTAAACATACACCATTCTGAGGAGCCAAATAAGGCATTTAAAATATTCATTCAAAAATATGTTCCCAAACTAATAAGAAAGGCCATAATTTAGATACCTTCATCACATGAGCTAAATATTATACATTTTTAATGGGAAAATGGGTACAATGATGTGGTCTTTGTTTTTCTTACTAATGCAATTCTGCTATCTCAACTCTGTCTCTCCCCTCCACCAACCTCATGAAAATAGAAAAAGTAAAAATGATTTTTAATAAGAAGTTCCTTCTTTCTTCTACAGAGTGCATCAGTTCTGATTATTGAGTGTGGCTCATTTGTTTCCAGCATAAAGAGTTCTGAAGAAAGGGCAATTAGACCCTAACAATGGGATTTCAGTATAGAATGTGCATTATGTCAGGTATTTAGTTTTGGTATCTTCATTTCTATTCACATCTTTATGTACTGTGTGAATTTTTACTTAATTTAATTTTAACACCATTATTGTATCTTCTGTTTAATTTTTTATAGCTTGCTATAATTAAGCTCGTGTTTGGAAGTCGTTTTAAACCCCCAGCATCGCTGTCATGAAATTGTTGGTAACATGTGATTACATTATGTTCTCTTTGGCCAGGACATTGCTGTAAATGAAGCACTATCCTCAGAGATTTTCTTGGCTGAAAATGTAAGTAATTAAAAAGTAAACAAATATTATCTGTTACATATGCTGCAATAATAAATACTTCAGCATAATACCAGCTAATGTGTCTTTGGGGATACAGCTTAATCCTGCTACAACATGTTTCGTAAATGGACAAATAAATGAGTAAGCGCTGAAAATCTTATGTACTCTGGCGTGTGGATGCCCAGGGCTTTCACGTGCTCACTCTTTGAGTATTAGCACACTTCTTAGCTGGTATTATCAGTAATCTGCTCGTAATATTTGTGGTTTCATAAATGATGATAGCTATGGAGAGAGGAAGAGAGAATCATTCATCAAAAATTCCTAAAATAATGTCTAACATGGTACAATGTACGAAAATAGATTCTCTGCCTAAGCATAGTAAAGTGAAGACTAAAAATCTTATTTGGCAGGCAAATTGGCAATATTTACCAATTCTTAAAATATGTATAATTTTTACTTGTTAATTATATTTTGGAAATTGTCATAAGATCATTGAGGTTATGCTAAGGAATGTAAAATGACATTGGATAACTGTATTATGTCAAATATCAAAGTATTGTCAATATATTAGTTATATTTTTTCAAGCATAAAAATCTTGTAAGTAACTTAAGCATATATCAGTGAAGAATTAGTTAAACAGAGTTTGGTAAATTGTTATGTATAATTTTATAAATCTATTAAAAATCAAGTTTAGAAGAAAAACAAATGATACCTTGTAAAAGGATTATTATACACTAATAACCAACAAATAAAAAGTGTCAGTCAAGGAGAGGTCTTTACTGATTTCTCAGATTTTGTTAAGAACATCGCATGATGCTTTTGCTGTTTATTCAGATTATGTTAAAAATGCATTCACCAGCAAAATGGTAGAGGAGGAGTTATCAGGCTTCATCCTTCTTCAAATATACAACAATTAGCTATTCATGAAGGATCCTATCTTTGGGAAGGCTCAAGGGTCCAATTAGGAACCTACAGTAATACAGGTGGAGCAAAACCTAGAGAATAATGGCAGAATTTTTTCACTGGGAAAACTAGCATAGCAGACACACCTAAATATTGCAGAAAGCAAAGAAGATAGGTGAGAGTTCTCAGGGCCAGCCACCTGCTGTGACCCCTATTGGCTTGCTCTACAGAGATCCTTGACAGCTTTTGTCACTGAGGAACTCAATGACCCTTGCATCAACCTTGGATTTCTTTCAGCTTTCCCAGCACATGTCCCTTAGCACAGACTCCAGTGTCCTCTGCAGAGGCCACCATCAGATTTCATGACTCCGTGAATCGCCAGGACTTGCTGGTGCAGTCTATCGGGAGAGACACTCTAGTGCCTTGTTGTTCAGGGAGATGCTCTGTTCCACCATGCCAAGACTTAATGCCCTCCCTGGAACGTTGGGCATCCCATTGCTCCTGAAGCAGGTACACACACATGGTCCAGATCCTGGTCCTGTCATTGTTCCGTGAGTATTTGTGCCTAAACCCCAAAATGATCACTACTGTGCACTTGCTCGTGCTTCGGAACTCAGAGACGCGGTCATGGTACACGGGCTCCGACCTCAGCCTCTGTCTGCACAGCTGCGTGCAACACTCACAAGACTGACAGTGGAGTTGTTATTATATTGTGCAAATCTGCAGTGTGGACTTTGGAATTTTGGTTGTTATTCAGGTACATATTCTCTGTTTGGTGGCAGAGCTTAGCTCTGTGACTTCCCCAAGGGAGTCCATGTCTAGACCACTGCCACAGCAGGGGTGCTCACATCCTGGATTCTGTACTTTTTTGTCTAGGCGATGTGTCATCATGCACATCTTTCATGTATCTCTGGTGTCCTACAATTTCTGGATCTGCCTTAGAGCCAAAAGGACCACAAAGGATAAATGTTTTGCATCAATTCAGAAGGTCCAGATGGTCTAACAGTACAACCAAAGGTCCTTGTGACAGAGAACTTCCAGAACTGCTCCACAAAGTGGCAAGAATGATGAAATAAAGGTGTTTAAAAGGTAGAGGGAGTATTTTGAGGAGGATTCATGGTTATGTGCCTTCCAACATAATAGATTTTTCAAAATTTGAGATATTCACACTTTGTAACTTTCACTATGTACAGCTAAAAACCTGAAAATAGTATGTGAAATAAAGAAGGAAAAAATTTGAAAAGTACAGACAATAAGGAAGGCCAGCTGGGAATTTCCTTTCCCAAAGTCTAACGTGGCATTGTACCATGTGATTGCCTCACATATTCAGACTGTGTAGCAGCAAACATAACAACGCACAAAATGCCAACAGACAAAAACTGTCCAGCTAGAAGGATTCTCTTTCAGCCAAAGCACCTGAAAGTGTGATATCTAGCAGGACATTTCTGTGGTCGAACAATTTTAGAAAATATACTACTCAATGGCACTATGGATATTGAGACATAGAGAATATATTGTAAGTCAGACTTTTGTACCCTTTAAGCAACAGGAATCAACAAAACATTGCTTCTCTTCCCTCCTTTGGATATGGTGTAGTTAGAGAAAGTTAATGCAGGAGCTGTGTCTTTGTTACTGTGGAATACAAAGGAGAAACCCTATTCTCTGTGTAAGTGGAAGATGTATGGATGGTAATAGAAAAGCATTCCTCTTCTCCACAATCTGTGAGTATTAACAGATGCTTAGCAAGGAGTCTGAACTCACAGCAGTAACATGAAGTGCTTCCCAGGTGTCATTGTAAGCTGAGAGGAAAACTAATTCTATAATAATTCTATCTGATGTAACAAGTTTTATCCTGTAATATCACTCTCAGAAGTCTGATAAGACACAAGATTTAAATAACATCTAGTGTCTTATAAATTGCAAAACTGGGCCAGCAAGATAGCTCAGTGGACTAAACCCCTTGCCTAGGCAAGCTCAGGGACTGGGGTTCAAGCCCCAGTACCACATGCAGTACGGCCCAGCCCCCGGGTATGCTGAGCTGAACACTGAAACAGGGTGTGGTGATGCATATCTGTAGTCCCAGAGCTGGGGAGGATGAAAATAAGAAGTTCTGTAACTTCTTATTTATATATTTATAAATATATAAATTAATTACTTATAAATTAATTACTTATAATTTATATATAAGTAACCATAAATATGTTGACCAGAATAAGAAAATTTTATTGCATTAATGAATACCAATGTTCAGATGTCCCTTATGTTAGAAGGACCTAACAACAATTTCATGACAGGTGACAAAACAAAACCAATTATGAACATGTCTGAAATCAATGAGAAAACAGGAAGTTCCACAAAAAAGATATCAAAAACAAACAGAAAGTAAAAGTAAAAAGCAAGCGGACATCTTAGAAGAGTATAGTAAACAGAAATAAAATTCAATCTATGAGCTTACTGTCAAAATGTACCAAACATTAGAAACAATCAACAAACAATATGTACACAATAAAAAGTCACTCATCTACACAAGGAAAGGCAATTGGAAATAAAGGGTAAAACCTTAAGAAAAAAAACTGATGCTAAAACTAATACCTAACATTTTGTCATTACAGTCTCAGGAAAAAGATAGAAGAATTCAAATAAAATATAAAGTAGTTTTGTTTGAAAATTATAATATATTCAAGCAAAATATAAATAGGATAATAGTGAAATCCATACTAAAGCTTACCATTGGCAGACTTAAAAGCAAAGATGAAGATGGATTTTCATGGAGGTCAGAGGGAAGTGTCAAAATTTTTTAAGTGGTGAAAGAAAAACAATGCAAACTCAAAATTTTGTATCTAGTGATAGTATCCTTCATAAATAAAAATATCAGATTTTAAGAAAATCTATATTAAATAAATAAGAAAAGTTTTCTGACCTGAAAGAGATGATAGATGCATAACTCTTGAAAAACATGGCACAAAAAATGAACAAAAATATGGTTAAATCAATAGACATTCTTTTTTTTTTTTTTTACCATTTTAAGCTTTGTTAGATAGCTTAAAACTTGTATCATTAACTAATATAATTACTTTAAACATAAGTGATCAAATTACAACAATTAAATGACAGAAGTTTGTAGGCTGGATTTAAAATCATAACCAAAATGCATGCAAACCTAAATAATATTGTTTTAAATGTGGCCATATAGTTAGGCTAAAAGTAAAAGAAGTTTTAGAAAAATACACCATGTCAATATTAATCAATAAGAAATAGGAATAGCCATAATACTATCAGATATTGTGGCTTTCAGAGCAAGGCACATTTCTGGGATAATGGAGAATCATCCCATAAATAAAACATGCATTATTACTAATTATAAATTAAGTGAGTAACACAAGTTTGATATTTGTGGAGAAAGATAAAATTAAAAGGTGAATTAGTCAAATTGAGAGTTATACTTAGAGACTGAAACACTTATGCAAAAAGAGAAACTGAAATATGTCAGTAAAGAGATAGAAAAATTCAATTAAACTACTAATGAATTTCATAATTGATATTTATACAATGCTTTCTTTGAACAAAGGAATAAATCTTTTCAAGGGTTTCTGGACTATATACACTACATTATGTATTCAGGCTTACTAAGTAAACATCAATTATTTCAAGAATAAAAATCAATCATCTTTGGTAAAATCTTCAAAATATCAAACAAAAATGTAATAGGAAAATCTCTAAACACTTGTAAAACAAGTCAAATATTTCTAAATCATTTTGTGCCAAATAGGAATTCTCAAGGGAAATCAAGTAATGGATTGAATTGAATGAAAATACAACCACAACATATCAAAGTTGATGCACAGAAAATTAAGTAGGGAAATTAATAACACAGATTGCATTTACAATCTAGTGTTTTGAAAGTAACTAGAGAAAAGGGAAAAAATTAATTCAAATCAAGGAGAAATTAAGAAAATAAAACCTAAGAATTCAGTGATAATAAACAGAGAAAAATCAATAAAAAGTCTGTTCTTTGAAAAGATTAATTCATTTGACAAACCTCTCATAAGAGCATTAAAAAAATGACTATCCAAATTGCTGATATCAAACTGCTGTACAGTTTTTTTCCTAATAACCAATTCTACATATTAATTTAATAAAATATAACATTTCCTTAGAAAAAAGAAGAAAGTAATTCTACCACGTATCAGTTTTATTCAAGCAATAAAACCACATCATTTGACTATCCCTACAACTATTAGAGAAATTGAAATCACAGTTTTAAAAATCCTTTAATTAGGTCTTGTCAGAATTTTCATGCAGCATATTGTAAAAAGTAGGAAAGAAAGAGCTTTAAATTCATTTCTTGAGTTAGTGTTTAAAAAATGAGACCAAAAAACCAACCAAACAAACAAAAACCTCAGTTTATCTTCATTTATTTATATTTTCCAATCTTTCACGAATTTCATAATTATTTCTCAGGTGCAATATCTCTTATGAACTTAGGAACAAAAATCTTCAAAAAGTAATAACAATTTGATCAAGAAATGTGTGAATAAGTATATGTATAAAATATAAAAAGATCAAATAGGATTTATACCAAGTTTTGTTCAACATTCAAAAGATAATAAATATAATCAATAAAATCCCTCATATCAATAAACTATAGAAAAATCATACTCTCACATCAATTATTTCAATGTATATATTAGAACTTTCATAGGTATTTATGATAAAACTTGTCAATAATTAGGAAAAGAGGGGAATCCTTTTCAATCTAATAACATCTACAAAATAATACAGTTAAAATTTAATTAATGGTGAAAGGATGAACATTTCACCGTTACTCTGAAGAACAAAACCAGAATGTCCCTTATCATTGCTTTTATGCCACAAAGTACTAGAATTTCTAGCCACAGCAACAAGACACGGCATACATATAAGAAAGGAAAAAAAAAATCAAACTGGCTTTATTTTCAAATGGCATAGTAATTACGAAGAAAAAAATTCCAAGAATTCTAATAAACCAGAAAACTCCTTTTACGAAAATTAGTACAACTGTATCACAAATTCACAAATATGAAACTATAAATTAAAGGAAAAGCTTCCAGATTCACGGAAAAGCAAAGTGGGGTTAGGCTTGATATGGATTCGCTATCTCTAAAAAGTTGATAAAACAAATGCTTGTTTTCTGAAAAACTCAAAGAATGTGAGTGAAAGTGAAAGTGAAGGTGAAACAGGGTAGCTTATTGTTGCAGAGTTTGTCTCCCATGCACAAGGTTCTGGGTTTGATCTCCAATCTACTAAACAAGGAAAAGACAACTGAAAACTAGAAGTGAATATTCACAAAGTATTTTGAGTAACAGTTAAGTAACTTTTATAAAACTCAGTGTTATTAATTTCAGTTATCATGAGGCTGAAAAATTCAGCCTTGGTCATTTATCACTGAGAATTGAAAACCTGTGTGTACAGGTACCTGAATATTCACAGCAGCTTTATTCACATTAGTTCCAATATATGAGGAACTAATACATCCAATACATCCTTGGATAGTTGAGAAACTAAACAACCCAAGGTATGTATATATCATGGCCCACTAGTCAGCAACAAAACAGAAACAACATGAGTGAATTTGAGGGGAATTGTACTGGTTACGAAAGGTACTTCTTTACATTCCTTGTTATATAGGTCTTGCTTTATCTTGGTCTTAACCGTCCTGCAGAAAAGTATAAAAATTAGGTATAAAAAGTAAAGTCGTGGGCCGATGAGATGGCTCAGTGGAATAAGCACTTCCCTGGCAAGCACAAGGGCCTGAGTTCAATCCCCAGCTCCACAAAAACAAATAAACACACACACACACACACACACACACACACACACACACAAAGTAAAGTATTGACACACTGAGCTGTAAGAGGCTCAAGTCAGCAACTTCTGATGAATACCCACTACTATTATGGACTACTGAACTATGTTGTATTATTTTGCTAAATTCACACACCTACAATATTTAAATGCCAGTGGAATACGCATTCCTGACAAAACTAAACAAATAAAAAAAGGAGATATAAATGAAGGACCATTTTGCATCTGTACATACAGAATAGTTAGGACAGATATACAGCTACTTTCTCTTAATTCAATGAGAAGAAAGATTTGTACTAATAGTGTTTGGACAAGATCTCATGCCTGCATCTTGTACTATGATAACTATTATGAAGACAACAATATGCAATGTATTAATTATTGAAACTGTCTTACTAACCTATTTTGAAACTGTCTCATTGCTATTTCTTTCTCAATAAAATTAATAGAAAAGAAACATACTTCTATAAGGTTATAACGTTTTGAAAACACAAGGTTTCTGAGATAGAGCAGAGATCCATGGTTTCCAGTTGCTATGGCATGATAGGAAATAGAGAAATAGGAGTAAAAAGATAACAATACCGAGCATCTCTGTGGGAATAGAGTCAGGCTTCCTCGTGACATTAGCTCTTGTTTTGAAAACTTACCATGTACATCATACCACAGCGACACATGGTCACCCACATTTATAGCACCACAATTTGTCCTAGCTAAATCTTGGAAACAATCCAAATTCCTTGCAACTGAGGAGTAGACAAAGAAGATGTGGTATTTTCACACAGTGGAGTATTATTCACCTATAAAAAGATGATAAACTTGAGGCTTTTGTCAGTAAATGGATGCAACTAGAGACCATACTCTTAAGTGAAATAAAGCAGACCTGCGTGTGCAAACACCATGTTGTCTCCTTAGTGTTAAGAACTGGAAAGAGAAAATAGAATCTGAAGGGTACAATAGAAACTGGGCTAAGGGAACAAAACTGCTAAAAAAAAAAAGTTACTGAGTTAAGGAGAACAGGAGAGGGAGTGGGGGAAGGAGATATATCTATGTATGCAAGCAGGATGGTTTGGACAACTGTAATGTGGATTTGTGCTGATCTGTGGAAAGGAGCAGGTAATGCTTAATTTGTCTTATCTTCTTTTTTTAGTTCTTTTTCTTTTTTCTCTTTTCTTAATTATATTTTTTTCCTCCAATTTTCCATGCATACATCTGGTGATAAGAACAACTAATTTAAAGACAACACTATGCAATACAACAAATTTTGTGAAATGTTTAGTGAAATTCTGTATAATTTGCAACTTTTCTGTCTTAATACTACTTTGTAGTCTGTTTAAAAAATAAAACAACTTAAAAAGAAAACTTACCAGGTGATAAAAACATGTAGAACTGAAGCAGTGCTGGGAAGATGGTTCAGTAGAATAAGCGCTTCCTTGGCAAGCACCAGGCTTCACTTCAATCCCCAGTTCTGCCAAAAACAGAACAAAAACAAAAACAAAACCCCCCCCCCAAAAAAAAAACTGCAGTAAATTTCACATAGTACAAGAAGTACAAGATACATTGAACTTCTTTAATCAACTGAATATGACTCTACATTTACCTCTGGATCAAAGTTAAAGCTAAACAAAGTAGATCATATTTCATGATACAAAGTTGGGTTAATATTTAAAAGTTACACAATGCAACCTTCTATAATATTAAAGAATTAAAATCAAAAGATGTTATTAAACAAAGGAGGGGAAAAACATGTCACAAAATCAATCAGCACTGTAGGAAAACCTCTCAACAAACCATACCTGAACTAGGAACGCATCTTTCTAATTTTTCACTTTTATTTGCTCATGTATACAATTGTCTCCTATCCCTCTTTGTCTTGGTTCCTTTTCTCTCATTGTTGAGACAAAATACCCCACACCAAATTTGAGGATGCAGATGCTTATTTAGCTCATGGGTTGTGGAGGTGTCAGTCTGGCTCCCAGGCAGGGTGGCATAGCACAGTGGCAACACTTCAAGGTGGCAGAGGACAGCAAAAGCAGCAAGAGCAAAAGGGGGGGGGGGAAACAAGCTTCTCATCTTCCCTTACATTGTAAGGACTCTGCACCCTCATCTGTCATGTGGCAGGTGCAGTGCTCACACCATCTTAATGTCTTCCTCCTGCACAGGCTGAGGATTTTACCAAGTGACAAAGTAGGGACACTGGCTTCTTGCAGAATCACTTAGTTACATTCTAGATTTCTCAAATTGACAGAATGTATCAACAATAATGTGCTTTTATTTTGCCAAAATCAGATTCATCCATTGTCTTACAAGTCTTTATAAAGTTGGTTATTGTATGTACAGATTAACAACCAGATTAATAGGACAAAAGCATACAAAACACATAAGACATTTATACCAAATGAAGGTACAATTTTAGATATATTGTCCATGATGGATTATTACAGCTTTTTCTCTTCATAAAACCCCTACAGTTCATATAATATTGACAAAACACCACTTTCCCTTATAATTGTAAACAGGGCAAGGAGGTTCATATTCTTACTGCTTCTAGTTAGTGTCATAATCGAAGCTTTAGTAAATACAATAAATCAAGAATAAATAAAAGAAATTCAAGTTCTATATTTATTTATGAAATTATCTGTTGTGTACCAATTCCTAAGGAAACTAAGGTAATTTATGCTAAGAAAAATGTAAAAATGAAATTAAAAAAGCATTTCTGTTTATAATAGCATCCAAAGAACAAAATATTTAGTGATCTTAGCAAAAGGAAGCTACAGAATATTGTTGATAAAAATAAAGCTAGAACTATGGAAAGGGAGAGATAATCCACATTCATGTTTTTTAAGTCTCTAATTTCAAGATGACTTATCTTCCTGAATTGATCTCTAAATTCAATTTCTAGTCTATGCTAGCAAGCTCTTTTAATAGAAATTGTCAGGCTATTCATAAAAGTTGTATGGAAAATTAAAGTATCTAGAATAGTCAAAGCCATAGACTTTTAAAAAGAACAAACCTGGCTGAATAGCACCCATTCTCAGTTGAAGGGCATTTGGTTTGTTTCCAAGATTAGCTACTGCAAATTGTGTTGCTACAGACATGATACACATATATAACTGTGGTATGATGTTTTTAATTCTTCTGGAAAGATACCCAGAAGAGGCAACTGTGACCTCTAATTCTACCTCATCAAGGAGTCTCCACACAGTGGTTGCACCAGGCCACACTTCCACCAATAGCACAGAAGGGCTCTTTTTATCCCAAAGTCCTGCCAGTATTTGTTTTTAGTTGACTTCTTGATGATAGCTGTTCTTTCTAAACTGAGATGGAATCTCAGTGTGCTTTTAGTTTACATCTCTCGGATGACCAATGATGTCCAACATACTATCACATATTTGTTTTCCATTTATATTTCTTCATCTGTGAAGTATGTATTCATCTCAGGTGGCCATTGTTAGAATGAGTCTTTGAATTTGAGCAACGTGATATTTTTCAATTCTTTATATGTTCTAGGTATAATTCCTATGTCTCAAGGACAACTGATTTTAATTTTTCCTACTCTGTGCATTGTCTTTTCACTTTGTTGGCGATTTCCTTTGTTATACAAAAGCTTTTTAGTAAGGTGAGATCAAATTTGTTGGTTGTTTGTAGTATTTACTTTGTGGCCTGGGTTTCAAACATGAAGTCTCTGCCTACACCTATGTCTTCCAGATTTTTTTAAAAAATGTATGTATTTTCTACAGGGTCTCACTATGCAGCTCAGTATCATAGTGATCCTCCTATTTTCAGACTCCCCAGTGCTGGGATTACAGGCATACATGACCATGCCTGGTCTCTTTGGCCAGCTCAGCACACCTAGGGGCAGGGCAAGCACTGCATGTGGTACTACTGGGTATCGAACCCTGGTCCCTGCGTTTGTCTAAGCAGGCACTTAGTCTGCTGAACTATCTCGTCAGCCCCTCACGATTTCTACCTTATTTGTCTTCCAGTAGATTTAATGTTTCTTTTTTAATATTTAAATTTGTGATTAATCTTGACTTTAGTTTAGTGTATGGTGATAGATATGGATCTTGTTTCAGTCTTCAGCATGTGGAATGTCAGTTATTCCAGCAATATTTATTAAAGAGACTATTTTCCTTCCATTGAACGTGTTTGACCCTTTTATCAGAGATAGAATAGCTGAGTGTATTTCAAGTTGCATCTGTATCTTCTGTTTTCTTTCACTAATCCTTAGAAACCCTCCACCTTTATTTTTACAAATTCATGCTGATTTTATCACAGTAGCTCTGTAGTATAATTTCAATTCAGGATTTCATGCCTTGTCATTGTTGTCCAGAATTTCCTTTGCTATTCTAAGTCTCTTCTGGCTCCAAAGGAATTTTAAGACTATTTTCTATAGTTCTGTGAGACATGTTAATGATACTTTCATTGGGATTGCATTACATATGTGTAACAATTTTGGAGTAACATTATTTTCAGTACGTCGTTTCTTTCTGTTCATGAGTGAGTGGATCTTTCCAATTTTTGACATCATCTTTGATCTCTTTTTTCAGGATGTTGATAAAGGTGGAAGTCACATGTATTGTTGATGGATTAAAGAAAATGTGTTATAGCTATACAATGAAATACTATGTAATAGTAAAAAAAGGAATAAAGTACTTAATGTGAAAAGCAATAATGTTGGTAAAAAGATCCACATGCAGAAGACTAGATGCAGTCCCCATCTTTGCAAATGTCTATGAAAGATGCCTTTATAAGACCCCAAATCACATCAGTGATTGCCTAAGACTTGGCCAGATGGGAATAAATAAGTGTTAAGGAATAAAAGGAAGCTTCCTAGATTGGTAGAAACATTCTAAAACTAGATTGTAGTAAAGTTTATACATCTTTACAAAAATACATCAATACCACTGATAATTGGTGACTAATATGATGTATAAATTGTGTATTTCAATAATCTATTAAATAAGCATTAATATTATTACTGGTGATATTTATTATTTTTTACATATTATAGCACAAATGTAAAATATATCATGTACAAAGAAACAGAAATCTTTCAGCCTATGCTTTTATGGCCAATAATATTGATGAAGACTCATCTATTCTGTATTATTTCCTCTATTTTATGATGCACATTTTTGCTAGATACAAGTTCCCTTGAAAAGTGAATGATGTATGCAACAAAAATCATTAAAAATTTAAATTTTATGCTATTCTTTTAAACTACTTTCTGGTACAGACCATCCACTCCATCATTTTTAGAAACACAATTAACACACGGCTTCCTCCTGCTGCTTCTGTAGTTCTTTGAACAGGTGAAGACGCAGGTGTATGACTATATCAGGAAACATTCGTTTTATGTCCACCTGCACACATGTGTTTTAAATATTCATTTTACTTGCTTAGTATTTTATATTTGTGAAGGGTACAATCTCTACAGTAGAATTTTCTCATGCAATATTATAAAGTTATATTTAAATAGGTTTTAACCATATTATAGTTCTGGCAGATACTAATACAATGAGAAGAAATCAGAGGAAGCGCTGAAATCAAGATAGTTTGCATGCCTTAAGAGGGACTAGAACTGAACCCTACTTTCTTGCCTTTAATATGCATCTTTACTTCACTTCTCACTGAATTACAAAAACTGCTAATATCAGAGCATCACAAAAAAGTTCTTTTTAAGTACTTTCTTACACCCAATTATGTGCAGAATTAGTAAAACATACATGGATTTTAAACTCTGAAAGCTTATAGTTTAAAATAAGTTACACAGGTAGGAAAGGCAGTCGAACAATTAAATACATAGGACTCAGATACTATTTTATTTGTCATATTATGTCTTATGTATTTATTGTTGTATATATTCATACAAACATGGAGTCATTTCACTTCACACTAGTTTTCATTCACTTATAACTCCACTTGGGTGCACTTTTTTTTGGTCTAAAAAGGTCAATCAGATTTAACAAGCTTGCCAAATTCCCATGTGATGGCAAAAATCTTGTTTCTTTGACAAGTATACAGGATTTCACTGGCCAAACTTGAAGAAAAGAAAGCCTAGTTGGAAGTGGATCAAGTTTGTTCTTTCAACATCTCCAGTGCAGAATAAAAGGTAAGTGCTGCTATGAATTATATTTCTCCTGGAAAGCAAAATATCTTTAAATGAAGCCTAATATAGTGCAGAACTTTGACAAAAATGTGTGTTTACTAAACATTTAGGTACATATCGATCATTCTATCTCCAGTAGCTTAGTGATGAAACCAATTAACGCTTTAAGATTCTTAGGAAACTCAGCTGGCATTTACAGTTGCTATCTAAAATATAAAAGAGAAAAAGCAAACATTATTAATAAAAATAAAATTATTTAATTAGAAATGAAGCTGAATGGAGAAATATGCCAAAAGCAAGCACGAAGATATTTATGTTGTGTTTATTCGATGTCACAAACTCTTCAAATTAAGATAGACTAAAATATAATAAAAATGCCTCAAAAATGTCTCACATTTGTACACCACTTCTTCATGTAGGTCCAAGTTTGATTAAAAAAAGTTGACCTGTATTCTAGGTCAACAGGAAGAATTTCTGAAAGAGTTAGGCTCTCAGCCCTTATTAATTCAAAATTGCTATCCTTCTTTCAGGCTCAGACTACATATCAGATTTTAGCCCTTCTATACTCTATTTCCTCTCCCTCTTCCCCTTTTGCTCAGTGGATGATAAGGAATACCAAATCAATAGCTTTGTAGAAGCAGATATAACATTCCCAGAGACACCGGAGACAGGGAATAGAAGCAACAATTCATTTTTCTGTCTCAGTTTAGATTGTATTTATACCACCTGCTATGCCTGTGGGAATGGAATCTCTGGTAGCGTCTTCAGACACACACTTTCTCTTAGTGGCTTTCCCTTTTCTATTCAGTGTGATAGGATTTTTTTTTTCCTGAGAGAAGTAGCCTATGGCACTTGGCTGAAGAGATGAGACTTCAATGAGATATAGGAGACAAAGAGTGACAAATTAAAATGACAAGGCTGTCTTATAAGATTGTGATATAGTGAAATGAAGTATTTCAGGTCCAGTCAGTGTAGACAGCATTATGCTATGTGGTAATAGATTGCAAGACCTGGGCAGCCTGTTTACATCTTCAAGATTACTGAATTTGTTGCTACCAACACTCTTTCAAATTGTGTCTTTCTTTCTTTTTAATAATATGAGTATGGACACAGATTTTCTTATAATTCAAATATTCATAGATAGCTTATTTTTTTCTTAAAAGCTATTTTTAAAAGGAAATTCAATGATATGTTAGTCATTGATATGAAATTGATCTAAAGAGAAGCCTTAAGGTAGATCATTAACAGCCTCCCCAGTGACAGGGAGTTCATAACTCTAAGTTGTTGTTGACACACCCTCTTAAATGTCAGTCCTGCCTGTTGGACAGCCTACTTAGTGTTAATACTGTCACACTAAATTTAACACACACTAAATAAAATTTGTGGATTTAAAAAAAAAAGAGTCAAAAGGAAACACATTTGGAAGTTATGAAATTTTAATTTGCTTTATCCATATTTACTATTTGGCAGATACTGAGGAAGAAAGAATATAGGATTTTAAGTATGTTTGAGTAAGAGGAAATGTGTAGTTATCTCCAATATTTCTCTTTTTTCACCTCTTATATGTCACTCCATAAATCATCAAATCCTGTAACTATTTCTTTGGGATGTTTCTTATACTTTTCCCCTTCCTGTTGGTCCTCATTTCTTTCCAAAATGAAAAACAATTCTTTCAGAGATTCTAATTTTATTTTAAAACACTTCCGAACACTGAGAAATTATAAAAGTAATTTTTTGATCTCATTAAGATCCCTCCTGATATTTGTGGCCACGTCTTAGTACACTGAGGAATTGGAGCCAACTATAATAGCTTATATGCTGTATATCTTGGAAATCTTCTAAGATTGTTTGTGAATTCAAGCCAAGAAAAAGTGACACCTCAATAAAGTAGCGCTGTCCCTGGTTGTGGATGGCCATGTTTATCTCTTCCTCAAGGATCACACATATATCTTTTGGCTGGTTGCTGATTTTTCATTGTTTCTAGTTTATTGAAAACTAAAGGTTGCTGTGCTGCTTTTGAAGCTGCATAAGAGTTGCTGTAATGGCAAAGTTATTGTATTTGTGTCTCCATTTAAACATCGTGATCGTTCACCTCAGTAAGCCTATGCATTTTTTTTTTTTTTTTTGGCATATTGTATGAGAAATACTTTGAAGGAGGTTGATTTTCTTTTCTTTCCTTTTTTTTAAAAATCTATTTGGTTGTTGCAGGGTCTCACTATGCAGCTCAGATTCATGGTGATCCTCCTGCTTTCAACTTTTCCACTGCTGGCATTATAGGCGTTTGCCACTGTGCCTGAACTCTGTGGCCGGCTCATCCCGCACTGTGGGTGGGGCCAGCATGGCGTGTGGTGCTGAGAATCAAACCACAATCTCTGCGCTTGCCTAAGCCGGCACTTAGTCTGCTTAGCTATCTTGCCAGCCAAAGGAGGTTGGTTTTCTAACACCAAATATAAGAGTTGTGATAATTAATACAGTTTGAATAAATTATTGATGTCAAGCCTGATGGTTGCAGAAGTCTGACTCCCACAGACTAAAGAATCTCTGGGTATCTTTTCATATCTTCTCTGTGGAATGGGTTTATATAATGTAACCCTTTGAATATAAACCTGTTCAAGGGAAGGAAAAGGAAAGTTAAGATAGAATTATTCTTGGGAATAAAAGAGATTTTTGGGATGAACCTGTAAAGCTTCTGTAAATATTATCATAATAAGAGGGGAGTTACCTTGTTTCTGATACTTATGTCATTTGAAAACATATAAATTTTTTTCATAGTCTTAGATAGAAGAAAATAAAACAAAGTAAATCAACAAATGACCAAAAGAAATTTTGAGCACATATAAATTTAAAGCCTCAAGGATGGATTACTTTGCAGAAGTATGTGGATAAGGATCAATAAATACAACCTACTTTGATACTTTGATAAAGTTAATGTTTTATACTTACATATTCCTCAATATATAATTTTTCTTCTAGCATTAATGAGGGAAGAGATGAATTACTTCACCATCAAAGATAATACAATATGAATGAGCTCAATGATGGTCATAATAGGCTCAATTGGACTTAAGATGAATAAACAATTTCAATAAATTGAATTAATTAGATTGGGCTTAAGTATGCAAGCAGTTCATTTTCTGAAATCATGTACAATAAATTGTTGAAGAAGTGCTGGTGTATAATTGCCTCAAGTCAGAGGATAAAAAAGAGAAAAAGCTTAAAATCCATTATGATCGTGTTAACAGTCTAACTCAACTAATTAGCTGTTATTTGAATTTTCACACCTCAATTTCATGATCTTTCCTGCCTCAAACCTTTAAGACTCAAAAACAACAAAAATAAAACCCCACTTGATAGAGAACTATACTAAGTATTCTGCAAAAGATCCCTTTTTGAAAGTCATTTACTCTTATTTTTCCCACCTTCATTTGTTTACATTGCTTCACAGCACCTTTTCATAGATCATCTACAGATAAACTTACATATTAGTCAGTAATGTGCACATAAAATAATAAAATATTTTATATACAGATATCAAATAGCCAATTGTTATGTGTAAACTTTTTTAGTTTAGTGCTAAGAATTAAAATACTTAGTCTAGAAAAATAAAAAGGCTTGCATGCAACCTTCAAATTTTAAAATGATTAAATAAAAATCCCATAGTAAACATCAATACCCATCCTTTCATATTTTTTATAAAACAAAACAAATATCTAAAAGTCTTTCTTTAGTTTTACAACTGGACTTCGATACATTAACCTGCGGAGTATGGTTAGTTTCAGTTTCTTTTTTTATAACTTCTTTTATTTTTTCCATAATTTTATTGATAAACAAATAGTGATGAGACAGTTTCAAACCAAATTGGTAGGGTAGTTTCAATAATTAACACATTACATACGTTCTTCCTAGTGGTTATTTGCTGTACAAGATGCAGACATGATATCCTATTTACAAACTCTATTAGAACAAATCGCTCTATTCATTAAGAGAATGTAACTATATATCTATCCTAGCCACTTTGAATACACAGATACAAAATGGACATTCATCTGTATCCCCTTTTTGTTTAGTTCCATTATTTGAATATTATAGGTGTGTTACCTATGATTTTGTTGCTTATTGGTGATATTCCTGTTTATATAAGTACAACTTAATAAAAACACATTTCTTCATACACTTTCATTAATTGGTATCTGCTGTTTTTTAATTTGACATTAAAGAAAAGATATATGGAAGAAATATGTCAAGTTCTTTAATGTCAAATTATAATACAGCAGATACCAATTAATGAAAGTGTATAAGCAACAAAATCATAGCTAACCAAACTATGCAAAATCTCTGATATCTGAAATGTTTTTTCTAACACAAATGATCATTTAGCAAAAAATCCTTCTTTCCTATATATTTCAGTTAATGGCATCTCTATATTGAGAGAGTACCACCAAAGTTCATGTTTAATGCCTTATTAATAAGTCACAATGTTATTTGCACTTCGAAAACTGAAAGACCTATCTTTATAATATATCTTGATCTCCAATTACCATGCCTCTATTTCAACTACAATAAAAATTCATCTTTTTAAAGTTACAATTGTTCTATGGAGTATTATATTATTCTTTATAAAAGGTACTCTGCTATTACTCAATAATTCATTTTATAATGATACATTTATATTGTGATTTTTGTACAATAAGAAATAATTCAAGTTATAAGGAGAGAATACTAATTTTTCACTTCAGTAAAAATTTGTATTAACTTATTTACATATATTTACATAATCATAAAATTATATTTGTACATTGTTTCTTTATAATTTCTGAAGCATTTTATAGTTTCAAAATTAAAACATATCTGCCCATGAATAACTCTCATATTGTTATCAATGATATTTGTTCTTTTAATGAATGATCATTTATTAATAAATTAAATACAAAATTAATCAATTTCAATAGAAAGTCATGAATCATAAATTGGAATATATTCTAAGAACTGAGCCTGTGAAGAGAAGAGTTGGTGTCATATTCATGACCCAAAGCCCTTGAGAAGAGTCAGACCCTAATTTCTCGTGTTGCTGTCCTTTCATGCTCTCTGGTGTGTGGATTGTCTGGCTCATTTTACAGTTGAGGTTTCACCGTGAAGTGGCATTGAAGTTACACAGGACTCTTCCCGTACGTGTTGCTGGCAGGCTGAGCAATTGGTGAGAACATATAGCTAAGGAATCCAAGGTCATGAGTTCAGCACTTTGTGGACCTGTTTGCTTTGTTGTGTTCAAGGGTTATGGATCATACCCTTCTTCACAGGTAACTTTCTTGCATGTATATGTTATTTGTCACAAGAAAGGTCCATGTGATGGTTTTTAGAAGGATCAAAGCAAATCTTTAAAATCACAGACCTTCCCCACTCTTCTCCATTGCTTACAGCACAGTGATAATGTAATTCTCAAGTCTGAAGGGGAAACACACCATACTTTGTCATCCAGGTAAACCTGTGGTAATGAAATACTGAATGTCACATTCAGAGTCTTAATCCTGATGTAAATACTATTCTTTACATATTTATATGTGGAGTTTGAGTTTGTATTAATGTATTTGAGAACACAAAATTTCTAAGGTCTATAAAGTCCACAAGCCCAGAAAAATCATGTTTTGGAAGAAATTATAAAGGTTAAAATAGAATTTTTTTTTTCTAGTCATACACTTGTAATTTTAGCTACTTGATAGGAAGATGGCAACTTTGAGGCTAACCTGAGCAACTTAGTGAATCTTTATTTCAAACAATAATATAAAAATGCAAAGGGTGCAGCTCATTGGCGGAGTACTTACCTAACATACATGAAGCCCTGTGTTTAATCCCTAATACAGTAAAAAATTAATAATTTTATAAAACTGTTTTTGCTATCACCAAGTGCCTCCCAGACTTTAAAATATAATCTCAGATAATAAAATTTCTTAGAACTTAAAGGTGTTTACTTTTAAAAATATAAACATGAAAGCAAACAATGTAGCACAAAGAAACATTTTTTAGAGTTTAGAATTCATAGCCATTCTACTGTATTTTATCTTCTAAAAAGTAATCTTTACCTGTGAGTATTTGTTCTTCTGATTTTAATAGACTTTTCAGTAGCCACTGGCCAGTGTTGGGATAGAAAGCTTGGTGTGAAAAGACTTAACATAACAGACTTATTCAATACTTGAGAAATAGATAGAAGAAAATTTAAAAGTAATATTTCAAAGGTATAAACTTAAGAATACTTAGAGTATGTCAGCCAGGAAATTAATATTGAAATTTCTATTGTGTTAATGTGATGTCTTAATAAAATAAGATAATGTTTCTGTGGTAGAGAAATGCAAAAGTATTTTTTGTATGTATCTCAAAAAATGTATAATATGGGTACATTTTACACTGAAGAACATTGGTAAATTAAAAACAAAGTAATATGAAAAGATAGAAAATGATCAGGTAGCATAATGTTAACTTAGAAAGCACCAGTTAAAATAGTGATATTCTACTTGTAGGGTCATGCTATGCTGTGTGTAAAGCACTTTTAAATTGTCTCTAACATAGGATCCTAAACCCACAGTTTTAACACTGGATATCTATGCCAAACTTTGCTTTGGTACAGTAGTGTGTACACCAACTGTGTGCGGGCCTAAGGTGAGGATGTGGGTGAGGGACAGCTAAAGCAATCTCAGAATCCATCAGAAGAGATTCTGATTAGAAGAAGTACAATTGAGAACTGATTGCCTTACAGGTAAACTATGTAGTACATGTGTGCATGTTCATAATGAAACCCTACATAGTAGTCAAAAGCAATAGATGAAATTCATAGAGAAGGAGGAGTGTATAAAACTTAGGTCTAAGAAGAAATACACACACACAAACACACACTCCAGAAAAGCTAAAATTAAAAAAGACAATAAATATTCCATGAATGTAAAAATCCCAATATAAGTCATATCATCCTTATAAAGATTTTTATATGCTTTTTTTTTTTTTTTTTTTTTGGTGGAACCAGGGATTGAACTCATGCCCTCGCACTTGGTGGGGAAGCCCTTATTCTACTGAGCCATCTTTCCAGTCCCTATATACATTGCAAATTTATCTTCATGCTAGTGTGCATGCTTATGGGGAAGAGGAATGAAAGAGGCAACGAGGAAACAAATCATAATAGTTAGATCTTGCAGGGATGAATGATGATAATATATCCTAGATGGAGAAATTTAACTTGATCCTCTGCATCTGAGGCTATAAGGAGCTGACTCCCATGGAATGTGTCAGGTGACACTGAAAAGAGCCTAGACTGTCAAACACTTTATATGGCCTGGATGAGAGTGAGCATTTTAATTAACACTTGCAATAGTCGAGAAGACCATGAACTGTGCTGGTGGAGGCCAGAGGTCTCAGTCACTGCCCTGCTGCCTAGAGGAGGACCAGTGGCTCCAGCCCCAGCTCCAGGCTCTGGTGAGCTGATGAGCCTTTATCACACCATCCTGGCTACTCTTGGATGAACTTTCTGTTTAGGAATGAGGAAAATTCTCCCAGTTTTGAGCCATTCTTTTGCTAGTTCTACAGCATTGCACGTAACTTTCCAAACATTTTAAAGAAACGTAACTTTGTAAATACTGAATATTCTACTAATTTTAGTTTTTAATTGTGCACAACAAGTATTCTTTTCAGGGTATTTTTATTATATTTTGTTTTAAAGGGTGATGTATATTTTTAGAATCTTGTTATAAGTAAATTTAATGTATTGAATGTTCAAAAGGAAAATGAGACAGAAAGAAAATCTCTTCAGGTGAAAGAAAGAGACAGAGAAGACGTGAAAGCAATCGTCTTAGTCCCAGTTTGTATAAATTGTGAAAATGTCACTGTAGGTAGAGTCTTAGAGCTAAAGTGAGGGCCTGCCTTAGGACACACAGACATCTGTGTTCAGAGGATAGGTGTGGCTCAAGTCACACTGCTGTCAGCAATTGGTTCTTATTCCTCAAATGCTCACTTTCTGGCCACAAGAACTTCAGGCTGTATTAACCCAGAAATTGTTTTCCTGATGAAGCTATTTGTGTGATAACATGCTCATGTGACTTTGAATACATTTACTGAACTATTAGAACCTTACAACAGTACTTTGGATACATGAACTTGATTAGAAAAAGTACAACTGATTGCCCTACAGTGAAACTCTTTATTAATCTGTACCATGCAATTTCTAGTTTGAAATTCAGAGGCATTTAGAAAATTAATCCTTCACAGAGAGAGGATAATTCAGGAGGTGAGCTTAGAAGAAAGGCCTTTTGGGTATTTACGTTGGACACATTATCCTTAGCAGACCTGAATGAATAGCACTTTGAACCATTGCTACAAAAATCCTTTCAGTGAGTCAAGTTCAGACATTGGCCTTCGTCAGCCTGTGGTGAATGAATAAATCTCACATTAACATAGTCCTTTGCATTTTAGAATCCAAAGTGCTTTACATCAAACATCTGACTTAAGTGATGTAAAGAAATATAAAATCTTGGGAGCTAGGTACAAAGCAACCTTGATGATGCTAACTACACCCAAAATCCACTTAATCTTCCTCTGTGGTAGAAATCAGTGTTGACAGGATAATCTTTCATGGAAAAGTGAATTGTTGATATAGAAGACATAAGATTATACGCAAATTTTCTGCCAGCCAGCTCTGTGGAAACTTCAAGTTGAGTTCTGTTCTCAGTGATTTGAGCTCAAGTCTCAGGGGAGTTTCATGGCATAAATATTAAAGTGAAAAATTGACTTTGGAGCATAAGTGCATGAAATGAAATCTTGTTTCTGTAGAGATGATTAAACTCATATTAAATAACATTATCTAATAGTTCTACTTTTCCTTTATGTAACTCAAGAGAACAAAAGTATATTCATGGAGCATCACAGAAACATTGTAAGTCTAGCTGGAAACATTTGTCAAATATTATTATCTCCACAAATTTTTCTAAATGAGTAGGAATTGGTAAACTTTGGAACTAGGTGTTATACAGTATAATACAGATGTATACTACATGCATTTGTGTTTGTCTTTATGTATGTTCACATTTATACTTTCAGAATAAACTACGATAATACAGATTCAGATACTTCGTACATACCTATGTATAAATGTATGTTCATACAACAGCATTTGTTCTCTGCAGAATGAAGACATAAATATGTGACCCTTGAATTAATGAACACACATACATCTTTACATTTGCAAGCTATAACCATTTCTGTGGCTAAAAATAATAAATTTACAACAGGGAAATATTTTAAAATGAAGTCTTTATTATACTACTTTTGTTCATGCTGATAAAATTCTCACTTCATTTAAAAATATTTGTCACTGCTCTTTTCTCTATAATATATTTCAATATTGTGAATCAAACCAGTAAGGAAGAGATTGATATCATTTTTCATTTTGTTTGTTTGGTTTGGTGGGTGCCTGAGCTTGTTGGTAAATCAAGACCTTGCTTCATAAAGTGACAAAGTGTTTCCTCTTTGTTGTTGTGGTTTTAAGTAAAGTGAGTGGGGCTTATAAAGAAAATTCTTGGGCCAGGGAGATGGCTCAGTAGAATAAGCACTTGCCTGGCAAGGAGAAAGGACCTGAATTCAATCCCCGGTTCTGCCATGGAAAAAAAAAGAAAATTCTAACAAAAGCAGATATTGGAGAATATGTGTCAGTGCAGGTACCAACTAATAATTTAAGCAAAGTTATATAGTTGTTTGAAGTTAGTTAATGTCTAACATCAGGTTGTGTCTGTTCATTGACCATTACTATTTCCTGACCATAAATAACCTCCTAGTCTTCAGGTAAGTTTACACGTTTCTATTTGCCTATAGGATGAGTGGTATCGACCATTTCCATTAATGAGACAAGAGCCCGGTATGATGAGCTACCTGCCTGTCAGTCTTTATGTCTTATATTTCCTTTAATGTTATTATTTTTTATTTTAAAGTAAAATATGATTTTCTCTTAAGATGGTCTATTAAAATATAGTCAGTAAATTTCATAAATAGGAATCTTAGGGAAAGGTTAGTTTTAAAAATAAGTAGGTTAGAGGGATAGTGCATATCTGTGGTCACTTCTGTGTAGTTTTTTACAACCTTTCAGCCCCAGGTGCTGCTTGGTGTTGCCAGGTTTGTAAACATCTTTAAAAAGGCAAACAGGTGAGAGGGCCAGGGAACAGTGACATTGCAGCATCCAGAATGACAGGCACGTAATATTATAGTCTTTTATTCCTAATTTTTTAAGTGCACTACGTACTAATTTTCTTAGCACTTACAGAAGAACAATGGAAATGATTTAAATGTCTATTACCACCTATTATCTGGGACTCCATTAAGGAGGTGCTGGTCAGCTTGGCCTCATTTTTCCTCCGGACGCTGCCGAGACGTGAGGCCAGGCCAATTGGGGTTAAAGCAGGCAGGGAACTGATACAGCTGGGGATCGTTAAGCATGATCAAGGGCCAGCCAAGAGAAAAAGTCAGCTGAAAACAAGGCGGAGAGCTCTTCCAGGCAGAGATGCAGAGTAATATGCATTCAGGAAACAGCCTAACCCCGTCCAGGAACTTTGTTGATTTAATTAGATTTTGTTTAAAATTCCAGAATAGGAGCAGCTTGGTCAACTTTGATGCAGAAATTGGCAGGGAAAACTATTGTTAATTTTCAAAAATAATATTGTTGGAGCATTTGAGGAACGTTGAAAATCTTTGTCATGATTAAAAATGCAGGGGCACAGCACATGAATGTCTCCTTGCTGAGAAAATATTGTTGCCTTTCCTTGAACAATTAATACATACCTGGTGGATTTTAGACTGGGGACCTGCACATTTTTGTACTTTGTAATTTATTGGCTTTTCTCCCATTACTGTCTAAGTTTTCTACAGTTCACAATATTTCCTCAACAACTTTTCAAATAAATTGTTCATTCCTAAATCCTTGTTTTAGAGTATTTGCTGGAACTAAATCAAAACACACAAATTTTAATAATTATTTAAATAATCAATCCTTTCCTCATAGGGATATTTGCAGATTCATATTTGATAATACATTCAAAACTGTCTACTTAACAGTAAAATGATGCAAGAGGAAGTTATTTAATTTCCTCCACTAAAATAATATATTTTAATGACCTCAAATTATATTTTGTACCTATTTTACATAGAAAACAGCAAAATACAGAAAACATTTAATAAATATATATGGAAAAATGTAAGAATAGATTTTGACTTTGGTTCTTAGTTGACTAATTGAAATCTTTTGAGAACTAAATGCCTTTACCTCCTTATGGTTATATGGATATGGAAAAAAAATCTGGTTTTAAATTTTACGTCCCTCTGGGGATCTGTAAAGAATAGAGGCATAATAAAAAACTGGTAAAAGAGAAAACTAATGGGGAAAATGTTATGTAACACTGTATTTTCTCTCTCTCTCTCTCTCTCTCTCTCTCTCTCTCTCTCTTTCTCTGTCTCTCTCAGTCTCTGCTTCTGCCCCCCCTCCCGCATATCTCTTTTGGTACCCACAATAGGACTCAGGACTTTGTGCTTGCCAGACAGACACTGTGTTCTGAGCTATCTCCCTGGCTTCTAGATTCTCATTTATTCCTACTATTGTCTATAAAAAACATATCCTAGGAAGACAAGCAAATGCTAAGCTCCTAAAGGCCAAGTTATGATCCTATGATAGGTTAAAACCAATTAAGATAATGAAGGAAAAGATGAATTTAGCAATTCTTAGTAATTTCTTTTTCTTGGTTTTCAAGGGCACTGTGAGAGTTGCGCCTCCTCTAGAATTTGGCTGTTTAGCTAGAGTTCACAATAGTAGTTCCCAAAATGTGGCCTTCTTGTCCCAGGCATCCAGAATATCCAAAAGCATATTAGAAGTGGAGATCTCTGAGTTCTACCCTAGACCTATTGAATCAGAGACTGGACTTAGTGGCTCGCTAATATACATCATTACTAGACCCTTCAGGTGATTCTGAAGCTTTAGAAATATGGTGACCTGCGGATGAATTTTAAATATTCCCAGTTTATTCAGAGATTTTAGAATCTGCTTTGTCTTCTGAAATTTTGCATGACTAAATCTTCCCTCTCTATGTTCTTAAAGTAATGCTGGTCATTTAAGTTATATTATCCAAGTCTAAAGATTCTACACAAATAGGGAAAAGTACCTTGGACTTTGTGAATAAAACATTGGAAAATAATCATACATGAGTCAGTGAAGGTAAGGGAGACAATCGTCTCCTAAGGAGGGAAAAATCTAAGGTAGCAGAGTGAAAGGATTTATCGCTCTCAAAAACTCCTTGTACTGTTAATAAAGTGAAGAAATAATACTGTTATCTCTACAAGAGATAGACATGCCTATTGATTTATAGCTTCTTTCTCCCAACCCATCTCAATGCTACCCAATTGTAAAATTGTCTTGAGAAAGGATATTACTCATAATGTTCTTAAACTTTTATATTTTACTCAGTGAAAGACTTGGGGTGACCTCTCTTTGCAGAGACATCTAAAATTCTTAGCCAATACTGGCTATTAGATAAATAATTTTATCTGAATATAATGATAATCTGCTTCTATTTTCTATTCTGTTTTACTAGTTATTAATGTGTTTGTTTTTATTTAGTATTTTATTTCTATGAGCAAATTGAACATTGGACTGCTTTTAGCATCTGAGCTTGTCAAATTAAGCTAAACATGAAAAAACTGTAGACACTATGAACAAAGGAAAGGGAAATTAAAAAAAAAACTTGAAATTAGATTTTAAAAACTTAATGAAGGAAAATTTCGAAAGTTAACGATGTTTGCATTAAATAATTTCTGGAAAGGAAGACTGAGAAGCAGCCTCTTGCTTTGCATCAAGTTTATGGAAAAAGCCAGGGAGATGGCTCAGAATGGCCTTGCCTGGCAAGTGCAAGGGCCTGAGTTCAATCCCCGGTTCTGCGAAAAAAAAAAGCTTATGGAAAAGAGTCACTAGCAGTTAATCTTGTCCAAGGACAAAAAACAATACAAAAGAGATTAAATAACAATAAGTAAATCCTAAGTTAACTATGGTGATCTACTTAGAGTTAGCTCAACAGTGGAATGCCTTATAATGAATGAAACAGATTTCTTCAGTGGAGACCTGGGCAATGATCTAGAGAAAAGATAGTCAAGTATCTTCAATTCTAGTCCTGGTAGAGGAATGGTACTGTTAATTACCACCCATGAGAATGTTGAAAATGATGAAGTATTATGGGGAGTAACAGGTACACTTCACAAACTTTACCTCCAATAATTCATTGATGCTAAATATGGTACCTATACCAACTCCCAATAAAGAATGTGTTTATAATATGTCACAAACATATACATCTTACTAAAGAGTAAAATAAAAACACAGGAAGGTACAATCTATAATGAACTTATCTAAATTTTCATTTTTCTCTCAATTTGACTGCTTTAATACCCCAAATCTTCAGTCATTAATGCTTCAAAATTCCCATTAAAAATTCCATTTTAAAAATAATTTTTTTAATTTTGTAAAACTGCTGTTGAAATGCCAAGAGCTTGATTAGGTTCCAGTTAGACCTTTTATCAAATGATATGCTCTTTCTGTGATGAGAACAAGCACATTCATGTCTGAGAGAATAAATGCTCCTGACTTTCAAGTCCATATAACTTTTAATCACAATAGCAA
>NW_004524608.1:9656785-9663479 GCF_000260255.1 Octodon degus
ATTTGCTTTAATAAGAAATATGCTTGGAATTTATTGTATTTTTGAGTAGAAAATATTTTTTAATGTATTTTTAGTACAGATCTCGGGGCCTCACTATGTAGATTGGACTCATAATGATCCTCCTGTTTTCAACTTCTCATACACTGGGATTCCAGACACGTGCCACCACACCCAGTTGCAATGGCCATCTCACCACACCATAGGGATAGGCCTGCACAGCATGTCTGGGATGGAGCTCTGGCCACTGTGTTCTGCATAAGCAGGTGCTTTAGTCTGCTGAGCTACTGGCTGGTCCTTGGAAAACATTTCACATTTGATCATTAGCAGTTTCAGTACAAATGAGCTTCACACAGTCATGCGTGTAATAAAAGTGCACATATACATACATAAAAACACACCCATTTTTATTTTCTAAATAGTTATCAAACAACAAAATCCTCTGAAAAGAGCAATTCTGGGACATGACTGATGATGAAATTGTTAGAACTGGTACCATGCTACAGAAATTTTGGTTTAGACTTAAGTTATTAAATTCTTGCATTTTGTAACCATTCAGAAAAATAAAGCATCTAAAACTATAGTGCTTCACCTTAAACATGACTGAATTTCAAAGTGATAGACCTGAAAAGAAACTTGCATTCTGTAATTTTAAGAGTTAATACAAAGAAGGATGGCAAGTCAATTTATATAGTCATGATTTGAATGGGTTCACAATTATCACTACGTTATTTTATTAATATTTACACATCTGCTCAATAACATTTACAACACAACTATATAAATCCATTAAATAGATAAATGTTTTGATTATCTTTTATTGTTTATTTTTCATCTTCAGGGATTCATTACATTGACTATACCTTTCAAACCATAATCTACAGCTTAATTAAGCCTTACAGTTATAAATTTTGAGCCAACATATTAAGAAAGAAGCTATTGCTTTTGGGGGTACAATATTACTAATGAATGTCTTGCTCTACGACATCACTGCTGGTATAAACTTCTAAGTCTATCCAAAAGAAACTGTCTTTGATTTCACTATTCACAGACCATAAGTCAACTTTTTATGTACTATAAGCATCTTAGGAATAAAATCCAAATGCATTGATGGCTGAGTAAATTTCACAGCTTGTAGAAAAGACACATATCATTGTAATGTGTGAAATTTTAATCAAAAATGTTATGAAGGAGGAAGGTAAACTGACTGGTATAATTAATGTGTTCTGACACAGAGATTTAGCTGGCACATTTGTGGACTGTGCGGGGCTGTGTTAACTGTTCCATTGCTTAAGGACTGTCAGAGTTTGAGGAGTTACTGTGTTATGGTTTCAACACTGAGTGTATTTTCCTAGCACGTCAGTTTTGTCATGATTTGAAATGTAAAGTCATTTCTTCCTTGACTTTTCTATTAATATTTAGTTAGGTGTCAAGGCTGCCTGCTGATAGGTATGTGCCTTTCTGTTTAAGAGAGGCTTTATTTAAAATTAAATTTTCTAAGCCCTGCATTTAAAATGAATCACCATAAGTTTTATCACTCTGCTACTTAAATACTACCCAGTGTCTCAAAGGTGAGAAAACTTAATTGAGGTAATGAAACAACTAGGGATAGGATCTTCTTGAAGCCCAGCATAATAAAATATTTTCGTATTATGCCACACATTTTAGAATTCAGAACTACTTGTTTGGTCTCACAGAGAAAGCGAAATATTTCTCCATTTGGAAAACAAGCCCTGTGTTTATAAAGGGTAATTATTACATATTTATGATTTGGAAGGAACATTAAATGTGTGAACTATTTGTAAGATGCAGCTAAAACATTTTACAGAGTAGCTTTCGCAGCAAACACTGGTTTTGATAGTGGTTCTATAGTTCAAATGATGCTTCTGAAAATTATAGTAGATTTGGTTCGTGGCTCTGCTCTGTCAATCTGCTTGCAAAGATCTGGTGCAAACTCTCTCAGAGCACCATCAGCGTGCTTGTGCAGTAGACAAAAGACATACCTGAAAGGGGAAGACAGATATGCCACTTAAATTAAATAGGAAATGAATTGGCCAGCAAGTTGGCATGTCTGCTGAGACAAATCATGGACAACATGTCTCTCAACAACAAAACTTATTTGTTTTCTCTTGCCAACAGATTCATCACTGCCCAGGCAAAACAGGCAAAATACATTAGTGTCATGGTAAACTGATAAAGAGAAGTGCCTCCATCTAGCATCCTCAATGGCGAAAGTCTTAGGGCAGTATTGATCTGTGTTATATAAATCTTGTTTTCTGTCTGCAGAAGTGAATCAGGAATGACCTGTAAGGTTAACAAACATTGTAATGTCTTTCAGCTGGGGCAGATGCCTGGGAGCACCACACATTGTATTTGGTCAAGTTCCATCTTGTCATTTTATCGCCAAGAAGCTTAACTAATTGCTGGCAATCATCAGAGTGTTTGACAGAAGGAGAGAATTCCTGTAATTTTGGCCCCCTCTTTCCATTCCTTCCTTCGTTCTTTTTTTCTTCAGTCTTAACAAGCACTCAAGGCCAAGTAGCGTAAAAACAATCAACACTGAATTAGTCAGCAGGAGGCTTCACTTAGTTGAAAGTTTACGTAATTGGCATGTCAGGTTCCTGCATTGCTAAGAACAGACCTGATTAAGCTGATGCAGTTTGTTTCAGTAAAGTTTGACAGAGGAACTTTCCTATCATTGTGAGCCACATGTCAGGGCATGTTCTTAACATGGTTCCTCTCCGCTCATAAGGAACAGTGGTTATCTATGTACTCTGTGAACTGATATAAAAATTCTCTTATGAAGGTTTGACAAAGTGTCAATGCTTTGTGGGAAAAAACATGAGCATGCTAATGTTCAAGGTAATGATCAATAAAAGATACTTACAAAGGTACAATTGGCCATAAAAATCTGCTTTATATTATAAATAAGACACTCACAAACTAATGGTGAATACAGTTATATTTTATTATGGTTAATTTGTCTGACCAATGTGTTCTGCTCGCATGCACCATCTTATGGTTTAATTATATATAAAACATTATCCCTACAGTTCTAACTAAGTTTTACAATGGGAGTTCTTTTAAGAGTTTAATCAGCCATCAAATTTGTTTACTAACTTTTTTAGAATAGTTTATTAACCTATGTTTGTATGATAAATTTTGCCTTTATTTAGAAAGTCAGCCTGTGTCGTTAAAAAAAAATGCCTAGCATTGCCAGAGGCTTTAAAGCATATGGCACTTTATTTGTATTTTCTCACACTAGTGTCCCCTTGTCATACCCTAAATCAAATGATAGGCTTGAACTTGGCTTAGATTATTAAAGATAAAAGCCAGCAGTTGCTGGGTTCTGGTCCACACATGTATGACGTCATACTTGATAGCATAAAGGCAAAATTCAGAGAACTGATGAGTTTCTCTTTCTTCTCCTCTTTTGTCATAGAAAGGTCAAGCTAGTTTTCAACATTTTTATGTATGTCATTCTCAATATAGCAACAGAATCTCTTATGGAAAACAATGTAAGTAAATGTCTTCATGGTGCTACTAGTCACCTGATCAAAAGCCAATGTTGAAAAACACTTCTAATGACTGTCTCTTATGCATCAGTGCACCTACTAATGAGCTGCCAGAAAAGGCTTTGTAAAGCTTTGCTAAGATAGAGCAGGAATGTGAGAAGCCTGAGATAGAAGTTCCCTGCTGTGATCCCTGCCTTTCTACTAACAGGGAGCCTAGACTTGGAGCTGCTAATGAGCATGCTGGAGAGACTGCCCAAGCCAACGCAGGCTGGAGACAATTCACCTGTCTGCTTTCAGATCCAGGGAATGATGCATGACAGGAAGACATTCTGTAGTAGCGTTTCTTTAAATAATTTAGGTATTTATTGATTTTTCCCTCTCTATCCCCATATTTTTATTTAGCTTCTGCATTTTATTTTCTTTTGGTGATTTCTACCACTATCAGAAAAAAAGGGAGGAAAAAAATTATTCCTTCTATTATCTTACTCCGCCGCCAACATATATACAAGAAATTAATGTCATTATGTCACACTGTAGCAATATGGAATACCTAATTAATTTTTCTTTAGGGAAGAGAATTGCATAGTTTTCAGAGGTGATATTTACCAAAGAAGTTAGTTGAAATAAATAAGCTTTTTAAAAGCCAACATATGGCTTGTTTAAATTAAAGGAATTAACAATGCGGCATATATTTTGATACTTAAAACAATGTAAGTGGCAAAAGTTAAAGACCTTTACCCCAGCAATGCCTCGTTCAACATCTTTATCTGTAGGCAAAGCCCAGCAGGGTCTTTATAGAGAACGCTTACTTAACTTGGTTTGTAGAAATTCCTAGCCTATAAATGAAATAGTTAACTGCAGGATACCTTTCAAGATCAATGTTAAGCTGTTCGCATTACACATTTTGATGCTATGCTTCTTTTGAGTTTTCCTAGAGGCAATTTTACTAGTTAATTTTTTTCTAGTCAAACAAAATTACAGAATGCAAACTGTGTAATTTCACCAATTTGCAATGCCACAGTTGTACCAGAAAGAGAATCAACATCTCCATCCATTAATTACAATCCTGACTATCTTCTAGCCTCCCAGGAGACAGCCTGTGCAGTTCACGTGGGCTAGTGCTATCTGTTCCTTGCAGTTGCCAATGTTCCTATTTTCCACTGCTCACCCTTGCTTTTTCTCAAGTTGATGCAACTTGCCATGGGAAATCGCGGGCTCCGTGGCAACTGGGGAGATAAGAAAGTGGTGTGCCTCTGCAGCCCCTTTTATCCATGGATCTCTAAAGAGCTTTATAAAATCTATTTTTTTAATCCTCTGGATACCCCCGCAAGATAGGTATTAGCCTGACTTCACAGCTAACAGAACTGAAATCAGGGGGCATCTACCTGCGTCTCAGCCCCTGAACCCTTGTTGGTGTTCAATGTGGTGAAACGGAGTTAGAATTCTGCACCCAGTTCTGACAATGCAGAGAGGGATCTGGAATCTGATTGTTCCCCCACAGGAAAACCACAGGACCCAAAGAAGCTGAGCTGCATACGAATGTACCTTAAGAAGTCAAGACCAGACACATCTACAGTAACAGAATCAATATTTAAGGCAACTACTACATTTAATAGGCCTAATGTGGATCTTTGTAGCCAAGATATCCTTACGTTCTCAAACTGTTCCTCTAAAGAGCCACCATTTTTTACTTCTGTCTTTGGCAGACAATTTAGAAAAACCTGAAGTCAACAGGGATTAATTAGTGAACGCTTTTGAGCAAATATCTCTGTAGAGAGTTCCTCAAGATGTAGAACTTAACTTTTATCTCTCAAAAAAAACTGACATTGTAAGAACAAAGAGAAAAAAATCCAAAATTTATGAACCCAATTGATATGTGCATCATCGATATAATCTGTTGGTGGTAACTGAAAATTCTATCGCCTAAAGTGGTGAAATACTGGAAAAAAATCTTTATAGTACTGTTTGTTGAATTCTGGTTTTGCATATATGTAATAGTAAAATAAATATTTAATCAGCATAACAATTTCTTAAGAAGTGAACTTGAAATACCTTTGAAATGTCCTATTTATTAATACCACAGAGAGACCCAGGTGCAGGAGGTATAATAGGGTCTTTGTCCAATGTGTGTTATCATTTCAAAAGGGCCGGCCAAATAGCTAAGCAGATTAAAGTGCCTGAAAGCAGGAGCAGAGCTGGAGGTTTGATCCCCAGACCTGCTGGCCCCGCCCCCAGGGTGCCCTGAGATAGCAATTGAGACTGGGCATGGTGGCACACACCTGTAATCCCAGCTCTTAGGAGGCTGTAAACAGGTAGATCACTGAGTCCAATCTAGTAGTGAGACCCTGAACATCCTGTACACCCTTCTTTAAAATACCAACAGAACAAAACAGAAACATTTCATTGGTAACAGTTTGTATGAATGTAGTTTTATCTTTTCTCATTGCCAGAGTGTACATAGAGTTTTCTTTAGAAACTGTTATTTTAGTTCACTATGTTTTCTTTGTCACTCAGCATCTACATATTTTAGCGCTTAAATAATGATCTAATAAATAAATTATCAAACTAAAACTACAGTAAAAACTGTCTTTCCTCTCTATTTTTCTCTGACTTTAAATACATAAGGAAATGGAAGTAAACCACAATCTTATCTTAATGTACAGTAGAAGCTGTACTCGCCTTTAAGCAAAGGAATTTTCTGAAAGGAAGTTAGATGTTTGGAAAAGATGTTCTGTCTTTGAGCCCTTAGGGTCCCATTATATAAATGGTACATGACAATACATATTACATTGCCTAGCACCTTACTAAATGTTTAGATTTCTCGTGTCTATCAGTAAAATAAGTAAACATTCCTCCTTACTGTATTTGTACTTCTATGTAAATTATTTATGCTACTATATTCTATATTACCTTATGAAATACATATAAACCAAATATTGAAAGGATATGAAGAAGTAAAGACAACATATTAGTCTCTTGCTTATTTTGAAGCTGTGCATCTTTTACTTCATTAATACCATTAATTATACTTTCTCAGTAAATGATGTTATTGGATATTTATCCTTATTTCTTTGAAATCCAGCTTAAGTGCAAGGCAGGATAATAACTCAAAAGGCTTTCCCCAGCTGTGGTGTCTGGGTGTCAGTGTCTGGTTGCAATTGTCACTGGGACTCAAAATGAAG
>NW_004524608.1:9664804-9665910 GCF_000260255.1 Octodon degus
TAATGCCTCACAAAACTTGTTAGAATTTTATATGGCACATTATGTCCATTAAATATATATTTAACTACTGACACCACCAAAATACTGTTAGAAAAATTGGCCTTCTTTGGTTAAGCTTGTATTTGTGTCACTGTATTTTTGTTTGAGAGCTTAATCCCTTCAGTGTTTTATTCTAAATTCAAGGAGGTTTTCGGTAAATTCTACTCCATTATTTTTATTATTATTTTGGGGTTCAAAAAATGTCAAAGGCCATTTATTGTTCTATTTATTTTTCCATATTAGCATGTATTCATATTGATGCAGTATCACCATAATTCTCTTCAAATGTTCTGTTAGAGTTTGTTTAGCATTCTTTTTACTTCTCTTACTCTCTTTTTACAATGTTAGTTTCTTTTTTCATTCCTTTATCTTTGGCTGTATCTTGTACATTGTTCATTTTCTCTATGCCTTATGTGTTTCCAAAGGGTGACTTTTGTGTATAAGTAAAACAAACAAACCTAGTTTAACTAACATAGATGGTTCATGTGAGGTTCTTTTGTTTTTATTAGTCTTATATCAATGTATTTAAGAAGATTGACTAAAACAATGTTTTATTTCTATCTAGTCAAGAGACTGTCACATGTACATATGTGTACATATATGCTTATAAAATGTTTTAAAATTAGATGTTCCCTCTATTTACAGTTTTGAATCCATTGGTCTTTCTCATGTTTTTCCACCTCTTTCCTATATCTTTCAAAAATTATTTTTGTTTCTATTTTATGCTACTTTACAGTGAATTTGATGGGTCTTAATAAAAGAGAGTAGTAAAAATATGTTCTTAGCACTGTCTTGAATGATTTGGTTGACTTACATCTTAAAAATTTTCTGTGTTGTTTAAGAAGATTTTTCCCTTCAGAGAAAAGACCTGCAAATGAAATTAGGCATTTGTAAGGAAGATTATTTTTATTTTCAAATTTCAGCAGAAAGTGTTATATCTATATTCTGAGATGTACCTGTAAGTAAAAATAGCCCATTTTATGATACCAAAATAAATAGCTTCTTGGAAAAAACAGCATGGAGGAAAATAGTTGCCAGTTTTCATATTCAAAGAAAATGTCTATTTA
>NW_004524608.1:9666790-9683968 GCF_000260255.1 Octodon degus
TATATATTATATAGATGAGTTAAAAATGTGAAATAACTCTGGATTAGTACCAGCATTTCACACTGAAAAATTTTGAGCTAATATAAATGTAAAACTTACTTGAAACCATTCTTTAATTTGGCAAAATTTTAATCTTTTTAACATTTTACTAACATTATATGCCAGAACGTGATTAATAAAAGTTGGACTCAACTAGTAATTTCATTAACTTAAATAAAATAGGAAATCAGTTGCACAAAAGGTGAAAAGTAATTGCCTCCTTCATGTTCTCATTTAACTCATAAATAATGCAATTAGAGCTTTGTCTTAAATGTTTGTCGAGGCTGTGTTCTCTCATTGAGAACTTTCAGTCTTTACCCTCCTTGTACTTAAGTGGTCAATTCCATTAATACCGTTTTGGAGAGAGCAGTAAAGTATAAATATTTTACGGAATCTAAGCTGTAAGATGTCAGTGTGAAACAGTTGGTGGGTTTCTGAAAGTAGTTCCCTCCAAATTAACTTAAATTGGTTTTGGAATGAGCCCTGAAAATTTGCTTAAGGACCATAAGAAAAAGGTAATTATAAATGGCAAAGTACCCGATGTAGGGGGGCTGTCCGCTGGGGTGCTTGGTGTTCATCCAAGTTTTCTCTAACAACTTTATTAATTATCTGGGAGAAAATAAACACCATGTTAATTAAATTTTCAGCTGATAAAAGTTGGGAAATGTTGCCAATTCCACTGGAAGCAAAAAGAAAAAGAAGGAAACAAAAGAACGAGAGAAAACAGGAATAGTGAAGAGACCAAAAATGGAGTTGGATGTGTAAGAGCATAAGAGAAAAACAGTAAATACCAGGAAAAAAGGAGAATAATCAGAAATTCAGGAGAAGAATATATTAATATACAAGAGTTAAGATTCAAAATGTAATATATACATAGTGTGTGTGTGTGTGTGTGTGTGTGTGTGTGTGTGTGTTTGTGTTGTACAGGGTCTCACTACACAGCTCAGACTTGTGATCTTCCTGTTTTCAGCCTCCCCAGTGCTGGGATTACAGGCGTGCACCAACACGCTCAGTCTTGGTGGTCAGCTCAGTGCTGCTGGGGTTGGGGCTGGCGCTGGATGTGGTGGCAGGCATCGAATCCTGGTGCCTGCATTTGCCTAAGCAGTCGTTTAGTCTGCTGACCTATCTCGTTCACCCTGTAGTTAGTGTTTTAACAAGTAAATATTGTCAATGAAGGTAGTGGAAATACACAAGACTTTTTGTAGTGTTTTTATAGCTAAAATAGTGAATCTAGGTCATCAATAAACCATCTACACAAAATAAGCCAACAACACCTAGAGGTCATAGTGGATGAAAGTTGGAGAGAACAGTGCAGAGAAGAGTGTAAGGAAAAATTGGGATGAGGAAAAGGACAAAAGGACAGAAAAAGATAGCGATGTGTATATAAACAGAACAGCTTGGATAATTGTACTGCTGATTTCTGCTGGTCTCTTGAAAGATAAAATGCTTAAATTTTTTTCTTTTCCGGTTTTCCCCCCAGTTTTGCATGTTTATATCTGGTAATCTAAGCAACTAATTTGAAGATAATATTATATAATACGACACCCATTGTCAAATTCCCATTATTTTGTTTAGTGAAATTCCGCACCATTTCTAATGTTTCTTTTATCTTTTTTCTTTTCTTTTTTTTTTAACCATTTTGTATTCTCTTTTTTAAAACAAGGTTGAAAATCTAATTGAGTAATGCTTAGGTAGTCTTTAGCGAATATCCATTTGTAAAAGTTTTCACCAACATGTTTACAGTCTTTTTGAAGCAGATAGCAAGGGTTTTTTTAATTGTTACTTGATTTTAGAATTAACATGTTTCTTAAGTGACATTTACCAGAAATAGTACCAGGTTTCTTTACTAACAGAATAGTTTCTATAACATCTTCAACATTAAATGGGTGTAAAATAGAAGACATAGATGCAAGAATAGCAAATAAAAGCTTACAAGTATGTATTAAGGTCCTGTTGCCAGTTTTCTTTCCTTATTCTGCATACTCTATATTTTATTCATACTATTTATATTACAGAAAGAGTTCATTGGTACACTGCTATAATGCCTTAAGAATTTATCTTTTACACCATTTACCTCATATATATATATATATATATATACATAACACATATATATATATGTATATATAAATATATATGGATAACAGTGTTTTAAAAGAAAGGAGCTTCTCATAAAAGTAGGCTTAAGTATATTAGATAACTGATGGAACTATATTCTTTAGCACTAAATTTTGTCCTGAACTTTATTTCTTTATTTGTTTATTGTGTATTTAGTACAGGATCTACAGTGTCTCACTACACAGATTGGACCCATAGTGATCTTCCTGTTTTCAGCCTCCTAAATAATGGGATTACAGACTTGGGCCACCACGCCCATCTCAGCATGCCTTGGGGGTGGAGCCAGCACCACATGCCAGGGATCAAACCCCCAGCCCTGACTCTGCCTAAACAGGCACTTTAATCCACTGAGCTATCTGGCAAGCCATTGCCCTGAAATTTAGCGTTTTCTTTTTAGGTTTTTTCCAAATTCTATGTTCAACTTTATATGCAATATAAGTAGGTGTTAAGTGACTCACCTTGACTTTTTGCGAGTTAATATGTGAAAAGATCTTATGATTTATCTATTTGAGAATTTTAAGACAATTATTACTTAGAACACTATATGACCACTCCATAAAAATACATATCACCATAAAATAACTGCATATGGAGTATTTAATCCTGAACCTTTAAAGATGAAAAGCTGAAGTAGTTACAATAATCATTATTTTCAATTTTATGTAGTTAAGTGGTTTTACACAAAAAAAATTAGCCTTCCAAATGACATAGTTATAATGTGTTAATGGTAGATAATGTGTTATTACATTATGCAACATAATTTCATGGATATTATGTATGGCATTTTAAAAACTCATATACTTATAGTTATTAAAAGATACTCATTTTTTTTCAGACTATACTCTTCTTAACCCTTTTACTTAGTGTAATTCTTTGGTGGTTTCCCTGCGTTTAGACAAAGGTCTTTGTATGGGTTGTATGACCTGTTTTCTAGCAATTTAACTTACTGCTATCCAATTTCTTAATTGTAATCTTTTCAGCCTTAATTTTCAAATGGGTATTTAGAATATTATCTTCAACTAATCACAAATTTGAAAAATAACTATGATCAAAATTATGCCGTTTACTAAAAAAAAGAGTTTTAGTTTTATAAGTTGCCTCCTTATACAATTAATCTTAAATCAGGCTGAGATTTTATATTTCTTTAAGTACCCAAGATAGTGCTTTATTATTCATAACTTATTCAATTTTTAAATATCAAATCATTTTTACTCAACAAATAAATTCAACACTCTGTGAGTACCTGCTCTTTGAGAAACTGTGCTTTTAGTACTTAAGAATACAGAATGTTCCTTCAAAAAGACATGGACTCAAATCCCAGATTTGAGACTAAATTCCTAGGAGCTAAAGCAAATTGATTCCTCCCGTATTCATTTTCATTACTTGTAATAGAAAATTACTAATCATACTTAAATTTATTTTTAATTTTGTTTTGCAGAACCAGGGATTGAACTCCGGCCCTTGCCCTTGCCAGGCAAGCACTTACTCTACTGAGCCATCCCCCTGGAACTTTTATGTTTTAAAGAGTCATTGAAGCAAAACAACCAATGTGTCTGGCACCTAGTGTCTCTTCAATACAAGAGAACAGATATTCTAATTAATAGTTCAATGCACCAAGTGGTGGTTTTAAAAAAGTAAGCTACAAATTCATACCTTGAGGAATCAGATAAACCCATAATTGGGTAATTGATACTTAGGAGCTGTAATGGGAAATACAATAAATGTGTAGATTTGAACAAAGTTAGTAGAGTAATGTCCTTCAAAATGTCACTCATCACTTTAGACACACTCATTCTGTCGTTCTGGCATGTTTTGACACACTTACAGAAGTCTTCAGTTGCACTGATGCATTCTTGGTATCCTGCATGGATTCCAAACACTTACATTGTGTGTTCTTTTCACTTTAGGAGCTGCTGTTGCATGGTACCACATTTAGAGAATAATGTGGCTAAAGACCCCCTATAATGTCCTTGCAATCCTGAGTTTTACCCTGGATGACACTTCAGCATTCACTAATTTTTTTATCACATGTTATAAAATTATTCTTGAAAGAGCTGGCTCAGGAAGTGACAAGAATGATGGGATGACTGTGTTCAAACAAGGGGAAGGTTGTTGGGTTTAATTAATTACACTGTCCTTTACAGTAATAATTTTTTTAAGTTTAAACATTTACCATGCATTTTGGTCACAACCTGTAAAAAAAATTTTGGAAGATAATATTTTAATAGTGTTGTGGTTTTGATCTTGAATGTTACCTTATAACTATGTATTAAATACTTATCTGTAAAGGCATGGTGGCTCACACCTTCCTTTATGGATAAATCCAGCATTCCGATAGTAAAACCGATCTCAAATTTGAGGCAAGCCTGAGAAACTTATTGAGATCATTTTCAATATAAAAAGCAATGGGAGAGGGAGATAGCTCAGTAAAATAGTGCCACCCTTTGATAATAGAGGCTTGAGAGTACAACTGAAAGGTGGAAGAAACTTTAAGAAGTAGGGTCTAGTGGAAGGATTTTAGGCATATACCTTTGAAGATGATTGCTTTCCCCATGCTTAATTGCCTCCTTGCTCACTTCTTTTCCTGGCCATAAACAGTTAGGTTTTATTGATGGTGACATTATGTGTTGTTTGAACAGCATCTTGCTCTGTAGTCTAGCCTGACCTGGAACTCATGATCCTATAGGTGTGTGCCCCTGCATCCACCTGAGATGAGCAGCTTTGTTACACCATGTGCTCCCACGATGATGTGCACTCTAGCACAGGCTCAAAGCAATGAATCCAATCAGTCATGACCTAGATCTTGCAAAGAACTCAGTTATGTATCTCAAATATCATTAACTAACACATGCACCTAACACATGAATCATAAGCTTTAATGTAACTCAATGTATTCATATTAGTTTTGGAGTACAGAGACAAAATATTTAGTGCCCACATTTTAAAAGAACAGAGATTTATTTTGATTCACAGTACTGGTGTATCCAGCCCATGGCTGACTAGGTTCAAAGTAAAAACAGCTTGGTGAAAGGGGGTGGCAGAGGAAACTAAACAATCCATGTAATCCAGGAAGTGGAGAGCACAAAGAGGCTGTGAACAATATCGCTCTGATCTGCTGTACAGCTCAGTAGCCACCTCATCCAAGCAAGACTGGCCTCTTAGCAACATTTAACTATGACCTCATCAATGAATTAATCCATTGATGAGTATAGCACACCTATGACCCAATTACCTTTCCAATTCCCCACCCCTGAACATACAATACTTGATAAATATGTTAGATCTCATTCCAAAAGGAAAGAGAGGAGAACAGTACTCAGACATGCAGGAGTGAGGTCTGAGCTCTGAGGGGCCTAGAGAGCCCCTCCACTGTGGCTTTGGCTATTGCAGATCATGTGGCTTTTCTCATAGGCTGGCTCCTCTTCTTGGTTGCTGCTCTCTTCAGCAGATGCCTCACACACATCTGGCATCTCCACTAGAATTCTGGCTTTCTGCTCACAACTTTGTACACAAACCTCTGAGGGGTTCATTACAGGGACCGTGACTCCATCAAGTATTCTAACTGCTCTCTGAAGCCTTCTGAAAACCTGCATGAAGCTTAGCTGACCCCATAACTCCTGCATTTTATATAACTGGAAAGCCAAAAGCATATAAGATGACATGGCCTGAGGGCTGTGGAGCAGCAGCCTCTGAGCGTCTGAATAAGCAGGATACACTGGAGTTCTTTAGTCAAAGCAAAATGTTTTAAAGACCTTACCTATTCATAGCCCTCAGCCCTTAATATGTATGGTCTGTCCAATTCCTGAGAGACCCTCAAGGCATCTTTCTTATTTTTCAGTGCAAACTACTTGGCTAATTTTTTAGCCTTTCAGCAACCAGTCTCCTTGGCTCTAGCTCTAGAAAGCCTTCCTTTTTCATCCAATTGCAAATTTTTAAATCATTGGATCAAATTCTTCTTCTTGTTCTCACTGTAGATCTGCCTAACACCAGTAAGCAGCATCAATGACATAGTTCGAATACTGGCATGCCTTGAAATTTCCTCTACCAAATAAATTAGAATGTAACATTTAAATGTATTCTTACAAAAAATATTATGACCTGGAAACTATGGAGACAAATTTTTTGTCAGAAGTAAATTTTCATGTCTACTTAATTTTCCAATTATGTCCTTGTTCCCACCTGAAACCTCATCAACATAGCCTGTATTTTGTCCCTTCTTATCACTTTAAGTTTTCTGAACTTCCACCAGAATATCCCATCAATCTCTACTTGCAATAATCTAGAGCATCTATATCTTGCATTCCCAAGTCTTTTTAAAATCCTCTTGGAAACAAAGGGCAAGGACTTCTGAAACTCACAGCTATGTATGACCATAGGAAAGGCCCCACTTCACTGACGTTCATTGTATATGTTAGTGAACCTCCCGTCATTGGGACACAACATCTGACACCAACAATGGAAAGGAGGAAAGGTTTACATTGTTCACTGTAAGAAGGTGTAATTCATGCATGATATCTGACTACAAGACAGACATGTTATGGTAGAAAAGCATCTCACCCCATGATATCCAGCAGACAAAGACAAAAAGAAGGAAGAGGATTACGACAAAAATTAACCATTCTGTGCTGCCCCCCCCCCCGGGGCACTCGGAGATGGCAACTGAGACTGGGCGTGGTGCCATGCGCCTGTAATCCCAGCTCTTGGGAGGCTGTAAACAGGTGGATCACTAGGAGTCCAATCATAGTGAGACCCTGAACACTCTGTAGACCCTTCCCTAAAATACAGGGAAAAAAAGTCTTGACAAAAGCATAAAATTATTAAAATTACTGAATATTTACTAGTTCAAATTCTTCAGTATTAAGTGGGACATGGTGACACGAATCTATAATCCCAATCCTTGGGAGACTGAGGCAAGAAGATTACTGTGATTTCAAGACCATCCTGGGCTACATAGCATTTCAAGGCCAGTCTGCACTATTGGAAAGACTTGGTATTTTTGTTTTCTGGTGTTTATTTGTTTGTTTGCTTTGCTTTTTGTTTCATGAGACTGGGTCTTGCTATGTAGTTCAGGCTGGCCTGGGTGTGTAGCCCAGTCTGCCCTCAACCTTGCAGTGACATTTCTTCCTCAGCCTCCCAGGTGCTCGGGTGACAGGAGTGTGCCACCATGCTCAGCAGTAAGACCTTGTCATAAACAAAACATCTTTAGTATTGTGATAATAAGAATTGTGTGGCTTGGGAAATGTGGAAAATAAACAGTGGAGGGGAGGTATGACAATATTTGCAAAAGACAGAAAATATATGGAGTCATGGAGTAATGATCAGAAAGACGGCAAAAAGTAAATGTTTACTTGCGTTTCTATATGTGTAAGGAATGACTATCTGTGAAGTTACGGCAGACTTTCAATTTCTATTCACAAAGCTCCCTGTGTTCTATCTGTGCTTTGATTCAATAGATTAAAAAAGGATATATAAAAGAGTGGTCTGACAATGGTCAGAATTCAGCTGGTCATTTACAAGAAGGAAGGTAAATCATTGGTCGGGCCCTCTTTTTCCTCTTTCTGTATTCTTAGTGGAGTGGTTGAAGTGAAGCTATTTTCCTTTATGAGAATGCCTGCAGTGAACTGAACTTTCTACCAACCAGAAATGGCCACAGAGCTTTAGTGGGAAATGAGTCTTGTTGAATTAGCCAGCTGCTACCCTAAGTTTGCTTGTTATCACAACATAAGCTATGCTAACTGGATTTGTATTCCAGTGCTAGACGCTAGAGGATTTTCAGTGTTCATTCTGTAGTATTTGTATCAGACAGACACAGGTATTTCTTTTGCTAGAAAAAATGATGTATCTTAAAATATATACATATAGTTTATTAGGTTTGTAACATAAACATAGTTCTAGCTTCCGTAATGTCTTAGTTACTTCCAACATTGCTGAGACATAATGCCCAACACCCCCAACTTAAAGGAGAGGTTTATTGTAATCTAGTCACCTCTCAAAAGCCTCTCCTACGATCACAAGAGGGTTGCCAAAAGATTTTATGCAAAATTCATTTATTCTATCTTTATGCATTGCTGGAAAGTCCAAATTGAAAGTTTTCTCTCACAATTAAGGTGTATTTCTTCTTACCCAGGAGCCCCACTGAAAAAAAAAAAAAAAGAGAGTTATACATTGCCTAAAAAACATTGCAAAAGGGAGAAACAGGAGTATCGAAACCAATTTGCACCAAAGCAAGCCTGAAGCCCAGAAGGACAATCATTCAGTATTAGAGGTCTGTATTTAGCACCAGGGCAGGGAATGGTGAGGTGAGCCCTGATTCGGATGGCCTCCCTGCTGGCATTGTTGCAAGCTGTGCAGCACTCATCTTTTTCTTTGGAGTGGGCTTTGCTGATTCCTTGCAGCTTTCCTCAGAGGTTTCACACACTTGGCTTCTGAAGTCTTTGGAGACTCAACTGTACTTCATTCTCACAGCTTCCTATGCTGCCTTCTCAGCACATACTGCCTCATCTCCCAAGCCTTCTCTGAAATCCAGTGGAAGCTTCCCTGACCTTATAGTCTGCACACTTTCAAAATCAGCACCAAATGGAAGATGGCAAGATCTGTTGCTGGCTCAAACTGTAGCCAGTCTCCCTTGTATCATGGTTGTTGAGGTTTCCAAGAGCCTGAATAAATGAGCCCTGTGAACTGAATCCTGAGGAACAAATTCCCTAGGCAAGTAATTTTCAATCAGAGTGCCCTGGGGCTCTCTTCACAAAGAGATCTTGCCCCTTTGAAATTTTCCTCCAGTGAAGGGAGAGACCTTGCTCACATACCCTCAAGCCATCTTCCCTGTTATCCATTGTCAGGAGTTGGGCTTCTCTGTAGTGCTAATCATTTCTGCAACCAAACTCTCCTCTGCTCTAGGTATGCTGGAAATTTCTCTCTAGTAAATACTGAAAACTTTTTAAATAGGCTTTTTGCTCTTGTTTCTCCATATAAACCTGACTAAAATTAGTAAGCAACATCCTTGTCACTCTGACTATGATCCTAAAATACAAATTTTAGTATATATTAAGTAAAATACTAAAGTATTTTATTAGTAAAAGTATTCAAGTAAAACAGTCAGAGGTCTAAGTAAAACAGAATTTTAGTGTTTATTCTATGGAATCTATCTCAGGCAGATACTAGTATATCTTTGCTAGAAATGAATTATCTTAAAATATGGATACCTTTATAAGGTTTTGTGTCATTCAGACTACATGCTAGTTTTCATGCAAATTAAATACATTGTATTAGTTCTAGTTTAATAAGTTTTGTGTGTGCCTTGCAAATGAATATCTATTGGGATAATTACCCTTTTACTTATTGAAAATTTTAAAATGTTCATACAAATGTTATTCTCTTGTTATATTATTTTTATAAGTGACTCCTTAGAATTTTATCAGTTAATAAAGACAAATCATTAACCAGCGAATTTGAGAACAGTTCAGAACTTACTTATGTTGACCCTATAACTTCAAGAATTTGCTTCCACTGTCAATTTCTGTTTGAAGATGTCTTTAGCTATTAGTGGTTTTGTAAATTCTTCAAATAAAAGAAGTTTAAAGAAGTGCATTGAATGAGCTATCTATGTAGAATAATAATTTGCTATGTTTTGAAATTTTTGTCATTTTTAGATTATTTAGTATTCTATTATTATCCTGAAAATATAATTTGTGTATAAAGTTATTCTTTTTGAAGTTACCCTTTTGTGATAATAAATCACTGGATACAATATGAAATACATTAAAACACTTAGAGCATTACATATTTTTCCTGAAAAAAATACCTAGAGTTGAAGTCACTTGATAGCATTTTGTTTGAACTATCTGTTCTTCTTTTTTAAACAAATGTACATCTTCAACATGTATTTGATTTCAAGTGTTAAAAATGAATAAGCTACTGAGCATTCATACCAGAGATGTTCAGTGACACCAGATGGGTAATGTAGTTGAGTACATTGGCTGCCTGAGAGAGTATGAAACTACTAGCTAAAAACCAGCAAACTCCAATGTATTTGAAATAAATCTTGCCTGAAATCATGCTGTATCAAATATTGTAACTTAAATCATAAAACAATGAGCCATCATCTGCCCTAAATGAACAACAGACATTTCTCAAAATATGAAGAATGAGCTAAGGAAAGTTTTGTTTTGCTTCTTTAGTTTGATAGGAGGTTTCGCTAGGTCACCCAGGCTGGCCTCAAATTCCTGGGCTCAAGTAAACCTCCTACCTCAGCCTTCTGAAGATCTAAGAGCACAGCTGTGTGATACCAATGGAAGTTTTTGGTTCTTTTGCTTGTTGGTTGGTTATTTAGGACAGGGTCTACAGGGTGTACAGGGTCTCACTGTGTAGATCAGACTCGTAGTGATCCTCCTGTTTACAGCCTCCCAAGAGCTGGGATTACAGGCTCACGCCACCATGCCCAGTCTCAGTTGCCATCTCAGTGTGCCCCCCTGGGGATCAAACTCCCAGCCCCCGCATTTACCTAAGCAGGTGCTTTAATCTGCTGAGCTATTTGACTAGACTCCAGTGAAAGTTTTTGATAGCATTAAATAGTTGATATTTTCCTTCTTCTTTTTTCTCCTCCATTCTGATTTAAACCATTTATTCATGTGAAAAATCATATGAAATCTCTAGTAGATTACTTATCTGATTACCAATCAGCCCTGCTGAAGCCCCTCTCCCTTGTCCACTATTCCTGCATAGACTGAAAGATTCAGGCCCTTTCATTTGCATTCTCTCTTGGCATAGGAAATGCTACATACACTCAGTTGTCAGCAAATAAAGGAATCTGATTAACAGAGAAAATCTGCTGCAAGAGTTGGGAAAATAAGACTTCTGTCTCTGTTAAGGGATCCTAATGTTCTCACACAAGTTACTCAGCTTCCTAATTTAGATATAATTTTGCTAGGAGTGGAGCTGCATAAACCATGTTTGCTCAAAAAGCAACATGCTTGAAACATGCTAGGATAGTAAAGCAGAAGGATGAAGAGACTGAGTTCTTGATGACAACCCTGAGCTGGAATTGCCCAATTCTAGACCTCTTGGCCAGCCAATCCTAAATGCTAAGTAATGGTTAAGTAGTATACTGTGCCTTCAGTCATTGCTACTCAGAGTGCAGTAGCTGTCAGTGCTGTGTAGACAGCTGCACGCAGCATCTCAGGACTCCTCAGACTCCACTTACCTTGAGTTGGGCCAGATATCTGTGTACACATTAGGGGAGCACTGGTTTAAGACCCTGTAATGTGCACTTAGTGTTACTGGGAGTTGCCCGTTACCATTACTGACAAAACTGAGAAACTGTCCAAAGCCTAAGGTATCATGTAGCATACAGTGCCCAGACCCAACAAGAAACTTTAAATAATTTTTTCTTCTTATGTGTTTCTCAATCTTCCATAATGGAGAACTCACAAATTTAACTTAGTCATCTCCATATCTTCTGTGCTTGCCTAGTTTCCAGAGAGGAAGGTTTCCTTACATCTCCTCCCTCATTCTTCAGTTAATTTTTTTAAATAAAGGGCACATTTCTTTTGTAAAGGACTATTAAGAGATGTGATAATCAAGGTGAATGCTTAAATTTTGAAAATTATCACATTAAATGCACATCACCATTAATACACTGCAAAGTATTCTGTTTTTTATTTTCTGAAACCTGTAGAAAAAGGACTGAAAAAGTTCACCCAAAGGTGATGGAAAAGGTGAATCAAAAATAAGCCTCTCCTCTTTTAAATTGAGAATGTCAGGTGCTGTGTCTCAGGAACAGAAAAGTGATTAGACACCTTCCATAGTCATTTTGACTTTGAATAGTACTAGTGTCTCATGACAGAGCCAGAGAACACAGTAGACGGGAATCCACTGCAATCTGCCCCAGTGCTTGGCTTTTGTCAGATGGCTCTGGGCAACATTAACCACATTTTGGTCACACCTCGTGAAAACACTTACAAAAGAGAACTTATAGAGCTGTTTCAGAACGCAGAAAGGATGATGGGATAAATGTGTTTGGAGCAATTGTGTATCTTGAGTGTTATTAGTAGCAGTAATTAATATTTTACAATTCTGAACATTCCTAATATATTTTGATAAAATCTTGTACATGCATATATATATATTTTTTTCTCACTGAGATATATGTACATATACAACGAATATAAATGGATAAAATACATGACATATAAATCATGGGATAGGTTTTACTTATATGTATCTATAGTTTATTTTATGGGTAGATACAACATTCAGATGTATATTAGAATCAGGATAAAAAAAAATCAAATAAGACAGTGTTTCTATTTGTGGTCAAAGCACTACTCTTCATACCAATGTTCATTATTTTTCTCAACCCATTTTATGAGAAAACAAAAATACAAGTTCAAAACAAATGAAAAGAAATTTGAGACAAGGAGATTAATAGATCATTACAATGAAAACTCCCCCTCCAAATCCTGATATTCCTTGCAAAATTTTCACATATCATTTCTATCTTTATTTTATTTATTTATTTATTTATTTATTTTATTATTATTATTTTTTGGTGGTACTGGGGATTGAACTCAGGACCTTGCACTTGCCAAACAAACACTTATTCTACTGAGTTGTCTCCCCAGCCCCTCTGTCTTTATTTAAAGTGGCTTATTTATTCCAGAATAAAGATGAAACATACATAATAAAACCCTTTTCTTTTCTTATTCAGTGTGTGTGTGTGTGTGTGTGTGTGTGTGTGTGTGTGTGTGTGCTTAACAGGATTTATTTCCATCTGTCTCAAAAGATTACAGTATTTCATGCTACGGTTGAAGCCTCCTGAGTATGGCAAGGAAAGAATTGCCAAGGGCACACCTCAAAGTATGCAGTGAGTAGCTACATTTATTGAAGATCACAGGATGGCAGCAGGACAGAAAAAAACCACTTATTACAAGTGTATTTTCCCTTTCATAGTATCCATTGCACCCTTGATCCCATTTACCCTTTCAGATATATATATATATATATATATATATATATATATATATATATATATCCCAATATATATATTGTGGTAGCTGGGATTGAACTCAGGACCATGCACTTGCCAAGCAGGCACTTAGGCTACTGAGCTACCTCCCTGGCCCTTCTCTCAGATTCTTACATTAGGGAGACAATATGGTGTTTATACATCTGGGTCTGATTTATTCCACTTATGTCTCTAATTGCATCCATTTACCTATAAAAGCCTTGAGTTTATCTTCTTTACAGCTGAGTAATACTCAATTGTGTAAAAATACCAACCTGTTTTATCCTTTCCTCAACTGATGGACATTTAGATTGTTTCCAAGATTTAGCTACGACAAATTGTACTGTTATAAACATGGGCATCTATACATTGCTGTGATACGAGGGAAAGGAAAGAAGAAAGAAAGAAGGGAAAAAGAAATATTGTATGTAAATACACAGGACAACTTAGATAATTTCTGCTTAGATGATTTCTGCTGGTCTATTTTTTTTTAAATTTTTTCATTATGTTTTGGTATAGGTTCTCACTACAAAGCTCAGACTTGCAGTGATCCTCCTGTTTTCAGCCTCTCCAGTGCTGGGTTGACAGGCATGCACCACCATACCCGGACTCACTGGCTTCGTGTACCCCAGGGGCAAGGCTGGCACAGCAGGCATCTGCTGTTCTATCGAAAGGAGCAATTAATGCTTAAAATTTTTCTTTCCTATTTCAATTTTTGTAATTTTTGAGCAATTTTATGTTTCTATGTGCTAATCTGAACAACTAGCTTGAGGACAACAATATACAATATAACAACCATTATTAAATTCCTTTTAAAACGTTTATTTTGTTTAGGCTCTCTTTCAAAATACAGTGTGCATGCTCCAGGTTAATCCTCAGAATATTCTCATTTTAATGACTTCTCTTCTCTGAGACACAATACCTGAGACCCAAAGGTAAGGAAGGAAAGGTTTAGTTAGTTCTCAGTTTATATAGGTCATGTTTCGTGGTGTTCTGGCTCCAAGCAGCATGGCTGGGTAGAAGGGCATCGCAGAGGAGAGACAATTCATGGCAAGCAGACAGGTGAGAAAGCACATCCTCCCTCTTCCTGCACCTTACCCTTAACGCAGGCTACCTGCCCTGGGTACGTGAACACTCACACCATTAGGCTGAGCCTGAAGCATGCCGCACCAAGTGATGGACTCATTTCATGATCACACAGGCCCGATCCCAGCACCACACACTCAGAGTCCAGCCACCTCTGAAAAGCACATCCCTACCTCTTCAGGAGGCTTTGGAGTGACATCTAGACACAAATTAATAATCTCTAGGACAGGAATTAGTATAGGACATAAAGCTGTAACAATACTAAGAGAAAATGAAAATGAATGTATATGTAACAAAGGAGAACTTTCATGGTAAATATAAATTATAAGGAGCAAAGATGTGTATAGTTCATAAATTTTTGCTTTGCAAGGTAAACAAATTTTGTTTTTTTTTTCTTCTAGGTCTACGTTCACCATTTTTTTTTTCTCAGCTTTGAGGAAAACCTCTTCTGATGTTGCAATTTGAAGAATTCACTGGGCTCCATCTAACAAACGAAATTTAATTTGGTGCTTTGTGGAGATTAACGGGCTTCCTTGCTTTTTTCCTTGAGATAAAGCTCTATTACGGCAGGCACTCAAATAATCCGCAGAACTGGGCACACTGTTGTTGGTGCTTTTGGCCGGCTGCTCGGGGCACCAGATGCTTGTTCCTGTTGTGACAGTGGGCAGGCTCTGGATCTTGATTCCTTTCATCATCCTGCTAGGCCTGTTCCTGAACTTTTGACAGTGGCTGCTGCTTAATGACAGCAAGAGTGTTGGTAGAATAGCTATCGCCTACGTTACATGATCTATAAGTCTATGATCAAACACTGATCTACAGAAAGTGGGTGTAGAGTTGAAGGAGGCACAACCATTTAATAAGATGAACTGTGAAATTGTTGCAAGCAAGACCATGCTGAAAACATAATCATCGGAATATGAAGTCTCTCTTATTACAACATGGAGATGACCTGGCTGAGGTATTTAAATTGAGAAGTGAGTTCCTCTCTGATTTTCAGAATACAGGTGGATTTTTCAATGAGTCTATCTTCCTGTCAGACAAATGCTAGCTATCTGCCTCTGTTCTGCATGCCCAAGTTCTTTAGGGTCTGCAAAGGGTCAAGGAGAGACCATTTTTACTTTTAAAACTCATTTAAGGGGGGTTACTTTTTTATGATTTTATAAAAAAATTAAAATCCATGCACAAGAGCCATATAAATATGAAAATTTAAGACAGAGAAAAAAAATGCAACAATCCCAACACTCTGGAAGGCTGAAACAAGAGATATACAAATTTGAAGCTACCCTGGGCAACTTGATAATTTAACGACACTCTATCTTAAAATAAAGAATAAAAATGGGCTGTAAATATAGCTCATTGCAAAGTGTTTGAGTTCAGTCCTAGTATCATAATACAAGCATTATTTATGATAAAACTATAAAGTAGCTGTAGAAATTTTGAACTGAAGAATCTCTAATGAACTGCAGATATATAGTTTTATTATTCATTCTGCTGCAATCTGACCTGGAATATTTAGAGCCAAATTTTAAAACAAACAAATATAAATTCATGGTTTTTAAAAAAAAAAACACTATAGCTGTGAGTGATTTCAGATGCAGGTAATTACAGCATTCCAGAGGCTGGGGGGAAATAGAAGGATCACCTTGAGTTTGAAGGCATCCTGAGGTCCATAGAGAGACCCTGTCTCAAATAATAAAAGAAAGAAAAGATGAATGAAAGGAGGGAAAGAAGGAAGTAGGAAGGAAGGAAAGAGAGAAAGAAGAAAGAGAGAGAGAAAGAAAGAAAGAAAGAAAGAAAGAAAGAAAGAAAGAAAGAAAGAAAGAAAGAAAACAACAACAAATGCTGAGCATTTGATACCCAACTTGTTTGTTTTTTTGTTTTGTTTTTGTTTTGTTTTATTGTTTTGGCTCAATTCCTGTGTACTCAAGCAGCCTGGATTACCAATAGACAGGGGACAAGGACAAGAAACAGAAAGACAAGCATTAGTGTCTAAAATAACCTACAAGTTGACTTGAAATTATATTGGACCATATCTTCACCTATGTATTTTTAGAAATTAGCTTACAAGAGAAATAAAGAGAAATGGATTAGTTTGCAGGATTTACTTGAGACTAAAAATCATCTTTGTTTTCATATCGTTTCAACAAAAGAATGCTAGAGTCCAGATTTTAGACAGTGTCCGGGGAAGCTGTCAGAAAATGTGTTCCACCTCACCTTATTCCACAGCCAGTTGCTAGACAAGCAGAGCCATCTTCCATGAAATTTAAATGAGGTGCTTAAATTGGTTCCTTGTATAAATTACTTAATGTGAATATTCTCCAATTTGACATACATGCTGATTTTAGGTAATTTCTGCTGCTACATGGAGGATTGATTATGTAAAATGGGTAAAGATTGGAAAAAAAAAAACCCAGAATTATTTTAGGTTGTCCCAGTGAGCAAGTTACATTTATGCACTTCTCTCAAAGCTTACATTATTTGTAAAATTAGATGCACAAAAAAATCTCACATTAATGAAAACTTAAGTTTGAGTTCTTCATTACAGATGTAAGAAATTTCCAAGTTACACTAGAATGATTTCATTAATAGAAAAGATTCTGTGTTCTAAAAGCTCATATTGCTACATTTGAAGCTTTTAAGCATCCAGTGACAAAGTGGGCCCTAAGATATTGGAGAGCAAATTTGATTTCCTGATTCTCCTGAGCCATACAAGTCGTCAAGTGAAACACCACAACACAAGGCGTGAAGACTGAGCTGGGCGGGGAAAGGCAGGCTCCCCCTGCCCATCGTAGGCTTTGTCAGTCACTTCTGTCCCCAAATGCACACAGGCTGCATTATTGTTACACTCCTGCCCTACCTTTATTTTAAAAATGGAACAAGAGTTCTGCATCTGAAAAAGGAGGGCTACAAGGAAAGCCAATATTTTGGCCCTA
>NW_004524608.1:9685611-9692792 GCF_000260255.1 Octodon degus
TATATATTAATATATATATACACACAAGATAGTTAGGATAGATATACAGCTACTTTCTCTTAGTTCATTGAGAAGAAAGGTTTGTACTTTTGTACTAATATTGTTTAGACAAGATATCACGTCTACACCTCGTCCTCTGAATAACTAATATGAAGACAATAATATGAAATGCATTAATTATTATAACTGTCCTACTAAACTGTTTACAAACTGTTTCATTGCTATTTTAATTTTTTTCATTAAAATGAATAAAAAAGAGAAAACTGGAAAGAAAATATCTTTTTTTTTTAGTATTTAAGCCACTCAATTTGTGATACTTTTAAAAAAATATTTATATATGCATTTATTTATTTTGGGTACAGGGTCTCCCTATACAACTGGGACTCTTAATGATCCTCCCACCTCAGCCTTCCAAGCACTGGGATTACAGGCATGTGCTGTCACGCCTGGTTTCTTTGCCCGGCATGACATGGGCTGACATACATGGGGTACCGGGCCTCCAACCTGGGTCATTGTGCTTGGCAGACAGGCTCTTAGAGCACTGAACTATCTCCCCAGCCATGTGTGATACTTTAATGCAGCACTAGTAAACTAATTAAGTACCATAGGTGTGGGAAATAGTTACTACCTTTCCTAAAGTTTCATGCATATTTCCCTCCAAATAGTAAACTCTGGTAGTTGCTTAACTCTTCAACTAATCTATTTATTAATTCAATATGTAAACAAATACATACTAATTGAACATTTTCTGGTCACTTGTCAGTAGGTCTTGTAGATATAGGAACATTTCAAAAATTCATTGTAGTGGAGGACATAGCTATGCCAAAATAATTGTGATCAATCTGAGATGTCAGAGCAAATACATCCATTCTATTTTTCATTCACTCATTGCCCAAATGCAATGGATAGTTTCTGTAATGCTGCTCTAGCACCTTTGGTGTGGAGGGACTTTGGATTATGATTATAAGATAGTTCAGTGAGGCGCTATCTACAAATGTGTTTATTCTCTAATAAGGTAGAAAGGCTTTCTCCTTTTCATTGGCTGTTCTATGGACGTCCATCTAATACACACCACAACGTCCACAGCACTGCTTGCTGCTGCACTAACCAAATGGTTGTCTGGCTGGTTTCATCACTTTGTTCCATGATCCTTCCTTTACTCATTCACTCAGGTCAGAGCCTGAAACCATTGTGCAGTCTTGCTGTCTCCTGCACCCAACTGAGCACTGGGTCACCAAACACGAGGACTCCTCCAAGGACCCTTAATACTCTAACTCTTTATATCTTATCCTTCATTTTAAGCCTGAACTTAATGTTGCTTAGGTTAATATCATCCTAAATTGTTATGAGCTGTAGTTTACAGAGTAGATTATTATTATCTATAGTAGGATAACTCCTACCTTCCATTATATATAATTTTAATTGACCTTTAACATTAACTCAGTAATTACATTTCTAAAATGAAAACAGGAGTGTCCCTACCTTTCATATAATTTTATGCCTGCCAACAAAATGTAACCTAAAATGTAGCGTACTAGTTCCTATTTGCCTTTCCAGCCATAGTTTCCATTCCTACATCAGAATTCATCTTGCACTCTTCTTATGAGAATGTCAGAAAATTATTATTTTAAATATATGGTATAAATTCATAAGAAGAGAGAAGCTCTCCAACCCCCAGTAACTGTCACCAACTAGGGAGAGAGTAATCATCCTAAATCTTAAGATTTGTGTGTCCTTTTAATATTTATAATTTGATAATTATTACATGAAATGTTCTTAAGTTTTACATTATTGCTATTGCTAGCATTCTCTTTCAATAACAATGAAAGGACTTAACACAAGTAAAAGAGAAGAGGAGACCACATCATCAAAAGAAATATTTATGATATTAAATAACAAAATAAACCATATATCTGCCATCTAGGGTCTTGATACGGATATCAGACAACATAATGCAAATTAGATATACAGCAGAGTACAAACATTTGACACAGTTTTCTCAGATACATTTATTTCTTTGGAGAAACCTGACTATATTGAGTTATGTAATGGATTCATTAAAAATGTTTCATGTCATGGAAGAAAAAAATCTTTATTTGCTTTTCTGGCAAGAAGAAGTTGCAGTAATTTCCACTGTAATGATCTTTTACTATCATTGTTAGATTGATTCCTAAATTTTCTTTTTCTTTTTTTTTTAGATGCTATTGTGAAGGGTGTGGTTTTCCTAATTTCTCTTTTAGTGGGTTCTATTGGCTTATTATAAAGAAAGGTTAATGATTTTTGTTTGTTTGTTTTTTTAACAATTCTACATGTTGGGGCTGGGGAGATAGCTCAGTTGAATAAGCGCCTGCCTGGCAAGCACCAGGGTCTGAGTTCAATCCCCGGCTCCACAAAAAAAAAACAAAAAAACAACAAAAAACCCCCAATTCTACACACTTATATCTGGCAATCTAAAAACTGTTTTTTGGTGTTTTTTGTTTTGTTTTGTTTTGTTTTTGTTTTTTTTGGCTCAGGCTGCCTCAAGGGTGGGTCTGGTAAGGCATGGGGAACTGGGGATCGAACTGCAGTCCCCTGGGCCTGACTAGGTTTGCATAAGCAGGCACTTAAACAACTGAGCTAACCCATAAGACCCCCCAATATTGGAGAAGGATATTTTTTGGCTAGTTCTGGATGCCTTAAGAGCAGGTATAGTGGGGCCTGTGGAGCTGGGGATTGAACCACGTCCCTTGTACCTTAAAAACTGCTTTGAAGATAATAACATACAGTTTAACAGCCATTAAGTGTCTAACATCTTATTTTGAAATTCTGTATCATTTTTAATGTTCTTTTTTTCATTCTCTTTAAAAAGAAAAAAAACCCTCAATTCACAATGGAAAAATGAAAAAGAAGAAGTTGGGCCAGCCAAATAGCTCAGCAGATTAAAGCTCCTGCAAGCAGGCACAGGGGGAGGGGGTTCAATCCCTGTGCCTGCCGTGCCAGCTCTGCCCCCAGGGCACTCAGCAACTGAGACTGGGCATGGTGGCACGCTCCTGTAATCCCAGCTCTTGGAAGGCTTTAAACAGGCGAATCACAATGATTCCAATCTAAGAATGTGACCCTGAACACCCTGTAGACCATTCCCTAAAACACACACAAAAAAAGAAAAGAAAGAAAAAAGAAAAATGTTATTGGTGAAAAGTATGTTAAAAGAATTAAAGTAACCAAAACTATAACTCTATAACTCAGGACCAGTCAAATAGCACAGTGGATTAAAGCACCTGCCAGGGGTTCGATTCCTGGGCCTGCCATGCTGGCCCCACCCCCGGGGCATGCTGAGATGGCAATTGAGACTGAGCATGGTGATATGCGCCTGTAATCCCAGCACTTGGGAGGCTATAAATAGGCAGATCACTATGAGTCCCATCTAGTAGTGAGACCCTGAACACCCTGCAGACCCTTCCCTAAAAATGCAAAAAAAACCCAAAATACAAAAAACTATAACTCAATGAAGATAATAAGCAAACATATTCTATTGTATTTTTCATGAATACAGAAATATTGTACTATCTTGTGACCTCTACATTGCTATACATAACCCCTGAAGCAAAATAAGTTGTTGAATGAAACTAATATATAACATGTTATTATACTATGTTAATAAATTTGCTAAAATATTATGATCTATTTCTTCAGAGTAACAAATAGGAAAAATACTGACCTTTAAAATATAGCCCAGGGACTGGGGAGATGGCTCAGTAGAATAAGTGCTTCCCTGGCAAGCGCAAGGGCCTGAGCTCAATCCCCAGTTCCGGGGGGGGGGGGGGGGGGAGAGGCATAAAATATGTCCTCAATTTGCTCATAGCAAAATTTGACAGAGACGGGAATAAGTCTAGTTGCACAGTGCTTGCCTAGCATGTGCAAGGCTCTAGACTTAATTCTCAGCACTCAAAGAGGCAGTATGAGAATGCTATTTATGAAACTTCTGTGGTTTTTTTCACATAAACTTATTCAATTGTTGATGTTTTTAACTTGCTTCTGCCATATGTCACATTGTTAGAAATCAATAAACATTAATAAGTTATATTTAAAACACTACTTCAGTCCATCCAACATGAGTATTATCTTCAGAAGTTGCCTCCTTGGGAACCAGCTGTTGAGCTCATCAGAATTCTGGGAGTGACCAGTCCGACTATTGGAAGAATGTCTGAGGATAATGGCTCTGAATGGTGTTCTAAAAACAACTAATCAATACACAGATGACAAGAACTCAGCTTGATAGTTTTCCATTTTTTAAAAAATGTAGGAATAGTAGAGAATATGAAAAATCTGCACGAGAGCGTACTCTAGAAGGAGGCTTATAAGCAATTAAAAAGTTCAGCTGGTACCAGTAGATAATCAGATACTGTCTTGGAAATGAGTGAATGAAGGGTTCTTATCTGGAAAAGTTTGTCCTTTGTGAAGAAATCTCCAGCTCTGATTCCAATGTGGCTCTGTCAGACCCTTCCTGCTTCCGTTAGCTGGGCTTGGAGATCACAGTCTTCATTGCCATTTTCAGGTTTTCTAAAGAAAGCTTTTCCTGCTCTACAGGTTTTGTGGTTAAATGCAAGCTTCCAGCCTTCAGGGCTGCTAATTTAACAGTTTTCATGAATATTAGCATTCAAGTAAAATAATCCTTTAAAAAACTGTACATCAAATTATTCCTAACTAAATCATGAGAAAGAATCCTCTTTATCAATTTCTAAGTGTTAAAAAGTTACCAATTATTAGAAGCTTTACTGACAAGGTCACTTATAAAAGAATAATTCAATCTAGCCAGAGAAAGCAGCTGCTGAGAACACAGCTTAAAACAGTTCTTCAGCTAAATTCTCAGGAAATTAATGTTTCTGTTATCTATATTTATATTTAGAGAAGGAGTGGTGAGAATGTTTCATCCTTGAACTGAAAAACTGCCTCTGAGCTCTTTGCAGAGAAAAAGAAGAAAGTTTGACTGCAGTGGCAGGCTTGAACAGTTTAGATTCACAGAGTATTGATTTCTCTCCTGTGTTTACTCTATTCTTGTATTCGGAAACGTTAAGTATCTGGAGAGGGGTGGCAAAGTGGACATTTTTTAAACAGTTTGACATGATGGAAAGCCTTCATATTTGTCAAGGTGTTTTCTTGCTCTGTAGAATTGTTTTGTTTTCACTTTTCTGTTCTCAATGGATGTCATATCCTTGAAATGTGGCAGATTCATGTCTCTGAAGTATCAGTTTTTCAGCTGAAAACCAGAAAAGTGTCACTCGTGGACAGGGGAAGTGTGGTAGGCCAACATCACCATATGCTGCTGCCTTTCTTCTTACTAATCAAGCAGTCAGTAGCTACAAGGAATGAGCCGCATTGTACTGTTCAGCAGACGGATCAAACGCTGTTCTTAGTGCTGTATGCTAACCAGGCATGGCCGTTTCTTAGTCATGTCTCAAAAGGTACCACGGCTCCCACGTTGGTTTCTCTGGCAACTGTGGACAGTTGAATTACAATTCATAATTGACCAGTCACCAGGCCTGGGGATTTTTCTTTGTCCTCTAGGCTTCCATGTGGCTTGTGGAGCATGGAAAGTGGTTGGCCCTCCCAGTTTCCTGAGTTCTTTGAGACAGAATCAGTGAAGCACAACTCTCTGTTCTGATCACTGGAAAGATTTTTTTTCCTCCGCTTATGATTCATTCAAAATCGCTTTGGCTTTCTTAAAAGATCATTATCCCAAGGAACAATGCTTCTTATGTTGTATTGTTTTGTGCTCTTCATACCTGTTGAGATCAAATTATACTAAAGCCCAGACTCATTTTATAAAGAGTCATAAAGAAAACAACTCAAAGATGTCATCTTTTTCATCCTTTTCAAACTTCACTCATTTGTATTATAACCAAATATAATGTGAGAAACAACTCGTTAGGCTATTAAAACATGTGTCTTATGTAGATATCATTTCAGAGTATTTGTCTTAAGTGAAGGATACACAAGAAGAACTCTATATCTTAAATAAGTTTGCAGAATATTCTTCCTTAGATTGTCAAGGAATCTTTTGTATCTTTCCTTTATAGGTTTATTTGTAAAGTGTTGGGATTTGGAACAATACCAGTCAGTTTAAGCATTGAGTGTTTGTCGAATTTGTCACAAGTATATAATTATTCTAAATAATCTTGTATTGAAAAGTATGTATTCTTGGAAATATCCAAATACATTTTTGGTTAAAGTACACAAAACTCACTAAATTTAACAGGGACATTGTAGTGGGAATTATAATTACATAGAGTTACATTAGCATTTATTTTATACTAGCTACTCACATTGATTTGACTTACATTGCTAACGACCACAGACTGATATAATCCTTTACCTTTTAAACTGACATCAGGGTCCATATCATGCATATATGGTTAGAGGTAGAGACTGTGGCCATCTGTGCTTGCACAGAACAGGGATTGCAAACATCAGCACTGCAGAGGCAGCTCTCTAATGCCACTAGAAAAGAAGAACTTCTTTTGCTTGCCAATGTCAGTCCCATTATTGATCACCAGCACCTCAGAGGACATGTTAGCGCCAATGGTAGAAATTGAGCCCGAGCAGTAACTCAATTAACACGATTCCAGTGCCAGGGCCACTTTCTTGAGACATGTTCTTGCTCACTCAGTGACTTTCCCTTTTCATTGATTTGGGGCACTTGAGTTCCCTAAGAATATATATGATCAAGGGCTCTTTCTTTTGCTTTTATGACTCACCATAGCACAAATTACTTCAGATGTGAATGTTCTTATTGGCATACGTGGAAGAATGACCTTACTTTATAGCGCTATTATAAAAGCATGGTTTAAACTAGCCTTTCAATTTTTGCGTGACAGAAGAAGGGGCTAATCTTATGGGTCTTGACCTCTCTCGAGCATTCAAACTATTGATGACAGAGCTCGAGCCTCTTTACATTCTCTGCTTGTCATTTTCTTGGCCTTAGATGGTTCCCAACCTATTTCAGCGTGTATGCCTTATTGACGTCCTGCATTGGAGGGTAATGCATCGTCTCAGCCTCCACGTCTGTGGTCTACGCTTCAGTGAGGATTAAACAATGAAATGAGCTTCTTAACTGAGTCCCAGATCTGGCTTCCTACCTTTCAATTCATAGCAGTTCAAGTGCCACAAAAGGTAACTGACTTCATTCCTTATTAGTAAAAATA
>NW_004524608.1:9692932-9733390 GCF_000260255.1 Octodon degus
TTTGTTTGTTTGTTTGTTTGTTTTACCTGAAGTTTCCATGAGGGTGCTATCTAGTATACTTACTCTTAACTTTTACACACTTATCCATAATCTTTGAATGAAATGGGAATAGTTTTGCATTCTTCATAAGAATATGTACATAAAATACAAAATTGCAAAGGATGTGCTAAATTCAGTAAAAAAAGGAGAGGTGAACACTACTGGGAGGAAATGCTCGAAGCTATCTGCCATTTTTATGGTTTTCCTTAAAGATCGTTTGGTTTGAAGTGCCTGTTACTCTTTCTTTCCTTCTGTGGGATGATGCAGGTGATACTACCACTCTGAGCAAACATAGTTGACCCAAAGTATGTGCTGGACAGAAAGGCCCCCATGCAGAGTCTCCCCAACAGAATTTCATGTTGTCCTGGAGAGAGACTTTCAGCCACTGGATTGTCTAAACATGACGAGCCTGGAAGACCCAGTCCATTTTCCTTCTTTTGTGAAGTTTGAGTGGGACATCCAAACAAAGACTGAAGACAATAGGTCAGTGTAAAGTTGCTCAGAGACACAGGAAGAACACAGTAAGCAGAAACTATGGGGTTGCAGGACTCAGGGTTCAGAATATGCGTCTAGAGAGAAGAGAATAGTGGAGGTCAGCTTGCAAGTGACAGCAGATGTCATGGAGGCAGTGAGAGAGGATGACTGAGTTGGCATCATGAAGGACACTGAGGCAGGGAGGGAAGGGTGCTGTGTGCTGTGGGGCACATTGGTGTGCTACAGCTTTCTTTCCTGGAACTGCTTGCCCTTTCTCCATAATGACTAGCTGCGGTGTTGCGGTTGTATTCTTGAAGCTGTTTAGTCTCTGTAAAAGCCAAGCTAGGAATATGTTTGACTCTTCCTTGTTTTCCCATTTATCCTTTAAAAAAAACCTGAAGTCAGATTGTACGGCTGATCTTAGAGGAAAAACCTAGCCCAATACAGTCATTTTGTGCGGAAAGAAAGGGATCGAAGATCACTAAATTAGAACCTGGTAATTACCTTGTCAATGTATACATTTAGCCAAAAACTTTGTGCCGCACGTGATAGTAAAAGAACTTTCAGGACAGGCATTTGTAAAACTCTGTGTGTATGTGTTATGTGTGTGTGTGTGTGTGTGTGTGTGTGTGAGAGAGAGAGAGAGAGAGAGAGAGAGAGAGAGAGAGAGAGAGAGAGGTTTGGTAAGTTTTGGATGCCTGTTAGTTCATTAAAAATTCTATGAAGTCTTGCAAATAAGAACAAGCATTCCATTTAACTCAGGAAAACACAATTTTCATTTCCTCAGAGCAACAAACACCACCTCACCAAACTACTTTTCTGTGATGAAAAGGTTTCTGAATTACAATTTATGTAACTGATCACCACACTAGAAAAGATAATCGTGCTTGGTGTTTCACTTAGTTCTGAATTATTTGAAAACTTGGAATTTTTATTGCTTCAAGTGTCTTATAAAAGGCTTAGAAATAATGCTAAAGATATATTGGTTCTTAAGAGTCAGAAATAAAATTAGAAAATTTTCTCTCTGTTATTTTCTACTTTCTTTCTGGGTCTATAATTTTCAACTCTGCTGTACAGTGAAATCCAAGTTTTCTGCAGCTTGTTGAAGAACCAAAGAACATAATCTTCACTAATTCTAAAAAAAAAAAGCTTTGACAATAATATGTGGTAAAGGTAATTGTAGCAAAGGAACACCCAAATCTTTGGGAGACTCACCTATGAGAAATGAACGATGACCACAGATTGTTCAGTTCCTGCGATTTATATTGCCATCTCCGGCTATACACAAACTCTTTGGTGCGATTTATTTTTAGTTTATCTTACTCTCTCATTTTCTGATTTCCCCCAATATTATTGAAGCTTTATTTTAGTTCTGTAATATTTTACTAAGATTTTCAGTGTTATAATGCCAGTATGTTCTCATATTTCCACTATTAGCCTAATTATTGTCTGTTTAATCTCCAATGTATTTTACTATCATACCATTTGGATTTTCATTGGCTGTTCATCAAATACATACATTAACTTAATAAGGAAATTATGTTCCCTAAGTGTTCTGAAATAGATTGTATGGTGGACTGAAATACGATGTGGTAGAATAAACAGTGAGTTAGCTTTATGGAGACTTGGTTCATAAGCCTACTTCTTGATTTTCTACTTTTATGTACTTAGAAAATTAATTCACTGCAGTAAGGCCCAGTTTCTATGTTTGAAAAATGAAGATGGTGTATGAGGTAAAGTAATGCAGTGGCCAATAGGTTCCACTCCAAATGGTGAAGTCAGTAAGCAGCTGTTATCAAAAATAATTTTTGTATGCCCATAGGCAACTTAGCAATAATGCTTTTGTTTAACAACCAATCTTCCCCCCTTTTAGGTATTCTTTTCCTAGGTAAAGATATATTTCACAGAAATAAATGAAAGTTACGTATTTAAAAGCTATGGCGCTATACAAATGAACTATCTAATTACATTTAGAATATTACCGTGCACTTCAGGTATGAAAGACTCTCACATTCAATTTATTATTTTCTTGCAATACAATTCCACTCTTCTTACGACACCTTATGTAGAACTCCATTGTACAGACATTCATACAATAAAAAGTCATATAAGTAACTAAAAGAGGAAAATAAAGTTTTACAATTATACAACTAATGATAGCTTCAATATACATTTTTGTCAAAAAAATGAATTTACTGTGAACAATTGATGGGCATAAAATGAAATCTAATATTATGCTACCGCCACAAATTTATAAATATCAGTCTAAATAATGATAACTTAAAAGAATGATTTCTATAGCTGACTGCTATTTAGGGAAGATGAACAAACTACTGAACTGAATCCCCCTAGATTCTCAACTGCTTAATACAGTAAAATTTCTGTGAGACTCCACAGAGGATAAAGGCAGAGGGGGAGACCGCTCCACGCTGTCACTGAGAGACTCAGGCTCCTCATCTCTCTCATCAGGCCAACACCTCCAAAGCCCTGGATTTCTCCAGTTAATGGTCCAGATAAGAGAAGAAACGAGAAAGAAGGCATAGACATTGAGGCCAACGTGTCACTTCTTCCTTTTCCTTGGCCTCACTTGCACACAGAGTTCTACATAAATACACTGAAATCCAGAAAATCATTGTCTAAGTTTGTGCTCAGGAAGAAGAAATGCACAAAGTGGGGAGCCCTAGCCATGCTAGCCCCAAATTTTTGATGACCTCTTTTCTCAACTTACAGAATCCAGCCAGTGATTGCATCCGGAACTACTTCTCGGATGTCCATATTTCTGGTGAACACTAATACTCAACAGTCCAAGTTTTGGCTCTTTGTTGCTTGGAATTTATGCACTTAAAAGAGAAATTTCTTGCCATTTTTACCTGCAATAGGCAGACGTTCTGAAAGTCGCTCTCCCAGTTGAAAGTTCAGTATTTTGGTTAGGTGTTGACACCGCTGCTTTTCTAGAAGGCATTCCTTTGCTCCTTGTTTTTCTTGTCCTTTGTCTTTGACCTTAGTTTTGTCAGTTATTCTCCATGCACCATAAGGCTGGAAGCATGTCCTCTTTGGAGGTAATGCAGGGTTGCAGATAGCTTCTAATTGATTAAGTTTGGGAAGCAAAACTTTGTCTCACTGCTTAAATTACTGATGACTGCATTTGGCCTGGGCTCAGGGTTTGCCTGAGAGCTTTGAGAAAAATCTGGGCATGGAATCTATTTGCTTTTAATCAAATCCGTGTGTCAGTAGCCATATTCCTTCCTAAACAATTCTCAAATCTGTTTTATTTCTTGCTTCTTTCTCCTTCTACTTCTCTGCTTCAAATTAATGGAGCTATTATAAGGCCGTTTGGTTTAGCCAGAGCCAAACTAATCTTTTTTTTCAAACTTCAGAGTCTCTGTCTCAACTGAAAAGTTTTCATTGCTGAGATTTTTTTCAATCTTTGTATTTGGTGCTTGTGTCTAGTGTGAATATCTGTTTTTCTTTTTATCTATGTTAGGTCTGTTCCTTTCTTTTTGTAAACCTACTATAATTCATCCACTTCATATAACATCTTAACCAAGTCACCAGTTTTAAAACAAAACAAAACAAAACAAAACAAAACAAAACAAAACAAGACTACCATAGCTTCTCCAAATAATATTCCTAGAGCTGCCTGCTTGAAGGCCCAAGGTCTTCCTTGCATGCATCACATCAGAAGATTTATTAAATGTGCTATCAAGGAGTATCAAGACCCTTTAGCCTATTAGCCTCTAGAATTAATTGTTTCTTCATTACACATCATCCATCTAGACACCAAACATACTGATGAATCTTTTTTGATATTATACATTAGCATCCAGTTTTTGCCATGATGGGTGCTGGCAATGGGGCTCTGCTTCACAGAAATAAATAAGCTCTTTACCCCAAGTGGTTGAAGCATTTTCTCGAGGGTTGGGTGGGGAAGAAGAAAGAGTGGCAAAGGTACACATGTTTTAATAGCTTTGGCTCAGCAGTGATACATGTCAGTCCTACTCATATTCCATTAGCTAGAAATCCATCACATTGCTGTTCCAACTGCAACAGAGGTGGAGAGTGTATTCTAGATGTTTCTCCAGGAAGAACAGCAGGGCTGCAGCTCTGTAATAGGCCTGCAAATTGACAGGAGAGTGCAAAAATGCAAAACTCCAGAGCTTGCTGAAATTTGTTTGTTACTTGAGCTATTTCATGTGCTAATTTACCTCTACTGCTAAAATAAGAGTAGAGCAATGATACATCTCAAATTTCCCATAATTTTATCTTATTTTATTTTTTTAATTTAAATTTAAGACAAAGTCTCCCTACATAGTTCAAGATGGCCTTGAGCTCACTTTCAAGACCAGGCTGCTCTTGAACTTGCAATGATCTGGGATTACAGGTGTTTATGAGTACACCCAACTCAGAAATCCATATTTTGTCTAAGTGTACAAGTGTTACCTTCCCATAAGCTAGAAATGCTCAAATTCCTATTTAGTTTCTTTGCACCATGACTCCTATTCCTACCTAAAAAGTGGGGAGAGGAAGATAGTACTATTCCTGGAAACTACTTATATAGTACTTGGTTGAGGGGAGAAGTAATTTTACATTGTTATTGATGTGGCATGCAATTATTGGTTATTCCATAGGGGTACATAATACCCCGATAAAACACATATTTACTTAGAAGTGCTGAGTCATAATAATCTACTTTTTTGATTTGTTTTGTTGTATTTTGTTTTTGCTGTACTTGGGATTGAACTAGGGACCTCATGCTTGCCAGGCAGGTGCCTATGCCACTGAATTCTATTCCCAGCCCACTAAAAAATATTTTAAACTGTGTGTGGTAGTGCAATTCTATATCCTAGCTATTTGAGAACTTCAGGCAGGAAGCTCTCACCTGGACCCAGGAGAATCTGAGGCAACACAGTGAGAACCTGTCTCCAAAATAATAATTATTACAGGTACGTTTATTATTTTTAGCACAGGATACTAGAACACTATATAGTCAATCCATGGAAAAAGGATACTATCTATAAAAGAGACGAAAACATACATTGCCTAGTTTGGGGTTATGTAGGAATCTAGTAACTCTTCTTAGAGAAGAGGCAGGAAGAGTCAGTTGAGATATCTCTTAACAAGTTAAAAAAAATCTTCAATGAGAGTTAATTACCTAAGATCCAGGATAGACAAGCATTTATTTGCAGGCACTTATCATCTTCAGTTCCAACTTAGTTTATAGAGAATCACCATATCCTATGGCTTATGTTTATAACACCAAAGCTTATATATCTTCCACCTGGGTAGAATTATTATGCTATTAGGGAATTAAGCTTTGTTTATGCTTTTTGTTATAGTTTTCCAGAGCGTACTTTAAGTATTGGCCACAAGCCATATTGGGACATTAAGTAATCACAATACTAACACATTTCAGTATTCAGCTGGCAGCAAGGCCTATAATTAGAGTTAAGCTTTCATTCTATGTGTCTGCAATTACCTAACCAGTGATAAGGAGATGTTCATGATTGTCATTAAGGGTTTAATTATGACTGAGTCAGATATATGAACAGTTGTCAGCTAGATATCTATCCATCCCGATGGATAGAGGGGAAATTGGCCCATCTGAGGAGGACCAAGACAGAAGCTGAAGTAGGAAAGGCAGGGGCCGGGGAGATGGCTCAGTGGAAGAAACACTTCCCTGGGTGCAAGGGCCTGAGTTCAATCCCCAATTCTGCCAAAAAAAAAAAAGAAGAAGTAGGAAAGGCAGTCAATATGTTGCATTTCAGTGGACTTAAGGGTACGTGGTCGCCTCTATTTTCTTTTAGAAGCTTCACATGTTGTGTGCCACTTTATACCTGTTTTTTGGGAGATACAAGGGATCTCAGGGACTAGCTTCTACTGCCTGGTGCAGGCTTCTTGCTGTAGGAGTCTATCTTCTTACCTGTAAACAAAGGTAGGGATTAAGACAGCTTTTAGCTCCCAAGTAATGTTAGAGAAAGTAAACACACTGAACAGTTCAGAAAAGAACTGAAAAAAAATCACTAATTTGTGCATTTTATTTGTTGAATATATCGGTATCTTTAATAGCCCATTTACAAATGGAATTCATGTGTGTTTAGTGAATTGTTATAAAGCATGTCAAACATAACTTAAAATTAAGCATGTTAGAGGAGAATGTCAATGACTCCCTTCGTGGTTTAACAGACTTGCTGGCAGTTAATAAGCCAAAAGTACCATTGTTTTTTAAAAATATATGTGGAATCCAGACAACACTATGAACAAAGCACTGACTAGGATTTAGCAGAGATATAGTTTTATTGTGAAGTGCTTTAGAAGAATTAGCTAGTAAAAAGGTGAGTTTAAAGTGGTATCAGTAAAGGTGATCTTATTTATCTGAGTATTTGAAGTACATATTGTTCTGATTAGATATTTGCTTAAACAGGAGAGCAGTAATTATAGTACAGACAAAAAGTAGGCTTTTGTTACATTCAGAAAAAAGTATTTATTATCTGTATGTTAAAGTCATTTTTCAAAGGGTGTGATGAACCACTTTTATAGCATTAAGATTTTTTTCTAACAAACTGTTATGTCATTTTAAATGAATTAAATTCATAAAAATGAAGCTCATGAATTTAGAATGTAGGAGGAATTCTCGGTAGAAATCTCATGTCACATTAAATTTTATTTTTAAGCATTTAAAATTTAGCTTGAACACAACAAGGTGCAATTATTCTTTTTTATTTTTAAATGCCATTAAATGTATTTAATTTTAAATAGAATTTGAAAATAATTCAAGTTAATGATTAAAATGAAGAGAATCACAATTATGCTTTAACTCTATTTTAAAACATTTCAATTACCATTTGCCAATTTTCACAATAATGTTAAATATACCCATGGGCATGAATTTTAAATAAAATTACATGTTAGAACATGAGATGAGAAATTTTTAATTTAAACCTAAGCATAGAAACAGGAAAAGGTGAAATATCATAAACAATGAACTTAGTATAAAGCTTTATGGAAACAGACAAGGAAACTAAACAAGGTAAAAGTTGGAAACTATGACATAAAAAGACTTAAAATTGGCGAGGTGATTAATACAGTGCCTGTGGAAGTAAAGAGATCCAACCTCTTAAAATGTCCAATGCTAAGTATCTTTCATACTACAGAGAATTTTAAAAAATGAAAAGGAATAAGGCAGGTATAATTCAAAGGGGTGATTTTATCCTCTTTTCACTGTTGTGTGTGCTTGTTTGAAAGCGCACTTTTATCAACAGAGAGCTGCTAAATTGTAGAGTCCATTTATGTGACCTTCATTGCAACTCGTCAAGTAGACATTGATATTATGACCGAGCATATAGTGAGAAACAATCTGCTCCAAGTCACCCAGCAGTAGGTGGTGGATGTGAGATTCAAACGGCTAAGCCCAGAGTAAAGGGATGGAACCTTCATGACCAAGTGTTTCTTTAGTAGCTCAACAAGTAGCCACTCTCTCGTCCACACCTATTGCTCCAGTTATTTTCGTACTATCACACTTAGAAGTAACTGGTATAGATATCATTTTAGGCTAAATGTAATTTCAGCTCGATGTGTATGCTATTCATTTTAGAATATATTCTCCAAACAAAACTGAGAAATTATGCTTTCACTGATCTGATAGAATCCTATTTGTCCAAGAGCAAGTGAACAATTTAAAAAAAAAAATCCCTAAGGAAAAAAGAAACATGCGCTATAATTGAACTTTTCTAAAGTAAGATGATAAAAAAAAAAGCAAATGAGCCAGAAATCATCATTGTTGAGTGCTAGTTTTGGATGATTATGCGGGTTACCTGTAGTCTCTGTGATTGGTCTTGCTCATTTTAAAGAAGTCAAGGGGGATAGCTCAGCGGCATAAGTGATTGCCTGCCAAGTGCAACGTCCTGAGTTTGATCCCTCTACCAAAATAAAATAAAATAATCAAAAACAGGTTTATTTACCATTTCTGGAGCAACACCTATTGGTTATGCTAGATGCCATCATACATAAATCCATTAAGGATTGTTTTAAAAAGCAAATATTTCATTATATTTAGCGAGCACACACATTAAAAATCAGTAACTAAACAAAATTAAAGAATAACATAAAAGCTCAGGTGATTAGAGTGCCTGCAAGCAGACACAAGGGCCAGGGGCCCGATCCCTGGGCCTGCCGTGCCGGCCTCGCCCCTGGGAGCACAGAGATGGCAATTGAGACTGGGCGTGGTGGCTCTTGCCTGTAATCTCAGCTCTCGGGAGACTGTAAACAGTTTGTTGAGTCATTCTTCTCGCAAAATCTTTTCAGATGACATTGATCTGTCTCAAATAACTACAAAGAAATTGCATATGAGATATTTAAACAAAATTGTTTCATAGGTGATAAGAAAATTCTCCTCGCTTATTATTTCCTGACCTTCGGTTACTTTGTATTTGTAGTTAAACTTTTAAAAGCAAAATCCAACTTTTTCAACTGCAGCACTAAAAAGTCCATGTCTAAAACATTTTGCGTGTGTATGTGTTAATTGCTGTCTATGCATAAAATCTGAGTGTATCACTTTCTTGAATATTTACATTTGGTTAATTTATTACTTTTATTTATTGTTTTTTTATTTATGCATTTGGTGCAGGGTCTCACTATACAGCTTGGACTTGTAATGATCCTCCTGTTTTCAGCCTCCCCAGTGCTGCAATTATAGGTGTTCACCACCACGCCAGGTTTTGGTGTCTGACTCAGTGCATCCTTGGACGGGGTTGGTGCATCATGTAGTGCCGGGGATCAAGTGCTGGTCCCTGCACGTGCCTAGGCAGTCGCTTAGTCCACTGAGCTATCTCACCCGCCCTGATCTGTTACTTCTAGTTGCTCTTCTCACTGTTTGAACAGAGAAAACGAAACTATAAAGCTCATTCCACTAGATTTTGATCTAAATCTGTATTCTGTCAAGTGCTACTCATGATATTAAATAAATAGTAAATGAAGTCAATATGTTCCTTGCATTCTACCTTTGAAAATATTTACCCTTCAAATTTATAGCCTATGTATACTTTTATTTGTTCCGGTGAAAAAATAATCCATATTTTAAAATAAACATTTATTTTTTTTGGTACAGGGTCTCACTATGCCTTTCATACTTGTAGTGATCCTCCTATCTCAGCCTCCCCAGCACTGGGAAGTAATCCATAATTTTAAAAATTCATGGTTTATATAGCACATACATGATTATCATATCTTATACATGCACACATATTTACATAAGTATGCTATGGATGCGAGTACACATTCAAACAAATTTCTTCAATTAAATGGAATTGCATTGGATATTATAATAATTTCGATTTAAAGTAATGCACAGCAAGATGTCCACAAAAAATTATTGATTATAAAACAATGTTTGGTACAAAGAGTGACAGCACAAAATGGTCTTTAAGTGAAAGGATCCCTCTCACTCTGTGTGATAAACTACAGCAGCAAGAAACAGATTCTAGGCAAATAGGAAGAAAGGTACAGCTGTCAGTAGAGGAGGAGGATCTGTTCATCAGGTGATGAGGAGAGAAAGAATCCACACATGAAGGCTGTCCTGGAGAAAGGGGAGAATAATCTATAACTGCCGAGGTAGTGCTAAAGGTTTAATCTGACTGCTAATTACATAAACTATCCATTATAAACTCCAAGTTTACATTTCAATTTTAATTAACAAAATTCTCCTTTCCATTTTATTAACATATTTGCAAGAAAGAACAGACATAAAATTAAGAGGACTGAATTATATTAATCAGTCTTGGAGAAATCAAGAGAAAAGTCTCACCACAATCTCACTTCTAGGAAAGAGCCTGAACCATAGCGCCATCTTGTGTTGATAATTTAGTTCTTCTGTTTGTTTCTCAACGACTTTTTTCCTTGTTGACAAACTGGGAAAAGTATGAATTAGATATTTTTTATAGTATTTTGAAGTGCTAAAATATAAAACAAATAATCAGTTAGTGACGTTTTCTTACCATGCTTTCAAGATTAGCATATTTTTCCCTCCAACTACAACGTGGCCAATTCTCTATGACAGAAAGAAATGCAGCCCTGGGAATAGATGGATTCTGTATCAAATCTCAGGGTGGAACCTCAGGGTGTACAGAGTCCAGTGTTGTTCTACACCAATTACAACTCAAGAGGTTGTATGAACAGAGTATGAAAATTTAAAAAAATAATATTTAGGCAATTTATTTATTTTTTCTTAATGTATATTTATGTAGAGTCTCACTATGCAGCTCAGACTCGTAGCGATCCTCCTGTTCTCAGCCTCCCCAGCGCTGGGATTACAGGCGTGGGCCACCACTCACGGACATGGTGTCCAGCTCAGCGCTCCCTGGGGACGGGCCAGCACATCATGTGGTGCCAGCGCTCCAACCCCAGTCCCTGTGCTTAGCTGAGCAGGGACGTAGTCTGCTGAGCTATTTGCCGGCCATAGACTCAGGCAATTTCTGACTCTAACATTTTGTTTTCGTTTTAGCTGACTGGGGATTGACTGCAAGGCTTGGGATTTCGATAGTATCCTTCTCGTCTTAAACTTATCTTTGTTAAATTGATCAAAATTACTTATATTTTCATGAATATATTGTCAATTCACTTTTGGGAATAGTAAAAATGGAACATGATCAAACTTCTCATTAGCATTATTTTTTTAAATTACATTTAACCTTTCTTTATTTTAACTACAAGTTGAGAACCATTTCTTATCCCCAGTCAAATTGACTGTCCTTCCATTAAATCCCTGGAGAGCTAGCTGATAAAATACTGGAGGACAATAAACACGAGCCCTGTTTCTAAGGTTACTAGACAGATTGACTCCAAGCCTGTATGTCTTTTGATACACTGGATGGAATACCTTTTCATCCTAGAAAATTAAGGTAGCTGTTTTATTTTTTTTTTTTATCTGCCTTTGTTTCCATGATTGATTTATTGAAGGGGAAATGAGCTCCTGTTGGCTTTTTGTCTGTTTTATACTCCTCCTATTGAATGTACTTTATTTCTTTAAATATAAGTTAGCATTAAATTAGAAAATAAAGATCCTACAAGTCATTTATTTAGAATATAGCCTTTCAAGTTAGTAGGCCTATCCTTAAAGTTAGAATCATTCAGATTTTTAATCTAGTCAAGTCAATATGATTTTTTGATTCAAGATATAAAACCTATCAGTATACTTATATATTGTAATAAAATAAAAATATAGTGTTTTGTTGTATATATCGTACATAATTTGTGTATTATCATTATATATATATATATGTTTCAATATATAAATTTGGATTGTATGCAATTTATAAATAACAGGAATAATTCTACAAAACTTTGCATTTTATATGATTATAGGGTATATTGATAATATGAATTCTGTGTTCTCAGTACTGTGGAAAATGAAATTAAAGCATTTCACATTAATCATACATAGGCAAATCATATATCTTGCAACCATCATTTTAGTTTCTATACAGTTTTACTATAGGCAGCTTCTTTTAGCACTCAATTCTGTTCTGCTTTTTAATTCTAGGGAATTTAAGTATGCTAATTAAAATTTCATATTCTATGACCATGTCAGCAATATGATTAATTATTATCACAAGATCTCAGCTTTTCATAAAATCACTTTTCTTACATGACAGACAAGTTTTATACTAACAATTATTCAGGAAATCATAGCTTTACTCTTCACCATCAACAATCTGTTACTATTTTACAGAATGTATATTTTTGTCCATGTGAAGTGCATTATTTTTAGAGAGAAAACAGCAGATTATAGAACCTGAACTAGCCAGTGGAGAACTTAACGACACAAGCCCACTACACCTAATTATAAAAGATGAAGGTTTTAAAATTTGCATAATTGCAACGATTGGTAGGGGTCGGTAACATATTTGCATTATCTACTTATGTTCCATACCAGCACTTTTAAGCACCACTTTTAAAAAAAAGTCTGCTAAGTCAGATGCTTGTAGGTGTCAGAACATCATAACCTACAATGCAGGCAGTACCTTTTTCAACCCACATCCCTGGGTTCCAATAGCTTTCTAAAATCAATTTCTAGGTTTTAGTACTATTCTTCCTGCTGAATTTTGAAAATAGTCTTTTTATCTATAGTTACATGTAGCAGGAGAAATGCTTAGTGCCTCTAAATCAAGATCCAAGTACTCATTTATGCCTTTTTCAAATAATTGTTCCATTTGCTGTAATTCAGAGTAATTAATAGTTACAAAGATGGCATTCGCACAATGAAAGAATAGTGGTTGGTGTCTACACTAAGGGCCTTTTTAACTCTGCGGCTGTAAGAACCCCTATATCTTAGGGAAACGAGCACTATTTTGTACTGGCTGCCATTTTTCCATCTAAATAGCATCTCAAATAATTAAATTAAAAGAGAGAAGGCAGATAAATTAATCAGTGCTGAAAATTTGCTAATAAAATAATGAAGTTAATAGCTACCATTAATTTGGTAGCTTTTATGTCCAAGGTCCAACCACTTTACATTTATTATTTCTAATTCTCATTAAAACTTGGTAAGATAAATATTTTACCACTATTTGTAAAGAGAAGAACCTGAAGCTCAGTGATTTGGTAAGATGCCCAAGAGGGGATCTGCTGTTTATGACATTACTTCTTCCACTGTTCCACACTGGCCTCATCCCCCAAAATTACAACCATATTTTATGAATAGTATCTTCTTGGCAGAACCTTAATAATCTAGCTAATATGAGAGATCATTGCCTCAACTTTTTTTTTTTGATAGTAAAGATTAGTTGTCCTCAAGGTAGCGCATTTCATTTGTTTCCTCACTTAACTAATACTGACTCTCTGTGCAACACAGTGTTCTTGCTATAGTAGAATTATCAATTAGCAAGCGAACAGAGTGCCAGAGTGTAGCAATAAAGTACTGAACATTATTAGACCAGTTGTGAAAAACAGGTGGCTCTATAGAACTTACTCTATAAAAACAAGTAAACAAAGAAAAATCCAATAGGAACATAGGGGATACGCTACAGATCAGAATGCTAAATACAGCATTCTGAAGGCTACCAAATTGCTGAAAATATATTTACTATACTGTACTGTATTGTACTATACTATACTATTGTAGATATGACATTAATGATACAACATTGTATGTATTTGGATCTTGTTTCTTTGATATTAGGAGGTTTCTAAGAGGGACCATTTTAATTCTAGTTTATACAAGAAGATGTGCTATTCTTCACATGTATAATGTATGAAGATTGACAGAGACAATTTTGTAAAGAGAGATGGCTAAAAATGGAGAAAATCAGAAAAGGGTGTTTTATTCTCACAAGTTATTCTTTGTAGAGTGAGAATTGGGGGAGTTCGAGGTTTAATTATTTTTTGCTATGCAAATGTAATTGCAAGATAATTTATCCAGTCATAATATTATATTCAGAAAGAAAAATAATACCATTTGCTTACAAATTAAATATGACAAGAAGATACATTTCCTCTAATTAAAACTGCTTGTAGCACTTTGGCAAGGCTCAATAATCAAAATTGTCACAGGATAGGTTGTTCCAGCAGGCGCTTGGTAAATTTACCTGGTACTTATAGGCAACACGAAGGGTTGCTTTGCTTTCCTTTTCCATGTTCCCTTCAGCTTCAGGTCTCCTGAAGTCACTTCCAAGCCCAGCATTTTCTGAAACTTGATTCTGTGGTGCTTTCCAGGAGAGAAGGGTATCACTGAGCCTCTGGTTTCATTATTAACTTCTTTGTAATAGCATAAAGCATTTCATTTTCGGCTTTTCCAGTCATGGAAAAGTTTCTTTTTCACAGGAGGATAGACTATCACCATTAAATTGAATAAAGTCTATCTCCAGGTCATAAGCATCAAATCTAAATTTCTGTGCATGTGTGTGTGCGTGTGTGTGTGTGTGTGTGCACACATGTGCAGTGTGCATCTTGCTGTCTTTATTTGGGGAATGATGATGGTGGGTGTCTCCGGATGAGTGTTTCTCTCTGCATATTGTGATTTTCTGGGCTTTGAACTCTAGAAGTCTTGGTGCTATGGGAGCTGATCCCCATGATCCCTGCTCTTCTTGGACACGGTCCTGTCACCGAGGCCCACTTCCGCATTTTCCCTGACTGTAGCAGAAGGCTCCTTAGGCCTGATCTCTCACAAGTGCTTTCCTTCCTCCCTTTTCTTCTTCCTCCTTCACACTGGACGCTGGGCCTCTTTATCCCTCAGGTCCCCTGTAGGTTAAGCCGACGCTCTTATCCTCTCTTCTCTTTAGCGCACTTGCAGCACGGGCCTCTGTATTTTGTGACTGCCTTTATGAATAAATACAAGCAGGTACCAGTCTCCCGAATCTCCGGGTCTGAACGGACAAGAGCTTGAAATGCTGCTGCCTTCAGAGATTCGTGTCCTCTTGAGCAAAAGACGCCTCTGAGGTGCACCTAGCTTCCCTCCCCAGTATTTAAGTTTCCCAGACTCCTATAATGCCTCTATGTTATCTACAAATAATTAACATCTAAAGAAAGAAGAAGGTCTAAATTGTACAATGTATTGTACAAAGCAAAAGGAAGCACTGCATCCATCCAGAGGACAGTTAAGCGTTTCTGTGGAGATCTGTCTTAGAGGGTCTGATATGGCCAGAGAAAACTAGAATCTGAGCCATTCTGAGCAGCGGGGTTGGTAATACTAATTCACCAAAATATTTTACTCCTCACTCTGTGTACCCATCTTTCCTGCTCACAAAGAAATTCTGCAGTTTTCAAATAATAAGCTAATTTGAAATTCTTCCAAAATGGATGTATTCTGAACCCAAAAATGGGGCCAGTAAAATAGCTCAGCAGATTAAAGTGCCTACAAGCAGGCTGAGGGGCCGGGGGTTCCATCCCCGGGCCTGCCCTGCCAGCCCTTCCCCTGGGCACACTGAGATGGCAAATAAGACTAGGAGTGGTTGTGCGTGCCTGTAATCCCAGCTCGTGGGAGGCTGTAAAGAGGTGGATCACTATGAGTCTTACCTAGTAGTGAGACCCTGAATACCCCATAGACTCATATTTAAAAGAGAGAGAGAGAGAGGAGAGAGAGAGAGAGAGAGAGAGAGAGAGAGAGAGAGAGAGAGAGAAACAGTAGGGAGAGCCATTGCTCTAGTATTTTTGAGGTTTTTCTTTTTTTTTTTTTTTTTTTTTTTTGGCGGAACCGGGGATTGAACTCAGGTCCTTGCACTTGCCAGGGAAGCGCTTATTCCACCGAGCCATCTCCCCGGCCCCCCCTTTTTTTCTTTCTTTCTTTTTTTTTCTTAAATAAAGTCTAGCTATTCATATTATCAGTTCACAGAGGATGGTGATGCTTGGTTCACACATATCCCCTCCATTGGCGAGCTGCTTGTTTGCTGCTTTGCTTTTAAAAATTTCTTTTCATCCCTGTTCCTCAAGCTGGCCTAACATTCCCTCAAGAGGCAAGCATTGGAAAAGGAAGACTTGTACTACATTGCATTCTTGTGAAATGGATACTGTGTTATGTGTATATACAGTACAAACATTACAGTTGCATAACATTATGCTTTCTGCCTTTACGTAATATGTTCTATACCATTTTTATTCTTAGTTACCCAATTTGTTGTTTTAACTGCTGCAAAATCTCATGGTGTGAAACTACTTTATTTTGCTTATTCACTTAAGGTCTAGCTTGTGATTGTGAGTGAAGAAAGGTAAACATCCTGAAGTTGGTTTTCTCCTTCTTTGCTTGTGCTTGGATATGTTTTTCTGTATCTATACTGGACTAAGGGCACAGAGGGACTCAATTTAAGGAAGGAAACAAAAGGTAGAAATAGCTAATTAGAAATAGGTGCCATTTTCAAAGAACCAGGATAAAAACTGAAGTGTTTTTTATTCCAAAAATTAATATAAATAGCATAAACTTCTGTATGTTATGTCTCTAAACTCCCTGTGTACTAACTTTAGTATATTTTCTCACTAACTCTGTTATGAGTTACATAAATCTTTGAGCATCAGTTTCTTCATTTAAATTATAAATATGAAAACAATACTTCTGCTAATCCAAACAGATTATGAACACTTTATAAACCCAAATCACAAGGGCTTAGAAGTGAGAAGGTATTTCGTGCTTATGCCAACCTCGTGTTAACTATGGCCCTGGTGCATGCCCACTTCTTTACTACAGACCCCAAGTTGATAAAGTAACCACCATGCAAAAGATTTCTGGTTGCTTAAATAGAAGGTGAAAAGAATGTTGGAGTTGCATACAAGGAATGAAATTTTCATACCACAGGGAACAACCACATTTCTATTCTCAAGTTCTTGGCTATAACTAGTCGTGTAACTTTATTCAACACTAAGAGGTCAAAAAGGGGAGTTCCACTAAGTGCCCAGAATTTGGATAAACTATAATAGCCAAAGAGCATCTTTAATGACTACCAGATGCCTTGCATGGTTGTTCTAAGGATTAAGGAACTTATTTCTTACCAGATACTTAGTGTAGTCCCTAAAGCACAGTAGTCATGGAATAAATATTGCCCATTATTTTATCATCATCCTTAATAAGTCATAAAAGACCATTCATACATTTCCAGTATTCCCTAGCAAATCTCCCATTTCCCACATATGTCACAAGACAAATATGCCTACATTTCTTCATGTCTAAAAAGGGCAATATTTCACAAAACCTGACTTCATTCCATTTCTCTTGACTTTACCAAGAATTCTGCTTATCCTGACAATATAGGTACTTTTTACTCTGTGTGCCTGAATATTTTACCAGCTTTGATGACAATTGGCTTGCCTTTATTATGGGTTTATTTTAACATATAAACAGAATTATTGTTAAATTTGGCACAGCTTTGAGAATGAAATGAGGGTGGTAAGTAAAAAACAGAACTTAAAAAATGAAATGAAAATGGCTTGCTTAATAGTTTCCAATGGCCACCTTATTCCACAGAAGGCTAATTTACTAGGCTAATCCTCACCTTCAGAATTTTTTTTTTTTTTGAGAACCTCTAAGGATCCTTTTCCAAGGGTCCTTTTCTCAAATTTTCCTTCCTCCAGATATTAAATTCTTTCCTTGTGTTCCAAAAACAACACAGGAAAGTATATGGAAATTATTTATTTACATGCTCATCTCCACTGTATAGCTCTGAGGCCCTTGAACACAAGCATCTCATTTCATTCATTTTTGTAAGCCCAAGAACCTGCAGAAACCTGACAAATGGTAGGCAATCAGTGTTTGTTGCATGGGTGGATGCTGTCCTAGAAATGTAATACCTTAATTAAAGATACTAATTCCTTAGTGGATTGGGATGCGGGCATTTCAAGCATTGTGGAAAGACAGCTGGAGATACATATGTGGTAAAAAGTATTTCAGGATTGTCTTAAGGTTTCCTGTCATCACTTAAGTTGTTTGCCCTTCAGTACTGTTTCTAACTGATGTGTGGCATTTGGACTCATTGCTTTGTAAGAATGAGAATTTATCTCTACCCCAATAGGAAAGTTTTAGATTTTCTAAACCTGCAGACCTTTTAATAATGCTATTGATAATCATATAATCCTTTAAACAATTTAAGGACCTTTAAATAATCAAATTCTTAATTGAAAAGCAAAAACCTCTAACCTCACCATTCTCAGAGTTTAGTGGCCTTCCTGCAAGACTTTCTTCTCAAGTTTGACAAAATTTTGACAAAAGACAAAGTTTGCAAGAGAGTTCCACAGTCTTTGTAACTCAGTGGAATGCACCTTGCCCTAGCAGGCTTCCTGGCTTCCCCTCTACCGGCCTCCTCCCCCTGCAGGAGCTCCCCATGCCTCTCCAGCTATGCAGCCAGTAAGAGCAACCTGGCAGTTGGATCACACAATGCCTTTTCCAAATAACATTACTTATTTTCTAATGTTAAAATTTAAAATGATTATTAAAAACAAAAGGAAACTGTCTATTCAAAGCTTTCACCCATACAACTAACTTCCAGTTTCAGTCTTGAGACTAGGCTCTGAGGTACCTGCTCTTGGGTCACGCAGTTGCATGAACACACAGTTTGCAGTCAGAATGGTTTGATGTTTCTACACAATTTTCTCTCCTTCTTGTCCTCCAAGAAAGTAAACAGGAAAAAACAAAACAAAACTCTAACTTTTTAGTTCCCAACCCAAATGGCACACTCTCCTTTTCCATTTCTGTAGGCTTTCAATTTTACCTTTACCTTGTATAACTCCAAGGGATTCTTCATTTGTGGACAAAAACTTCTGTTTCCAACTCATATTTATTCCTCCTGGCACCCATCTGACAACCAGCAGATTGTAATTACTGATGGTGAAATGTTTGAACTGAATTTATTTGAATTATTATAGACTGAATTTTTGTATTGCAGCTCCATTTTAGACATAATTGCTAAAAATATTAAATCTGAGAGACTTTCACAAATATTTCTTTTGAATGATTTTCCAAAAGTCCTTGTTTTAGGGTGCAGATCATTTTTATTCTGTATCAATTTTCATCACTTCTATACATTCACAGTTATGGAATAAATTATGGAATATACTTTTTTTTTTCAGAACCGGGGATTGAACTCAGACCCTTGCACTTGCCAGGGAAGCACTTATTCCACTGAGCCATCTCCCCGGCCCTTGGAATATACTTTTTATAAATATAAAAATAATTATTAAAATTTACACAATGATAACAAGCTCAAAATTCTAAATACTGACTGACACTAAAATCTTCAATAATGTCTATAAAGTGATGCACAGTGTCTATGTTGGTGACATCTGGTGGCTCACAGGGAATATTACATTAACTCGTCAGTTTAAACCCCTGAAAATACTTCTATTTTAGTAGATTCACTTGCCTTTATTCTTATAAATCAGTCCTAAAAGGTTTATTTCCCTCATTCTGTAATGAAAATATTAGCATTATGTTGTAGTTTTGTTTTCTGATATGTACAAATCTTAAATTCAGTTACTAAAGGTAGCCTATATTTTTTGATATGAATTCTTCTTATGCCTAAAAAAAAGGAGGTGGCAGAACACATCTTTATGACCTGTAATCTTTAAAAGTTTAACTGAGTACGGAACCAAGCCTAAAATATTAATCGTAATCCATCCTTTGTGTTTGGTCTGAACTACTGGGACAGAAGAAAATCCAGAGTCCAGAAGATGAAAGTCCCTGACCAATCCAGTCAGTACTGAATTCTGTAGGCCTAAGTCAGTCATTTAACTTCTTGGGCCACAATTTTATGATCTGAAATATTTAGGTTAAATATCTTCCATTTTGAAAATTCTTCAAGATAGAGACTTAATAGACACTGATGGTTAATTACAATGACATAACTCTCCACTGATATTTGGCTTTTGGTGCATAGAGAATAGGTATTTTAAAAAATGATAATAAGGCTTCTTTAAATTCATATTCAGTATTCATACAACATCCATTACTCCAGCACCCAATGGGATAACTCAAGAGTCCCAGGACCACTGGCAAGGAGCCAAAGCTATTACAGTCCCAATTGTGAATAAATTAGAAACAGCTTAGGCTCAGTTCCTCACACTCAAGAATTGACTAAATGTTCCTGCTGCTCTATTCCCATTCAGAGCTTTCCAAAGCATGTTAGAGACCAGATTCATTAGAATCATTTGGACATTTGTTAAGTATATATTGCCCCTGGTTCCTCTTAAACCAATTGAAGGGAGATAACTGAAATCCACATTTTAACAAGCTTCCCTGGTGATAATGGATGGCTAGACTGGCTTCGGTACTACTTACCACTACCCTAATCCTAAAACCTCATAGACTTAGACAGAAGGGGATATGTGGTGTCATATGCAGATAGGAAGTTTTTTAAACCAGGGCTTCTGAGCCCACGTGCTCTTAGCACCCACAAATGTAACTTACATAAAAAAAAATTGCCTGAGGAGGAAATAAGGGGGACTCTAGACAGCACGTCTCATGCAAAATGGGTAGCTTTTAATTAGCTGTAGTGGTGGCTGCCAGGAGGGGAAGTTTCCAAGGGTTGCCCTGTGCTTTGTAAAAACAAAGATGAAAATAGGATTCTTATACTAAATCTTCAATTTGTTGGAGTTGGAACCGATTCAATGTAAACTAAATGAAACACATTGTGGTCTGCATTTTTTTTCTGTGTGTTAAATTCAATTCTTATTTATATCCCCTAAATCTTATTTCTCTTTTTTCAGCTCTACTACTCTTTTCAGTCTAATGCAATTAACCGGCTGGGTTAATGTACAGACCACACTACACGGAATGGCCACTCCATCTTTGCAAAATTGTCATACCCTTTCTAATTCTTACATTATGCATGGAATTTGTCTCCTCCACAAAGCATTTTGAAACTTTACTCCCCAAAGATCTGTGAACATACTCTTGCCAGGTTCCTCTTAATCATCTTTTCTATACTCTATTCATTTGAAAAATATTATACATGTACTCTTTTTCACACTGTAACATGACTTACAAGCTTTAGCTTCAATGGGTGGAGATAAATAATGCTTCTAACATTTTGGTTAATGAATAAGTGAGTATATGTTATATAGTTGGCTGAAAAATCATTATTTATTCATGATTGTCTACTGCTTACTCATCTTTACCTTTATTAAAGGTAAAAGTTGTGTTCTTTTCTCTTTTTCTAGAGTTAGAATTAGATTTTTGAAAGATAAAATTATCAAGGTTTTTTTTTCCCAATAAAAAATAGAAAAGTAGTCTTTCAAAAGGTATTTTGCTGAGCTTGGCCTAAGTCAGGGTAACAGAAAGCATCCAATTAAATGGTGGAGGGAAGAAATTGAAATAGAAATTCAGAAACTGTTATAAGATAAACACTAGATCTCATGCTAGAAAAGAACTTTATACCTGAGTAAAAGCAGACGCCTAACAAATCAGATGCGAACTTTTTGTGTGATTTGCTAGCTGCTTCTGCTCAAAGTGAGTGCTGGGGTAGTGTTCCCAGGTGCTGCAGGGCTATCTTAAGGTCCTCTGAAGAAAACAAGGAAAATGAAAGCACATTCTCCTAACCAAAGTTCCCAAATCGTGCTGTGTGAAACTTGGGGCCATGAAACACAGCCCATTATCGCTATGGATTCCTATTGGTTATCCAAAGGAAGTTGAGAATTTATCATAACCTGGAACACTTCCAGGAGCCACTATCTCTGAATATATGACATATCATCAGGACTCGTATCATTGTAAAATAATATGACTCAATTAATTTGAATGAAGATAAAAGATACCTAAATTTTATGTCCTGTAATAAGCATCATTTATGTGACACATTAGCAGAATTTATTGAGGTTGATGATTTATTGAACATTAGCTGTGATCATGGTCTTCTGTGAGATATTAGAGAAAGAATAAAAATAAACACTAAAGACAAACTCCACTCTGGGATAGGTTAAATTCTGTCTAAAGACCACAAATGAAGTATAGACATAAAACACCTCAGAATGACGTGTGAGTTTTTAAATAAATTAATTAATTTAATGAGAACTTGAAAGTTTTAAGGAAGTAAGGAACTAAGTTAAGTGGTAATTAATAACTAGGGAAATTAAACCAGGCCTTTTATGTGTACTTTACTGAGGATTGAACCCAGGGCTTCCACACTGAGCCACGTTGTAAGCTTCTTCTCTCTTATGCAGAGAAAAGTACTAGCTAAATTGCTTGGGTTGTGTAGTTAATAAAAAGAGCATAGTAAGACTCTCTAGATCCTGCCCTAAATGTAGCTTGATATAAAGACATTGTTTTTCTATTAGCTGTACACCTGAAAATAAGCTAGATTATCAAATGAGAGAAACCAAAATTCCTAACTTAATTGTATACAATATATTTAGGAAAAAATAAAAATAGCAACATTATGTAATGCAGGAGAGTTAATAATTGCTGAAAAGACTTTTAAAAATAACCATACATATGTATCACATATAAATAAAAATTAGACCTTGTATAATTATAGTTACATAGAATTTTCAATTTTTTGATATGTTATTTCTTGTGGTAACATCTCTTAGTATAAATCGCAGTCTGAATTATCCTGCATTTCCCTTCAAGTCATTTTTAAAGAACCCTGATTACCACTAATCTTAAGAGAGAAATGATACTCCTCGGCTATCCATTACTTCACACTATCATTTTTCCCCTGGTAGTAACCATCTTTTCTATCTTAATCTCTTATTGGTATTAAGTTGTGGATCATTACACAGCCGAATCGTTAACTGAATCATGTCATGTCCCATGGAGTTTTAACATGTTTAAATTTTCAAAACTTGACTTCATGTAAGAAAATGAAAGGTATTAAAAAAAGAAAAACAACTAAAGCCCAGGTCTCCCCAAGCTCTGACAGCTTGAAAGGAACTCCAACAGAGAAACAGAAGTCAAATGAAAACTCCTGGAGCTTTAGCCCGCCCATACAAGACCCTAATTGGCAGCCTTCATAGCGAATTTGTCTGTCTTTCAAGAACTATGTACTCTATTTCCTGATTGACTTTAAAAACACAGACATTGATTCTGTAATATGTTCCAAAATTAAAATAACATTAGTTGGATATTTTACAAAAAATTTCACTTAATGCATCCATGTATTACTAAATATATTTGCTCTGTATTTCTTTATTACTATTGCCCTAGATAGTATAAAATCTGTGCTTAAATATCTACTTTAGATCCTAGAATTTTTGAAAATGTAATCATAGTCTTGTATTTTAATTTGAGCTTTAATTATTTAAAAAATAAATTTATTTAGAAACACTGTATGTAAATGTAAAATACTTCAAAGCCCTTCTCACTACATAACAAAACAGGCCTAATGAACACTTGTGAAAATTAGTATGAATTTTCTTTGGAAAAAAATAGTGCTGTTGCTTCAGAAAAGGTCAAATGACTTTGAAATTACATGGATTTAAAATCCTAGACTCATGTTAGGGATTACTATTTGAAGAATATGTGACTTCAGAGAGCTCGGAGTCATTGGTAGGTGCTCAGAATAGAACCAATGAATCTTGACTCTCAATGTGTGTCTCTGGCTAAGCACATTAACTGAACAATTTTTTTTCATCTGTGTTTTATTAATTACACAACATCCTGTGACAAAACAGACTAATTGCCTCTTTGGAGAATTACTTTAGAGTTACATGGTACACATTTTTAGAGAACACATTGTGTGAAGATTTATACAACATATGGACTGTCCTGCAATTAAATAATTGCTGGCTCTTTGGATGACGATTTTCATTTTGAGTAGTCTTGGCTTTATAAATACGTATAAGCCACTTAAAACGGTGATCATCTTAAATTTATGCCATACTTTTATTCAAGAAACTTCAGTTAGCTCATATGCTGTGCATGAAAAGGGAGATGACTTCCACGTTTTATCTTTATTTTAGATGTAGAGTAACCGAGGTGTGGTTCGAACAAGCTTGCTTCTCGATCCGAAGGAAATTAATATTAATCGCAACTGTGAAGGGAGGCTACTTTGCTTCCAATCAGTATCCGTAGGCTTTCCAATTTACATCACATTTGGTTATTACTGCTAAACATTCAAGTACCATTATCACCTCACTGCATCTCCCGACATGGCAAAATATTTACCACCTTAGTGCTAATGATGACATGTTGCTACAGTTTTCTCTTTATTTGACTACTTTAAAACTGTCCTATACCTTCAATGAAGATTTCCCTCTGATCTCTCCTCGATCTTCTTTCTTTGTCTCTGTCACGATTTTTCATGGTTTCAATTATTGCTTTTCTGAAGCTCATTCCAATGTGAACAGCACTAACTTCACCTTACTCTTGAGAAACAGTCTATCTTTCAGCCACTGCCTCCTGGCTTTTCATTTGCAACTTCAATTCAACATGTCTCAACTTTCCTTCACTCTTTAATCTTAAAGGTTTCAACCCCACGTGTCCTTAGTACCTGCTCTGTGATGTCCTATATGAAAAGACTTTTCTTTCCAGATTGTCTTATAATTGGTCCTTTATATGTCTTTTACCCCAGCTGAATTACATGCTTCCTGTGAGCAGGTTCTTACTGGTCTTTGTTGTTCTGGTACTCAGCACAGGGTAGCATCTGGCCAGTGTGCAGTGCATTTTTGGTGAATGAGTAAATGACCAGTCATTGGGTAGAGATCTGGTAAATGTTTAGTATATATGAAATGGAAAGATACCTGTTTTCTGCAAAATAAAAAAAACAACAACAGTGACTTCAGCCTTGGCTTTTTCAATACTGCCAGAAATAAAATGTTAAAGTCTACTGCATACACTGGAATATATTGTAGTGTGTATCTTTGCTGTGTGGTTTTGGGAAAATTATTTGAATAAAATTATATTCTCTTTAGAATGAATATCTTCAAGAGAAGGAGTGGTTAATCTCTGAAGTCATGCTTATGAAGGGAAACCATTCTATTAAGGTTTATGTAACTCAAGTGTTAGGTTTTTATAATTATGAAGGAAATACAATTGAGGCAAAAGAATTTCCAATCAAATAGGATTTGATTATCCAGTAATGCTAAATAGAAGGTTCATGACCTGAGCCTAATGGGCCCTTTACAACTTGTAGTGGACAATTAAGCGACTCAGCAGTGAAACTGACATTGAGGAGCAGATTTTGCCTGCCAGCGGCTCTCAGGGTTTGGATTTCACTGGATCATGTTCGGAAAGGTCAGCACTGGCCAGATGACCAGTCCAAAACTGCAGATGGCATCGCTGGTCACCTGACCACTCTGGGGCTCCCCAACCTGCTGCAGGAGATCAAGTTCACTGAAAGGTCACAGCAGGCCCTGTGACACTTCTCAGGAAGAGTGGTATGCCTGGGTACTCTCTTTTATACATTGTCTGAAATAAAATGCATACTTCAGCTCTCAGTTTTTATGCCATCACAGAGTAGGTAGGGCCTTCCTGCAGTGACTCCTCAAAGTGGTCCTCTCTCCTCAGAAGTATATTCGTGTTCTATAAATAAAACAGGATTTAAATACTCACCAGAAACTTTAGAGACCTATAATAGTCTTCAAGTCCAAACTGGGAGTTCAAGCTCTATGTCCTCGATCTAGAAATGCCACCTCCCTGAGCTTCAATTTTATTTCCAACTATAAAATGTAGAAAACAGTATTGTACCTCTTGGACTCTGCAACCTCAGAGTGTCGTGAGACCCAGCCTGTAAGTCACAGGCTCACAAAACTGTTTGGTGACAGCAAACTCTTGTATCTGTTCATATGAGTGTTTTTATGAGAATTTACAGAGAAATCTGTTAAAAATGTTTTTCCTTGTTTTTAGGGTTGCTGAGTAAGTGAGCTCTTATTTGTTACTCCTTATTCCTTTCAAAACTAGACCCAGCAAAGAACAAGATGACCTAAAACATTTCTGGTCAATGATTCTTTAGCAGGTAAAGGAGATCACTTAAACTTGAGTATTTTTTGCTATTTCAGGGTTAGAAATAAAGGGTTTAAAATAAAGGGTTTGAAACTATTTTATTTTTGTTTAAGTAGGATTTTTTAAAAAAAAATTCTCTTGTTTTGTTTTGTTTTGTTTTGTTTTGTTTTGTTTTGTTTTGTTTTGTACCAGAGATCAAACTCAGAACCTTGTGCTTGCCAGGCAAGTGCTTAAGCCACTGAGCTATCTCCCTGACCCTAACATTCAGATAATAGTTGTAGACATTCAAAACTAAATTAGGTATTGGACAGAGAAATTGGGACATAGTATCAAAATATAACAGACACACGATGAAATGCAATGATGGTGTGATTTGTGTCCAGATGTCCTACCTGAGGCCTCATGCAGTCATAAGGGGCAGGCTCCAGAGTTTGCGATGGATTCATGGTCCAACGCTGGGATTATGGGTGGGAGTGCTACACCTGCCTGGAGCTGGTAGGCTGCATACAGTAGAAGAGAAGGAAGAGGATGGTTCTCTGTTTCTTCCCCTTTTTGCTCTTGTTGCTTTGTTCTCTTCTGCCACCTCGAGCAGTCTCCCTTCTCCCATGGCACCCTGCTTTGGTGCCAGGCGATTGGACTGAAAACTCCACCAGTTGTGAGCTGAATAAAAACCTTTCCCTCTTTAATTTGGATGTCAGGCATTTTGTCTCAGCTACAAGAGAAAAGTAACTAAAACAAATAATCTTTCAATTTTGTGATTTTTTTTTTTTTTTACCATATGGGCTTGTTTCACTCCAACTGCCCATGTAATAGCAGGGCGTTTCATTTGTTCATAGGCCCAACCTCTTGAACCTAACTCCCTTAAAATAAGTGGAGTAAGATTATACCTGCAGCAGGAAGAATCGTGAAATATGCAAGAGTAAGAAAAACTTGTACTTAACAGTTGTTTTTGGAATCTTAAATCAGAAGATTATTTTCACATAAAGCCCTTTTTCTCCTGTATTTTAGGGAAGGGTATACAGGATGTTTAGGGTCTCACTACTAGATTGGACTCACAGTGATCCACCTGTTTACAGCCTCCCAAGAGCTGGGATTACAGGTGTGTGCCACCATGCCCAGTCTCAATTGCCCTCTCAGCACGCCCCTGGGGCAGGGCTGGCACAGCAGTCCTGGAGATCGAACCTCTGGCCTCTGAGACTGCTTGCAGGTGGTTTAATCTGCTGAGCTATTTGGCTGGCCCAAAACACTCTTGAAAATAATCATAAATTGATTCTACATCTGGAAAAAGACCTCTACCATTCCTGGAGAGAAACCCTAGGCAATGATTCTGCAGCTTTTGTGCCCAAATATTAATAGCAAACTGCCATTCTTGGAGGTCAGATTTTGCTTACATAATTTACATTATGACAGTATAAATAAGGGTTGAAAATGTTGTAATTTCATATAAAGGGTGTGAAAAACATTTTTGAGGCATGCTTTGAAAATCTTTTCACTAAATTAAAATGAAATGCACATTGGCTTTTTCCAGTGTTAACTAAATTTATCTGTGTGACATTAACTTAAAGAACATGCACATCTGTCCACAGCTCATTCCATTGGCTCTGACAGGTCTCTAGAAAAGCCCTCAAGGCCTCCATGAAGAAAGGGCATGTGTACAGTTCTTTAAGCCTGCAGTGGTTGCCTTCCCATGGCTTCAGGTCTGAGGAAACTGAGAAGATGCTGATTTGCATGGTTGATAAATTCTAAGGGGAAGGAAGAGAGCCTCCTGCCCTGCTGCTTGTTCCCAAGTAAATACTTCTGGTTCCTTGAAGCAGAAGCAAACAGAAAAAAAAAGATCGATTGTCTCCTAGAAACAATAGTTATAATTTTTACTGTGTTGTTCTGAGAATTTGAGAATGAGGCAAGTTTTGTACAATGTAAGAAAGGAGCCTAGTCGTCATGATATAAATAGCTGTCCCTTCAAGGACCTCTTTAAGCGCACGGACAGTTAGCATTCTGAATGACCTCTGCTCCTCTGTGTAGCATTTCTCTGCTCTTAGCTTCTAAGAACAATGTCCACATGAATGTGGCCAACTTTGCTTTCTTGACTGTCTCTTGTATGGATCAAAGGTGAGATCTGGCTCCAGAAATCTGGAACCCTCTGTTACCTACACAGTTACATTAACATGGTGCTGATACATGTGCCTTATGTAACTCCTTCACTCACTGTTTCTGTCTTTATTACTATCCTTGAGACCTAGGTCACAACCAACTTTTGCTGCCTCGTTAATTTGCCCTGAGAAAACCGTTGGTGCCACTGCGGACAGTGTTTTCTATCTCTTTTTCTGTACTTTTGCAGTTCAGTTAGAAAAGGTAGGCATTGTGAGCCTTATATGCCTAAGGAGCTCAGAAACATGCAAATCTGCTACCCCTTCTGTCTCTCCCAAGAGACAATCCTCGTTTTTTTCTAGTCCATGTGTTGTCATAGCTCCACACAAGCCGTGCCTGGCTTGTAGGGTCAAGCTCCCCTTTCATAGTAGGAAAAAGCTGATGAAAATCTTTCACATAGAGGTGTTAAGGGCTTAATGATGAACACTCCCTTGAGTATCTTCATTTTGAAAGAGATTGCCTGGAGAGGTTATTGATTTACACAGAGAAATGGATTTCTAATCCTGGAATTTTATCAGAAGGGAAAGAAATTTACTTGGGTGGGTCTAGAGGGTTTTTTTTTAAACTCCAGAAATTTAACAGAAGTAACTAGCTGATTCCTCTTCTATTGAGAGATCCAGATTATGACAGATGCCATCAACTCATATAAACTGACAACCACTAAAGGAACAAGGGATGAAGAGAAAGGGAAAGGAAGATGGAAACTAGAGACCACAATATCACAGCAGTATCAGGGGGAAAAAGTTTTGCAGTGCATACACTTGTGAGAAAATTCATTTTGAGATGATATTTGTATGAATTTATATACTTCTATAGCTGTGGATTTTGACAATTGAATATAAGTAAAATAAATACTTATTAGCACAACAAAACAAAAATTTTAGAAAACTGAACTGTAAAACTGATCCAGTCAACTATGTTCTTCTCTTAAAAATTTCATAAAGCCAACAAAATATATTTAAAAGTCTCATTTGTTAAATGTTACCATTCAATATAAAACAGGGATAGTCAAAGATGACTTTAAAAAATATTCACCTTGTATCCAGTCAAACTTACTGAAAAGATGGATTTACAATCAAAAACATTGATGATATTTACTTAAGACAAGGACAAGGAGAATCGTACAGCCCTCTTCTAACTAGATCAGGAGAAAATTCCATGATACAATATTAATATTTTGGAGAGGCAGAAGAGGAGACACAGATAGCTAATAGACTATGCTGAAGAAATGGCAGAGACAGAAACACAGAGGTTCTGGGTTTTCTAATGAATTCTCAGCTGTAGGTTAGCATTTCAGTGCCAGGTTGTCTTAAGCTTTTCCTGTTTTTTGGAGTCATCTTTAATTCACTGCTCTGTTTTAGTGCTGTGGCAGTTCAGGATGACATAGCCCAAACAATGGTATATCCTCCAAATGTTTGAAAATCCTGCAAATTGATATTTGCAAGGGACTAAGAACTAAGTTACTTTGGGGATTTGAACTAATGAAAGGCGACTGATTAAATAAACAAAAGTTTCTTATATTCAACAGTGACCAAAATATTAGAAGCTTTAAAATTCATCATTTTGAACATTAGACAAGATGTTATAGGCTTAGTCTTGCCCCTTGGTTTCACTTTGCAGATAAAGAAATACAGGCTCAAACACAGTGACAAATTTCTCTAAAGGTAATGAATGCCATGGTAGAAAACCTAATTTTTCAAGGAGTAGCCTTCAGTGAGTAGCATTAACTATCTTGTCTTTGGTGATTTTTGCTATAGCTCACTTACTGCATTTCACTGAGGTGAGTGACTTGACTTAGACATCTCACCACTTTGTTGTTAACTTTCATCCTTTTGGATGTACTTTGGCTTTTGTCCAATGGCCCCAGAATCCTCACTTGCCTGACGTGAGCACGAAGGTTCACCGCTTACCTAGCTGTTACCTCATTTCTTTCTCTCCTCACAGTTTCTGTTATCCTTCACTGAAGAATGAAAGCCTCTTGTCAGTTTATTACTTGGGGATAGATGATTCTTTTCTTTTCTGCCTTCATTTTGTTTTCACAAATGTGTCATTTGTGGGACCAATAAAGAAATCAAAGCATTTATCCAATGCATTTTTAACTTCTTTTCCTACAATCAACACCTACATGCAGAATTATTTACCAAGTTTTTACTTACTGAATTTGCATAATTTGTATATTTTCATTCATATCTTAAATCTTATAATATATATGTACACACACATATATGTATACTAGTTACATACTGATAGAGCTCTATGATGTGTATGTATATGTGTGTCTGTATGTATATGTTTATGTGTGTGTATGTGTGTGCATATGTGTATGTGCATGTGTATACATATGGATATGTTCTTGTCCTTCTTGGCACCTTTCCCAAGCCTAGTGCCATCTGTGGGGTATTAAAGAGCCCATATTTTTGGACTCACATGTAACTGCAGTGCTTTGTTTGGTTGGGTTTTTTTATAATTCTCTTACTCGATTGACCTTTTTTGTTTCTCCTAAGTAAACAATAGTGGATACTTAATTTTCAAAGTTGTCTTAAAGAAGTGTATGTGATTATGCAAAGAATCTAGCTTAATGCCTTTCATGAGTCAGAAATGAATGCCACTCACTATTTTACCCAGCCTAAAGTAGGTATTCAATAAATGTTATTATCATTATCATTATTATTATTAACTGTGTCTCTGATTAGTCCCAATTCTTCTCATTACCATGGAGAAAAGTTTTAAAACTGTCACCAAATACCACTTTTAAAATAGAAAAAAAATTCCAGCCACAATATACTTATGAGGATTATCCCAGACGATCCATACCTATTGCATAACTTCCTCAGTAGATGGTCATATTATAGTTTTGTCGATATAACTGTTGAAATGCTTCCCTTTACCATTTGTCCAGGTTCTCTTGTTTTTAAATTAGGTTGAACCACCTAATTTGTCATTTCTGAGAGAAATATGAAAAACCACTAATGATATGGAAATCTTAACTCTGTCTTTATTATCTTTTGTGGCTTTGGCTATGTCTTTTACCATCTAAAAGAATATGTTTCTCAATTCTAGAGAGAAAAATCTAAGTGAGATCTTGAGAGTACCTTTCATCAACTGAATACAGGAGTCATCTTGAGTCTGTTATGATTAAAAACCGTAATCACCCCTTAGGACAAAATTATGTGACAACAACTATTTTCATTTCAGAGTCTAATGTAGAATAATCTAATCACATTTCATGTAAAATAAGTTTCATGCTACTTGGAGTCAAATATTAAATGTTTGTTCTCCAATACAGTTTTTATTAACTTACTGTATTTTTCAAATTTCCTAGTTTGGCTTTTGGTGCACTAAAAGGCAGTGAAGATCTCAATATAAATCATTTATATTTAAAAGTAATCATAAAACTTTGTCATGTCAGATGTGGAACCACGAAGCATAATAATCTGATGAGCCCTCCCACAATATAGTTTGTGCAGCCATTTGTTGAATAAATGGCATTTGTAATTGTCCAATACCTGGTGTACAGTGACATCTACAGTACATTATGTGTAATGCCTGATGCTAAGCTGAAATGGGGATTTTCAGGGTATGCTAAGCTTTTAGTGTGAGAAGATTGCTTTAAAAAGTAACAACATACATTCAACATTGGCACTGAATGGGGTGGGGACTACGTAAAGAAATGCAGATGCCCAGAATATATCCCATAAAATAAATAGCTGCAAATGACTAAGGAAATTGACAGGAAGAGGACAATTTCCTTATAATAATAAAATGGGAATTTTTGAAAGGAAAAATATGGTGAAGATTGGAAATAAAACGGTTCTGGAAGGAGACTTTGTCTGACCAGCAAATGAGTAAAGTAGAAGAAGCTCTTTACTAAAATGTCAAAGCAAAATGCGATTTAATTCTCTACAAACAAATACACATTATAAATATAATTGCATTAAAGTTGTAAATATAAATTATATTTTTCTAACTGAAAGTATTATTTCCCAGGCACATCGGAAAAATAGCAATACAGGAAATGGGGAGAAGAACAGTAGAATGGGTGAGGGCTGAGATTCCAAACGCCAGGGCTACTCCTCCTTCTCTGAACCTTAGTTGTTTTAGCTATAAGATGAAAAGAGGTGATGAGGCAGTTTCAAAAAACAAACGTAGCTCTAAATTTTTCCAATTATAACTTTGAAGCAGTGGTGACTTCTCTTTCTTAACGATTTTCTGATAGGTGAGGAACATGAAGTGCAACCTTGTACAAAGCTCTTAACCTCTCTGAGCTGCGATTTCCTCCTTTGTAATTGCAAGTGTGTGAATCAGATGACCCACAAGTCACCATTTCTGAAATATAGCTCAATATATTTATTATCCTCAAACATTATGCTGTATTCTCAAGTCCTCTTCAGGCCCCCGCTTAATTAAAATTCTCCCTCTGGGTAGAAATAAGAGACCTAGTGAATCTCCGAGAACATAAATAAAAGGACCACATATATGAAATAGGAATCTGTGTCCAAATATATTTACATGAACTTCAAGCGTGCATTCTTACTCTTTAAACCCTCTGCACCCACCCCGTCACTCTTGAGGTTCAGTGTGTAATTGGAGGAAGCAATAGAAGAGGGACTGAAAGGAATTTTTCCTTTCCCCAATCTAGTTCCTGATTAAGCCTCATGTTTGGACAAGGGGCATGAAGTGGAAAGGACAGTCTGAACTTTTTAGCTTAGCTCCTCATTATCTCCGAGAGCCTTTATCATTTCAATTGAATTTCATTAAGAATTCACCATAAACTTATGAAATATCATTACATATGCCTTTCCTATACTTACTCTGAAAAGAAACCCTATTATAGCAAATCTACACTGTTTGTATTTAAAATGTACTCATTCTGAAGAAAGCTATAAATTAAAAAGATGTTTTTTATACTCAAAGAAAAATCATTTTCTTGATGTCTTGACTTGAAGTAAGCCTTACAATTTTGTCCATGATAAATTAAAGACCTATTTTACTGGATACATATTATATGCCAAAAATGATGTTAAACCTTAATAACAGTGTGTCCTCACCAGCCCAGCCTCTGGGAGCGCTGAGCCAGAGATGGAGTCCCGGTGTGGTGGCACACGCCTGTAATCCCAGCACTAGGGAGGGAGATAATGGGAGGATCACTTTGAGTCCTAGCTACATTGTGAGACCTGGCACACAAAAATAGAAAACTTAAAAACAATGTGTCCTTTAATTTTGTAATCCAATGAAGGTTTCATAACCTTTCTGCAAGAGAAAAAAATAAACATTTGAAAATATAACATAGTTTGCAATTCAATTAAAGTACCATGAACTCACTATTTGTCTATATGTGGAGGTGCATGTGTGTGTGTGTGTGTGTGTGTGTGTGTGTGTGCATGTGTGTGAGTGTGTGTGTGTGTCTGTGTGTATGGCAAATATGTAAGTTCACTTTAATATCTACAATTATCATTAAAGGTTCATTTATTTGTACCATAATTGTATTATACACTAGTAGTCAATGATGTATTCAAAATTTCTTTGTAAGAAGGACATACTTAAGTTTAGGGCTAATGCATAATTATATTTTTCTATCTAAAATTGTTGGTGTTAGATTGGGCATGGTAGCGCATTGCTGTAATCCCAGTTCCTGGGAGGCTGTGAACAGGTGGATCACTACAATCTAGTCGTGAAACCCTGAACACCCTGTAGACCCTTCCCTAAAATACAAAATGAAATAAAATAGAATTGGTGATTTTCCATGAGTTTTACTGATATCTTCAAAGCTAATTCACTATTCTATGGCTCAATCGCATTGCTGATCTGTAAAAAGAAAGAAATCTGAATCATACTGTTTACCACACACTCGCTTATTTGTTCAATTCCAATACCTTGGTATAGGAGTATCAGAAATACTGACTGGAACTTTGGTGGGAAACAGCTTTATTAGTTAGGGCACAGTGCAAGTACAGAGTCACTTTTGCCTGTGGTGCCACTAGTTTCTTTCATGCCTATATGTCTGTGACTATGTATTCAAGATATGTGTTCATGTATCAGTTAGTAAACAACCATAAAGTTGTCTTCCTTGTCAGCTGCTAAGGCCTACAAGAAATGCCACCCCCGTAGCAACAAGCACATACAAGGCTTGACACTTGGTTCCTCTACCTTACAAAAAAGAAACCAACCAGAGCTCGTTTGGGAAAAGGCTTGCATTAAGAAATGCAATTTTGTAGCGAGTGAGGACTTGACATATGGTTAAAAGAAATAGGTAATCTTTCATGAGTAGATTTGTATAGGTATTGAAAATTGGCATATGAGCAACATAGGTTACGAATACAAATCTATATGCAAGTCTCGATTTTCTTATGGATAATGATGGAAATTATTCCTGCTATATGGAAAAAATTAGATGGAGATGCTTAATTTAAACCATTTAAAAAATTCCAAATGGACTAATAAATTTTAAAGATAACTGTGAAGTTACATTATTTTAGTGCCACATCAGTCTAGGATTTTTAAATAATAATTGAAATCAGAAAACATAAAGGGAAAATGTGTAAGTTTGCCTACATTTAAAATCATCCTTTAAAAATTATAAACACATAGAAGATGTTCTCAATACCCTAATTCAACAATTATTAATACTCAACAAATACAAAATAATTTTCTAGTCAACTAGAGAATGTAGGAAATCCAATAGAGAATAAAAAGAAATCATTAGATATAATAATTTGCTGAAGTAGAGGCAGGGTGATTCATAAGTTACCCGAAAAGATTTTCAGGCTCATTAGTGCTAAGAGAAATCAAGAATACCATTTTAATGGTGGAAAATTTTAGAAATTATTTCTAATCACAAGTTGATGACAAGAACTGCTGATGAAAAGTGTCAGCTGACGTGCCCATGTGCACGAACGTTTGTTTTCATTCGTGCCATCACTGCCCATATTCATATTGGTATAAATATTCATATTTATATTCTCTCTGTCTTCTTCTCTTCTCTCTTCCACTATTCCTCCTTTCAAACAAACTAAATTATGTTGGCTACAAATTGCCACTGCATGGTACTCATGTTCTGGAATGAATTATATATCTATGTGATCACATAATAATCATTAGAGGGGGCTTCACCCCGATAATGGGAAAATTACTTGCAGAAAGCAAAAGGCAGGCCTGGCATGAAGGCAAGCAAGGGTGACATCAACTACTCCTAAAAACATTGTACTTTCTACCATGGCAAGTCTGGGTTTACCGTTTATAACTGAAGATGTTAAGGTGTTACAGCATAAGGGCAGAACAGATGCATTTTTTTTCAAACATTGTACTCAGGAAGACATCTTTTAAAAGCAGGAAAACGCAGTCATTTTTGGTTACTGCCAAGCAAGAGACACTTAGAAGGTAGTAGCTCTAACTGTCCTTAATACTGGAGCAATGCCAGGAGAAGTCACCTGCACTAAAGGAGAACACCTACGTCATAGCTTACAGCCCAGAGTGCCCTCAGTGAAATCAAGTGCCATTCAAACTTATGCAGAAACTTTCAAGCTTTATCCCAAGAAGGCTGATGATATTCTTCTTCAAAGCCAGCATTACCCATGCTTTGTGTCCAGAAAGCACATGTGGAATGCCAGTTGCTGAAAGTATGTCGCCTTTCCTAGACCATAACCACAAAGTAAACCAGAGATAAACTCTCTCCTGAGGCAGAGCCCTGGACAGCCGGATGTGCAAACCAAGGAATTCATTTTCATGTGGGAGGGTGAGACCCTAAATGCATCAGCTGAAAATCTGCTTCTATAATGTGCAAAAGTTTCTGTGTTGTGGAGTGTAGTATATATTCTAATCTTATTACTTCCTTAGGTTTCGCTCATAGAGGTCTCTTTCTGTATTTCTCACCTGTAAATAGTAGTTTCTATTATAGTTTTCTTGTACTGGAATGATTAAATTTGAATTGAGTCGGATAGTGCAGTCTTTCAGTACATGCATTTAAATAAAGTACTGCAAATAATGGATGTAACTTGCAGCTGCGGATTCTGAAAAATATTGCTGCTTTATTACTAGTATTTTAAAATGGTGTTTCTGATGTGAAAAAAAATTCAGACTGTTTCTGCAGTTACAGTTGTATTACTTTTCAGGTAGATATAACTGGGAATCTTATTAATGTGGGTGGATGAGTATATATACTAGTCAAAAAGGAGAATGAAAGCTACTACAAATTACAAGTGTATTCTTCCCCCAATGCCTACAATGTTAAAATTGGTTGTTCCTATCTGGAGAGGCCTCTCCTGAAGTGAATATGAGAAACTGTTTTGCAAAGATGATGTGGATGTAGGAAAAATGTGATTACCAGGTAATCTGATTGTCCTAGGCTAGTACCAGTGCCAATTCTAACCTAATAAACTGCATCAATAAGGTTCTTTTTTACAAGAACTGTAACATGTTATTCAATCAATTTAACTATAAGGTCCAGGCTGTTTATTTTCTTCTATTTGTATTTTATTTCATTTTTCTCTTTTAAATGCTCATTATTATTACCTGTTTGCAGTACATAATGACTACATTCATTATGTGGAGTTGGCTCACGCACATAAAGCAGTAATTCCTTTTATATCTAAACTCCTCATTTTCTGAACACCTTTCTTTCTAGCTAACTTTGCTGGTTTTAAATTCCTCATAATCAGATGAAGACCAACTCCACGAAAGCAGGGCTAAAAATGTGTCACTTAGCATTATTATCAGAATGTCTTTCCTTGCTTCATGCTAAGTTCTTGAGGTTCTGAAGAATTTTTTTGTTTGATTTTTGTCTAAATTGATTGTCTTTTTCCTCTTTAAAGCAGGGCAGTTTTGCTCTATTGTATCTGACAGTTTTACAAATGCAGAACGTAAAAGATAATATATCCTGGCCAATCTTTAGGACAGACCCAACCTAAGTGATTTTATTCTGGTTAGTGAATGGAACATAAACAAATGAATAATAAGTAATTACCTAATTTTATTCTCTAGAGAAAATATTCACATAGTTTTACACATTAGAAAATGTTCTTCTTAAGCCATCTATGCTATTATTATATATCATTTATTTGAAAATAAATTACAAGTGTATTCTTCCCCCAATGCCTACAATGTTTGAAACTATCTCAGTGATTGAAACCTTTCGGTAAAATATTTAAAAACACAGATTTTATTAGCTAAAGGAATATCATTGGTTACAATAAATAATGAAGATTACTATTTCAATCCTAGAATAAGGATTTAGACCAACATAGTTGCCTCAAATATTTCTTCTTTTTTCTTCTCTCTTTCTGATATTCCTACCCTGTGGGTAGTGTATCATTTGTAGTCTTCTCACGGTATTTAGACATTCTCTTTTACTTTTTCATTATTATTTGCCTTTATTTTAGTGTCAGGAGTTTCAGTGAATACACTCTCACTGTCAAAGTTTATTTCATCAGTTATACGTCCATTTCAAAAACACTCGTCACTTTTGTTACGGTGGTTTTTGATCTCTAGTATTTTGTTGATTTCTTCTTAAAACTGTGACTCTCAATCTGTATTACTCACCTGTTCTCACATGTTGTCTACTTATTCCATAATATCCTTTAACTTACTGATACTTGTTTTAAAATAAACATTCTGATGATTCCAACATTGATGCCATATTTGTGTCAACTTCTGATGTTTATTCTGACTCCCTAAATTATTTTGTTTGTCCCTTAAGTACGACCTCTAATCAAAGCAGAAACAATGGATTGGGCAAAAGAAAATGATATATAGTCCCCTAGTGATGTAGCAGTGGAGAGATGGGAGAAAGCATCTGTAATCCTATGAACAGCATCAGTGTCTTAATGAGCGTTGTCATTTGGCTGTAGGTTTCGCAAGTGCTGTTTCGTCCCCTGAGGCAGTGCAGGATGGCAGCCGTGGATGGAGACCGTGAGTTCCTTGCTCCTACGTTGGCAAGACTCCAACAAAAATGTAATAAAGCAGGCTCTAGTAAAATGTGATACTCCACCACATACCAGTGTTTTTCTCAGTGACGGATGCGTGTACTGTGGTGGTCCAGTAAGAGTGCAATGGGGCTGAAAATTCCTATCATCTGGTGACCTTGTAGAAGTCATGACCTCTTCTGGAACCTGGAAAGTACACGCTAGATGGGAAACTGGAAAGCCTAAGCCTATTGCTTTATATTACATATTTTCTTATATTGAGATTTGTGATAGAATTTTACTCATTTCTTAAGATCAGTTGGATATTTTAGTGTCTTTTATTGAGTCACCAGAATAAGTCAAAAAGCAACATGCATTCCTTTTTAAATTTTATCATTTATTTTTAAAGAGAATACAAAATAGTAAAATAAACAAACATTAGAAATGATACAATTTTCACTAAACAAAATAAGAGGAATTTGGCAATGATTGCTACATTGCATAATGTTGTCTTCAGATTAGTTTAGATTACCATACCAGATGTAAGAATGCAAAATTGGTATAAAAAGCATAAGAAATTGAAAGGGAAAAAAGAAAACAAATTTAAGCATTAACTGCTCCTTTCAGCAGGCCAGCAGTATAATTATTTCCCTTCCTTCTTTATTTCTTTCATCCTTTCCCTTGTCTCAGTTATTCCTTTCCATTGAACAAATTCTTTCCCTTTCACAGTGTCTGTGGTACCCTTTAGATTTTATTTACTCTATTAGGTTCTTACACTATTGAGACAGCATGATGTTTGCACAGGTGGGTCTTGTTTATTTCACTTTTGAGTATGGAATATGGTTTTTAGTTGCGTCTATTTACCTATAAAAGCCTTGAATTTATCTTTTTTTTATAGCTGAGTAATACTTCATTGTGTAAAAACACCACATTTTTTTAACCATTCCCCAGTTTATGGGCATTTGAGTTGTTTCCAAGATTTAGTTACGACAAATTGTAACTGCTATAAACATGGGTGCACATTTATTGTTTCGTTATGAAGTTTTCAGTTCTGCTGAAAAAATACTCAGGAGAGAAAGAGCTGGGTTGAATGGAACCTAGAATCCTAGCTTTCTGTGGAGTCTCCACACTGATTTCCACAGTGGTTGTACCAGTCTACACTCCCACCAACCATGGAGAAAGTTTCCTTTTTCCCCACAGCCCCTCCAGCATTTGTTATTGGCTGACTTCTTGATGACAACCATCATTCGGTAGTGAGATGGAATCTCAGTGTTGTTTTAATTTTCATTTCTCAAAAGACCAATGCTGGGCTGGGAAGGTAGCTCAGTGGTCTAACAGCCTGCCTGGCAAGGGCAAGAGCGTGGGTTTTGCTCCCCATAGCACATACTGTGACAGTCACCCAAACCCAGCATGGAGGCGCATGCCTATAATCCCAGCGCTGGGGAGGCAGAGACAGGAGGATCACTATGAGTCCGAGTGGCATAGCAATACCCTGTATCAAATAAATAAACAAATAAATAAAAGATTAAAAAATAATCAAATGACAAATGTTTTTTCATATACTTATTTGCCATTGTATCCCTTTATCTGAAAAGTGTATACTCAGCTCAGATTCCCATTTTGGATTGGGTCTTTGAATTATGGGGATCTGATTTTTTAAATTCTTTCTGTCTGTCTTCTTAAGATTTATTATGCCTAGAGGGTCTCACTACACAGCTCTCACTAATAGTGATCTTCCTGTTTCATCCTCCCCAAGGCTGGAATTAGAGGTGTGCACTACCACACATGATTTCAGTGGCCGGAGGGCATGGACCACCATGGCCCAGTCCTTGAGCTTGTCAGACAGGTGCCCAGACTGCCAAGCTATTTCCTGCCCCTTAATTCTTTATGTGTTACAGATAAAAGACCTTTGTTGGAAGGACAGTCTGATTTTTTTTCCAATTTGTGGGTTTTCTTTTTACTCTCAGTGATTTCTTTCGATGTACAGAAACTTTTAAAAAGATAATATTCCAATTTTTGATTCTTTAAAGTATTTCCCATGCAGTTTGATTTTTGTTCATGAACTTTCTACCTACTCCATGCCTTGAAGATTTCTATCTATTTTCCACTCCAGTAGATTTAATATTTCTTCTTTAACATTTAAATCTTTGATCCATTTGGACTGTAGTTTAGTGCATGGTGATAGACATGGGTCTAATTTTAGCATTCAGCATGTGGATAGCCAGTTTTTCCAGCACCATTTATTAAAGAGGCTATCTTTCTCCTAGTGAACATATTTGTCCTTTTGTTAAATATGTGGTGGCTGAGTGTGTTTGTAGTGGAGCCCTCCTCTTCTAATCTGTTCCACTGATCATCAGGTCTGTTACTTCACCAGTACCATGCTGATTTTAATGCAATAGGTTTTCAGTAAAATTTCATATCAAGGATCGTGATGCTTCTTGTCTTTCCTTTGTTGTCCAGAGTTCCTTTGGCTATTCTAGGTCTCTTCTGGTTCTAGATGAATTTTAGGAATGTTTACCCTAGATCTGTGAGGCACACTAGTGGAATTTTAATTGG
>NW_004524608.1:9734291-9735024 GCF_000260255.1 Octodon degus
CATAAATATTCATTAGAGAGATTGGGCTTTAGTTCTCTTTTTTGGTTCAGTCTTTCTCTGATTTTGGTACTACAGTAAAACTTGGCTCCAGGAATGAGTTTGGGAGAACTGTTTCCCTTTTGATTTCATGGTAGTTTGAGAAGAGTTGGCATTAACTATTCTCTAAATTTCTTGTAGAATTCATCTCTGAATCCATCAGGATCTGGGCTTTTTTGGATGGTAGGTTTTTTTATTACATGTTCAAATTCATTTGCTGATACTAGGTTATTCAGAAGTTTTATATCTCCTGTTTTTGTATTTAGGACAGGGTGTACATACAAAGTGTACAGGATCTCACTGTGTAGATCGGACTCATAGTGATCCTCCTGTTTACAGATCCCAAGTGCTGTGATTACAGGCTTGTGCCCCCATGCCTAGTCTCAATTGCTGTCTCAGCACGCCCCAGGTGCAGGGCCAGCATGGCTTGCTTGGGATCAAACTCCAGGCCCCTGCATCTAAGCAGATGCTTTAATCCGCTGAGCTATTTGACCAGTTCTTCTCTATATCTTCTTGATTCAACTTTGTATATTCATATTTACCTAGTAATCTGTCCATTTTGTCTATTTTATTTCCTGTGAGAGTAAAGTTTTTTGAAATAGGTGTTGATGATCTTCTGAACTTTTACAGGGTTGGTATCGATTTTTCCCTTTCTGTTTCTTACTGCATGAATTTGATTGTTTCTTCCTTTTTTTTT
>NW_004524608.1:9739984-9757324 GCF_000260255.1 Octodon degus
GGGAAGGCTGAGGCTCCCAGAGGCCCTGGCTATGATGGTGTGGACAGGGTCGCACTCCCCAAGGCTCCCGAGACAGGTGGGAGGTGCTAGCCACAGCTCAGCAAAACTGAGGAGTACTTATTCCTTAAATACTTGGTCAAAGTCCCTTTCAGAATAGTAACTTTTACTCTTATTATTTTTAAAATATGGCTCCAGGTTACAATTCCATAGCAGCCAAATAAATTGCTTCAGTTCTTTGAATTCACCTGTAATAAATCCCTTTCTGTGCTGCAGCAAAGCAAAACAACACGGACTCTAGGTTCTTGCTCATGCCACTTCCCTTAGTGCAGCGTTCTATTTTCCACATTTTTCTGTGTCACTCATCATTTTTAGTTTTCTTTGATATCTTTTGACTCAATCAATAACTTCTACCAGATGGTGATCATTATACATTACCGAGAAATTCACCTCTCAGGAAGTCTTATGTGACCTAAGATTGATCAGATGTGCATGTTCTGTTAATATTTACAGTCTCCTATTTTTGGTCTCATAGCTATTATTTATTGCACAATACTTTCCTTTACTCCATAATCTCGGTGAAGGCAAGCACTGCATCATTTTTTGATTCCTTGTAAATTAATGTACATTAAATCTTTAAAATACTTTTGTAAACAAGCTATTCTGTAGCACGATAATCGGGTTGTGGTGTAAGGGCAAATGGTTAGCTTTCTCCGGTGCTTTGCTTTCTAGTAACAGCTGCAAAATTTTGTTTGGCGTGCGCTTTACAGCAGATAACTGCTGCCATCTGGTGGCATTTGTATGAACTACAGCCAGCCTCTAGGTGTGTGTTGTGCTTTAGAAAGCAAATAAGTTGTTTCTCAAATAATAAAAGGGTCAAATTTAGCACTGCAGTTTAAAAATATTATTGTCACATTCACGTAAGTCCATAATCACATGTTACTTGTACTCTCATATTTTCTTCTAAGATTCTTGTTAAGGTGAATTCATTGTATTTTTTCACTGACTAGCCATTTCAGTCACTATAAAATGTCCCTCTTTAGCTCTAATAATTCTCCTTGTCTCAGATTCTATTTTTTGATATTAATACAGCTTTGCTATATTATCACCACCTTTTGATGGTTATTGGTGCCGTGCCTTTTCCACACTTGCACTTTCAGCTGATCGGTGTCCTTCCACTGAGGTGTGCGGCTGTCGCCGTCAACCCTGTACCTGCGTCGCTGGCTCTGTGCCGCGTGGAGGTTCGTCCTCAGGAGAGATCCACCCTTTTTCTTTCAAGACTGTTAGCTCCTGATGCTAAGTGGCCTGTGGGTTTTCTCTTGCTTCCACCAGTGGTGGCGTCATCATGCCGTCTTGGTTTAGCCCTAAGCTGTGATAAATAAAAGCAGTTGCTCTTGTTTCCTTCTGCACATGAACTCTTTCTATCCTCTCTGCTTGGGGTTGTAAGATAATGGTATGGTCTCTGCTACTCATACATAAAACACATTGAAATGCTTTAAAAATGACCAAATAAATAGGGAATATACAATAGACTGAAAGATTCCACTGTTTGTCTATTTTATCTAAATATATCTCTATATTTAATGCAAAGTGAGAAAATTCTAGCAGTTCCTGTATGCAAATAGGTCATTTTTTTTTCATTTATATATTTGGTACAGGGTATCATTACATGGCTCAGATTTGCGATCCTTCTGTGTTCAACCTCCCCAGCGCAGGGATTATAAGTGTGGGCCACCAAGACCAGACTCGGTCACTGGCTCAATTTGCTCCTGGGGTAGGGCAGGCACTGTATATGGGCCCGGGAATCGAACCCTGGTCTGTGTGCTTGCCAAAGCAGGTGCTTAATCCACTGGGCTATCTCACTGGCTCTTGAAAATTATATATGAAAATAGAGCTAAGAATAGTGAACAATTTTTAAAACTTGTGACAATGTGGAATTGAAAGAAGACTAGATGAATTACATATAAGCAAAAGAATTTAGGTTCTAGAAACAAATTGACACATACAGAAATATTTGTTCTATGGTAAATATGGCACTGAATACAAACAGAAAAATTCAGTTTATTGTAACATAGAAAATAAATATACAAGAAAAATATGTATTTTGACTACCATCTCATATAATGAAATTAAATTTCAGGAATCTGGATGGACTACGGACTAATTAAAATATAAAACAAAGACTTTATAATGTTACATGGAAGTACACCTTAATGAAAATTCTGATAGGGAAGTTTTAAAGAAAATGCAGAAAAAGTAGTAATCACTACAACCACAAAGATCCAACAACTAAACTCATTACTAGAAGGGCAAAAAGGAAAAGGATGTTTTGTGATGTTTTCATTTAAGGAAATGTTTTTAAAAAGCACATACAAGCAAGTCAGGCATGGGGTGACAGCTTGGTGGTCTAAGCACCTGCCTGGTAAGCACAAGGGCCTAGGTTCAGTCCTCAGTACTGCATGCTGTGCCAGCCCCAGCACCCCAGGCACACCATGTGGGCCCTGGAATGCCGTGGCGGCACCAGCCTGTAATCCCAGCACTAGGGAGGTAGAGACAGGAGGATCACTACAAGTCCAAACTGCATAGTAAGACCCAATATCAAAATAAATAAGTAAATAAATGAATAATTAGTTTTAAAAAATTCACACCTGAGGAATGGATGAAAAAGATGCCTAAAGCCGTATTAATATGCTGATCTATAAAAGGCTCAAGTCAACAACTTCTGGCATTGCCAGTCCTACAGATAACCCACTACTATTATGTACTACTGGACTCTATTGGATTAGTTTTCTGAATTCATGCACCTACAATACGTGAATGGCAATGGAATATCCTTCTCTGACAAAATTAAACATAAAAGGGGATATAAATAAAGGACCATTTTATTGATATATACACACACACACACATATTAGTTAGGATAGATACACAGCTACTTTCTCTTAGTACAGTGAGAAAAAAAATTTGCACTAATAGTGCTTAGACAATATATCATGCCTACATCTTGTACTCTGAATAACTACTATGAAGAGAACAATAGGCAATGTATCAATTATTGTAACTGTCCTACTAACCTGCTCTGAAACTGCCTCATTGCTATTTCTTTCTCAATAAAATTAATTGTTAAAAAATGAAATTTTAAAAAAGAAAAAATATCAGAGAGCAGTAAAACTTAGAAGTGATTAAAATCTTGCAAGATATATGATGACCACCCACAAACAGCAAAAAGACATAAAGCCAATGTAGAAATAGGCAAAGAGGAACATTATGGCATACGCTTGTAATCCTCACCGCTCTGGAGGGTGAGTCAGAAGGAACTAGTGTCCAAAAGTTAGACTCCAACGAGAGCAATCTAGTAATCTAGTCCTCCGATCTGAGTAATAATCTATGAGAGAGAGAGAGAGAGAGAGAGAGAGAGAGAGAGAGAGAGAGAGAGCAAAAACAAAAAGACACACATCAAAAGGGCTAAAACTAAAAGAATTAGAAACCTGGGCTGGCAGGATAGCTCAGCAGACTAAGCACTTGCTTAGGTAAGCGCAGGGGCAAGGGTCCCTGGCACCGCACACAGCACCAGCCCCAGCCTGGGCGTGCCGAGCTGGTGGTGGAGTCTGTGCATGGTGGCACGTGCCTGTAATCCCAGAATTTGGGAGGCAGAAAACAGGGGATCGAGCTGCCTAGTGAGTCTGAGCTGCACAGTGAGACCCTGCACACACACACACACACACACACACACACACACACACCTGAAACAATTAGAAAACATAAATGTCAACATAAATGTCGGTGAGCGGCTGGAGCAACGTGAAGTCTTTTAACAGGACTGTAAGTAGCAGTGTTCTCTATTTATTATTATTAGTTTTCTTTTTTTTTTTTTTTTTTTTTTTTTTTTTAGGGAAGGGCCTACAGGATGTTCAGGGTCTCACTAAAAGATTGGACTAATAGTGATTCTCCTAGTTACAGCCTTCCAAGTGCTGGGATTATAGGCGCAAGCCACCACGCCCAGTCTCAATCACTGTTTCAGTACATCCCAGCAGGGCAGGCCCAGGATCGAACCCCCTTAATCCACTGAGCTATTTGGCCAGCCCTAATAGCAGTGTTCTTACAAACTGGTGAGAGCTATTTCTGCTGATGAATATCTGCCCTCTCTGACTTCCAGCATTAACTCTAAGGTACACAATTAGGAGAAATGCAGGCTTATGTATTGATAGAAGAAAGTCATATTTAAGAAATTTCCAGTATTAATTTTGAAACAGTTAAATATTAGAAAAATCTCAAAGCGTATCTATGTTAGAGTCAACAATTTATGCTGTATCAGTGTAATAGACTACTGTGTCGCAGTGAAGACTTAGTGAATTAGTATTAAACAAGATGAAACAGATGACTGACGCAGGGATATCTGCTACCAAAAGAAGCCAGAGACAGAAATACAGTCAGCATAATTTCATTTATGTGTTCTTCATAAAAGAAAAACGCTATGTTGCAAGATTGGATGTCAGTGTCACAGCTAGACTGGCAATGAGAGAAAGAACAATGATTGTGAGATGACATGAAAATAGATCTGAAGATGCTAATAATAGCCTCACTGCAGCAATATAGAGTAGCTATATCATTGTATTTGGGAGCCTAGCTTTAAGACTACACTTATAACTTTTGTACATTTGTATTATATAATGAAACTACTAATGACAAAAAAGTCCATTCTTGGATTAAAAATAATAAAAAATTTTAATCTTGGATTAAAGATAAAATGTGTAGATAATAGCAGGACAAAACAGAGCAGAGTGGCTGGTGATGTCATTCAGTGCACAGCACCTGCCTGGCCAGCGCAAGGTCCTGAGTTCAATTCCAATAAATAATATAATATAATATAATATAATATAATATAAATGAAAATGGAGCTGAGGACATAAGGAGTAGCTGAAATTAGCAAGAAATAATATGTATTTGGTGGTCAAAGTATACATTGCAGACAAGTGAGGCGGGAAGCAGAAGTTAGAACACAGAGATGTGTGTTGTTCCCCTTCAGTGGGATTTCAAGAAAGACTAGAGTGGAAAATGGGGAGATTAGCCTGAGGAGGAGCAACATGTGGAAGTGGAAATAGCAGTGTGTTTGAATGGCGGATTTTCTCTTTTCTTAGACAATTCTTTTCCCATTAATTTCACACATCAGTCGGTCTATAAATCTTACACTGCATTTATAAATCTATGTATACGTGAGCTGTGAAACTCCTCTAACTATAAAAGGTTTATTCAGAAATCACAATGTAACAAAGTCCAATTTTCTGGAAAAGAAATGCAAATAAATAAAAAGAGCTCACGTTCTGGAATCTTCCACACTGCCTGTGTGGAGCAATGGCCAGAACTCTGGGCTTTATCAAGTGTGGTGTTCTGGGCAATTCTTACACATCTAGTAATTGCCCAGGTATGAAAGCTCCTGTGAGGAATAAAAAGAAGGGGACACACAAGAGATATGGGTGTTAAAAAGTGGTGGCTGCCCAAGACTACATTAAATATAGAAGTTGAGGCAGGTCATAGATTACAAATAAACCTGAGAGGTTTCAGTCAGCTACCAAAAGAATTAGTGCTTATGGAGAACACGACGTCCTGAGAAGTCTCCATGATGGAATCCTCTAGTCAACTGATAAAATGCACTTTCTGCAGCCACCTTAGAACTTGTGAAAGTGCTGGAAAAGTTTTATTCTTACATATGGGAGAAATGACTGTCAAGACCCAAGGAAATGTGCTTCTGAGAAGAAAATGGGTGAGAGGGGGAAAAAGAAAGAGGAAGGAAAAGAGGAGGGAGAGGAAGGGGGAGAGGTGGGAAGGAGAGGAGGGCTGGGGAAGGCAGGGAGAAAGGGGAAGAGAGAGAAAGAGAGAATACACCGGTGTCTTGGGAAATACCATACAGAAATGTCTAAGAATGAGGCTATGCGTTACACAACCATACCTTAGGTTGGTATTATATAAATGATTTAAAATAGTGCTCTACATAGCAATTCTATTTAAACCTGCTTATTAAAATTGTCTACAATTTCAAAAGATTCACGCTGACTCCAGACAATCCTGACTTAGCAAATTAAAGCGAAGGACCGTGCCAAAACAATGAAACAAAATAAGGACTAGGGTAACCATGAAAACCAAAGTTAACCCTTGAAAGCCCAAGCTATCCCATGGTCTTGGGTGACGAAACAAAGGTCCATCCAGAAAATCTTGTACTGCAGCTCATGGGGGGATTATGGGTGCTGATATGGAGTATGCTTGGAAGTGAGAGCTGTTCTCAGGGATCAGGAAGACTTCCAAGCAGCCTAAAGGCCCTTCTGTGTCTTTGTGTATGCAGTGACATCATTTCATGCAAGAAAGTAAAGCAAGCATGAGAACAAATGTAACTATTTGCTCAAATTAGAGTAGAAGTGGGACTAGGATTGAGGACACGATACTGATCAGAGTTGCACCCTTAGATACTATTACGACCATTCTTTCAAAGGTAAAAGATCAGCTAACTACCAGCTAAGACAGGGCCCTGGAAATAATTATGCTTTATGATCCTATATTTTGTCTGATTCCTACTGCTCAGGCAAAGGTAATACCAAAGGCTTTAACCAAAGCCAGAATGGTAGTTATATATTTGTGATTCCAAACAAAACACACACAATCACACTCATCCACACTTTGGCATTTGTTAATACAAACATTAGTATGATAAGCGTTTGTTGAGAATATTGCATTTACAAACAAGTGTAGATAAATAAGCTCTAGTCCTTTAAATAACATAAGTCTTGAAATATGGTTACCAATTTGTTCCTTAAAATAGTGTGATGTCTCTTTATAATCTAAATCTATATAGTTAAAATTATTTTATTTTCCTAAAGCATCTATCTATCTATCTATCTATCTATCTATCTATCTATCTATCTATCTATCTATCTATGACATGTAGTATGCTGTTTATTATATTGCAAGTGCTGCAAATGGCTAAAAAAAAATCTCAGAGCCTAATGTGTTAAAATTCCTTGAAAAAGTGGAGCTTATTTTTTCTGCTCTCAGAATCCCTTGAATCATAAGCATGGCCTTTATTTATCATTTCAGGTATTTCCCCTCATTTATTGTTCTACATTTAAATCCAAATACTGTAGTTTTTATGCCTTCTACCATCTTGTCTTCTGCCTATGTAACATCATCGTCATTTTAAAAAGTCAAGATTCATTTAGAATTGTGTTCGTTAAAAAGTAAGTCACAGGTATAGAAAAATTGTGAAGTCATAGAGGAAGAATTCTCTGAGAAACATATGTATGACCTAGATTGAAAGTTTGCTCCATAAAGAAATTCTTGTGTTCTGTTAATATCACATTGCTATAAAAAGTCAGACTAACGAAACCCCAACAGAATAAGCACATTGCAGCAGTTGCTAAGGTAACCCCTTTAAAATCTTCTAAATAAAAAAAAATTAAAAATATATTTTTCGAGGGCAGAAAAGCCAAAGCTGTCTCAAGGTTTCTGAATGCATTTTTGCATCAAGGATAAGTGGCTGGAAGGAAAATACCTCAACTGAAATTGAAACTGAGTCACGTGTAAATAATTAATTGACCAGTATAAGTGAAATTAAAACAGCATAGAACAAAACCCTTCTGAAGCTCCTGTCAGGTGCCCCCAAGGAAGAGTAGCCTGGAGAACTAGAAATGAGGAAATTAAACCATATTGTCACATGCGTCCCTTAGGGGGTGTTCGCTACTGAGAAAGGAGAAGAGGAGGATAGTGTGCTCACTATATACTCTTCCTATCTGAACTTTATCTCTTCCAGTGAATAACCTTGGAGGCTATAGATTATGTAAGTAGGAGTCTTCAATTATACAGACAACATATTTTTACTCACAAAGTAAAAATAAATATATATGGTTTGGGAGGCAGCCACCGGATGTCTTTGTAATAGCATGAAAACATTTGGCAAGTAAGACCTATAGTCTATAAATGTTCATACCATTAAGCATAGTTCAGCCTACATGGTCCAAATCATCAAGGTGCGAGTCTAAGCACTGTTTGGTTTGGTGGTGACAGTGAAGATATAGTCACTAAAAGACTTGGACAGCTTAATTTGCACTTTTCCTATTTTATTAATCAACTCATAAATTCATAGATTATATTTTGTGATTTTTTTACTACTATTCTTTGGGTATTTAAATCAAGCTAGTTTGTTTTATTGACTAACAAATGAATATTTTACGAACTAAAGCATCATTGCGATTCACTAGAAACAGATAAATGACTATTTGGGATCCAGCCTGCAGGATGTTTTAGTTTATGTTAGTGCTACCTAAAATCAATAAATGATGAGTATGAGCATTTTAGGCGCTCAGTCAGGGACTGGACACGACATGTGCCAGTAGAACAGGTTCGCTGCTTTAGGCAGAGCCTCTCAGTCACAGGGCACTCCTGATAGGTTTCTTTTTTAAAAAATGCATGAATGTTCATTATTTTATTTATGATTGTCTAAACTTGAAAGCAAACAAGTCTTGCAATAGTTGATGAACAAACAAAATAACCCACCTCTGACTACTGCATTATTCAGTGATAAAAAGAACTGAGTAATTGAATTACCAAACACACAGAGGTACCTTAAATACATACTGATGAATAAAATAAACCAATAAGAAACGATGACCCACTCCCTAGTTCCAAATATGTGGGTTTCTGCAGGGTTTTTTGCTTTGTTTTTGAGACAGGGCCTCATTGTATAGTATAGGCTGGCCTTGAGCACACGATTTTAGTCCAGGCTAGCCATCTTCCTGCCTCAGCCTTCCCAATGCTGAGATTATAGGCATGCCCACCATTCTCAGCTCAGGATTTTAGTATAAACACATATTTAAATCAGTAGTTGCTCATTCAATTCAATATTCTGTCTCTGCCAGTAGCCTCAATAAAAGAAAAAAGAGATAATATCATTCTTGTTTTATCTGAGATCAGAAAAAATCCTTTAGGTATTCAGGAAGGTACCTTATCCCTATCTCTAATAATTCAAATCTCCTTTAAGTTAGACAGTAATGATCGTATTATTTATACATTTGACAAACTGCAAAAATAAGTGAAATGAAACCAAGGTGCTGGCAAAATTCTCAATAAACAAATGAGCTCAGGGGGCAGGGGAGATAGCTCAGCAGAGGGCCTGAGTTCAATCCCCAGTTCTGGGGGAAAAAAAAAAAGAGCCCAGTATGTAAATATTTAAAATCAAAACATACTCTATCTCACTTTTGGAACTTTGCAATGAGCTTTAAAATATCAAAGGCTCATAGTAGAAGTTCTACAGTAGAGACCTGGTCTCTTCATATATTTAATTTAGATTTTCTGCATTTTAATTCTTGTCATAATTCATCAGTTTTAATCCATTGTCTATCATGATATATTTTATCAGATTTCCTAGAGAAAGAGAAACACCATGTTACAGGTTTATGCACAATTAACCACCAAAATAATTATTCCTGGATTTTTAAAAATTGCTTTCTACTTTCATAAAATATTTAAGAGAGTTGAGACTTCTTCACATTCTAAATTTAAAATTCTTCTCAGTAACTTTGGGGTCACAATTGTGCCTTTATTTTTTTCAAATGATTTTATCTTTTTTTTTTCTCTCCAAAAAAATTTCCCAGAAAATTTGCTTTTAAATTTTGGCATTTATCACTTATATTTGGAAAGCACGCGGCTGTGCCTCAGCCAGGGAGATCCAGACTGAGGAATCCCGGGATGGACCTGAAGACCATTTCTGCTAAGGCTCCAGGTTAGGGTGGTGCTGCGCCCTAAGGCCCGTTCTCTGAGATGACTGTCTTACATGTTCTGTGAAGGATTTGTTCAAATGCAAAGAGCCAACAGGCGCTTAGCTATACTTCATCAGGGATAATAACCAGGGCACTGCACTGCCTCATGAGCACGCTTTCAGCCAGTAGGAGAATGGTTGGACTCAAATGGCCACACTAGTCCATAAACAGTCAGCAATGATACACTTCTCTCTGAGGCATCCCAAAAGACTTCCACTCTTCAGAATACTATCCGTGCCCTCTGCATGTGTGCTTCTGCTTCTTTGCTTCTTTCAACATGAGAAATTGTTCCTTAGAGTTGTAAAGGGACTTGGGATCACATCGAACATACAGCACAGACTGTATAAACTACCGATTGATTGCTAAGTTATATGCATGTTTATGTTAGTAGGTATAGCACATTCATTATAATTTGGTGAAGGAAGAAGGCACTGCTACTCTATTTATTCAACAAACACTGAGTTCTTATTATGTGCCAGGCAAGTGCTGTGTTAGCCTCCAGAGTTGCAAAGATTTTACTGTTTCCTCCATTATCATCACTAATGAATATGTTATGGTTGCTGCTTCTAATAAAAATGAGGCTAATGTTTGCTAAGTTATTGAGTGCTTACCTTCCTCCAGGCATGGCTCTGTGTGCTTTATCATACAATCCTGAGCACAAATGCAGGAAGCACCAACTAGCATTATCTTATAGTTTAGAAACCTGGAGTATTTTGGTTCATTTGACTTCATTTTGCTTATTTTTTGAGACAGTCTCTTGCTGAGTTGCCTGAGCTGGCCTTAAACTGGCAGTCCTTCTGCCTTGCACAATAGTTGGGATTAGAGGGTTTCTCCCTGTTCCTTCAGGTTGAACAGTTTGCATAGAATCACACCGCTATAAGAGCTGATGAATGGAGGATTTGGTAATGGATCTGGTTGAGCTGAGTCAGCTGGGGCCACGAGCAGTCCAGCTCCAGAACCACTTCTGCCAGAGCCATCATCTTACGGATAGAGCCTCTGACTGCCAGGAGTTCGCAGTCTAGAAGAGGAGCAGAAAATGCAACTTCACATGATAGAAAACAGTTGCAACAAATGCACAAAGAGCAATGTGCTAAACTTTCCATAGCAAAGTTGTGGAGGCTTCGCAGAGCAGGTCAACTGTGTTGTAAATCAAATGGGAGTTTTTCATGTATTTTTCCTTTAGACCTTTGGGCAGTATGATAAATTTTTCAGAGAAATATTTAATAGTATAAATAAGCTACTTAGACATGTAAATGAAACTATAAGGAACTATAGAAAGCTTATAAAACAAAACATTCATACAGCAACATAGGTGTTTATTAATGCACAAAATAATATATTTAGATTTTTCAATAGCTATTGTACTTTACTTTGAAATTTTTTTCTAATGAGAAAAAGTGAATAATCTGAATGTTTTTGATAGATCTGCAAAAACTGTAACTTGTTATGAAAACACCTTTGATTTCCATCCGTGGAAAAGTTGTGGACTCTACTAATAATACTGAGGTTAAAAATTCTATACTATGTTGAAATTTAAGTATGTTAAACTTTAGTTAGGGGCCAATAAAAATAAAAATAGAATTGTTTTTCTTTCTTTTTCACTTCCACAAATACAGTAATAGAGTCTAACTGGGTCCACATGCAAAGTTAAGAACTCCAGCATGAATGAAGAGGCATTTTCAATGGCAAGAAAGTCATAGCACACTACAATTTAGAAAATGTCATACTAAGGGTTACTGTAAGTCAAATCAAAATCCAAAATCCTCCTCTATCACACAAGTAATAGGCTATTATCTTCACATCATACACAGCAAGAATGGCCTGCTGAAAAGCATCATTAATTAGGACTGAGGAACAAGGAGGTTATTCTCTACAGACTTTGTTCTTTTTCACAAGCCAACTTAGAAGTTCTATGTTTTTGCCAGTGCTATCTTATAGATTTAGTAATTTTATTTTCAACGTAAAACTTTGATACCAATAAACACACAGTTTCTACTTAAGAAGTACCCAGAGTATAGAAAGGAAAATCCAATGTGTACCAATAAATTAGTCCACAGTCACAGGAGGACCAGCATTCTGGCAGCCAGGCAGTGGAAGAATTCAGTAAATGTTCACCTTGGGACTAAAAGGATATTTTATGAGGGCTGGGAGAAGATAGAAAGAAAGGAGGGTCAGGACTCTCCTTCACTTTTTGTAGATATGCTGGCCAGTGAAATGAGGTGGACACCATAGCAACTGAATGTCCCAATATTTGTTTACCATCCCGGCGCCCACTGCCTGGTTCTGGTGTGTGCTGGGAAGTTTCCCACAGCAAATGCAGAGGCTCCAAGTAGTTCATTAAAGCTTCTCACCTCTTCCTTGCTCACCCTTATCTTTGGAGGTGTAAATTAGAGAGGCAGATGTACAATCTGGGAAGCTTTCCAGCTACATATTTAGAATGTGGAATGTTTAGCACCATGGGTGTTGAGTGGAGTTTTTCAGTCTGTCACACATCCAGATTCAGTGCCAAGGAAACTCCCCAAATGGCCTCTGAAGGCTTGGTTCTAGAAGAAAACCACCTCAGTCAGGACAGACTACGGAATGCTTCTTAATTTTTGTTGTATAATCAATAACATTAGAACATAATGGGAGAAAATACGGATACTTGCTGAAGTCTGGAAAGCCCTGATTTATCTGGTTAGCCGATATCCATTAGCAAAAATATTTGAAAGATTCCTTTTCTTCAATTAGCAGCTAATTCTTGTGCATCAAGAACATTAGATACCAGAAGGCTGGAGTAGCATATGAGCACACTAATGTTTCAGAAGTACTTTTGAAGTTGAGGAAAGTGCTTTCATATTCTCCTTATGAAACCTTAAGTTTGCAGAGCAGATTTTATTTTTACAAAATGTGACTGGAAACCAGACTCTAGTTCAGTTGTTCAGTCAATGTTATGAACTTACATTATGGTAAAATAAAGTCTCAATCTCTTCATTCATGAAACTAGCAAATAACTACCCTTTGTTATTTGAGTATAAAGCAATATAAAATTATATAGCATTGTTCACCCATCTAATTTTCTGGAGAAACATAAATGTTAAAGACTAAATAGAGATTAAGGCAAACATCAAGAAAACAGAGGTGGATATTTTCCTGTGGGTGGTTTTTGTACATGGAGATCTACTAACATCTTACCCTTATTTTTCATAAAGTAATTGCATTAATCTGTCCTTATCCACTTAAAATTTCTCTGGTCTTCCTTTATACTAAATTATAAATAGTCCTGCTCCACTGACAGGAAAATTCTCTCTGGTTTTTGTTTATGTGTCTATTTGTTTGCATTGTCAGAAGACCATTCTAGGGGGATAGATTCTGTCTGATTGTCCACAGGTTTCCAAAAATACGGAGAAAAGCTGCTCACCATAGTAATATTTTCAAGAAACCACTTATGAAAGATCTCACAGTATGTTCTTTTTCATCTCTTATTCCTGTTTTCTTACATCATTTTCAAATAAAATACTTGCATGCAATCCTTTTTCTTCAAATTCTGCTTTCTGGGGGAATCTCAGGGAGTTACAGATCTTTGGTTCTTTGTAAACTAGATTCCTTAGCAAACTCTGTTAGAAAAGACTTGTTCTGGTACTCTGTAAACTCCAAACATTGCTGGTAGTTAAGCCAAGCCATCTTAGGAAGAGACATAGTGCTGTATGCTCCCAACATTGAAGCATGTCAGAATCAATGGAGCTTAAATTTCAGATGCTCACATTCCATACCCCAAAATTTTTAGTCCATATTCACGTATCATGCTCTTTCCATCTCTTATAATTAGAGGTCTGAGTAGAAAAAAGTGAAAACACCTTCTGCCCTGCAAGTTTAACACAGTAGAAATTCAGCCTTAAGACAGATTTTCTTTCAATTATGTAGGCCCCCAACTGAGGACTCCACTAATGTGCTCCATTCTATTTTTATCATAAGATTCAGCTTGCTTTTCATAATATGATCTGTATTCCAAGTGAATGTGATAGGAATCCCTGGTCTCGTTTGACTTTTCCTCTGGTAGCAGAGCACACGAAGCATTTCTCCTGTCAACTTTGCCACAGACAACTCCTTCTCCCACACACTCATCAAGAAGCAGTGCCTTCTGTTTGCTGGGTTGGAACACTATGTATTGCCACTGACAATGATGGCTGTGGTGCTTCTTAGGAACTGAATGCTTCCAACATAAATTAACTTAAGAAAAAAGTGAATTGTTAAACTTTTCTTATTTAAATAATTAACAATTCATTTATTTTCTAAAACCACAGAGATAAGCTGTATGACTGACTTGTATTTTAACTTCACTCACAAAATTTGGAGGTCTGGTACTGAGGTACAATGTCTATTTGCGGACTCCAGAGAAAGCTACGATGGCCAACCATCATCTTATCTAGTGTCAATAATATGACTCAAAGTCTTTGGGCATTTTATTGTGTTGTCTACTGTTAGAACACACTGAAGATTCATTAATTGTCTTAAAATTCAACATAAAGATATTCAATTATAATGAAGTGATGGAACTCTGTAAGTGTCTGAAAACAATGCTAAACAACAGTAGGCACAATTTTTAAACTCCTTTTAAATATTAGGCAAATCAAAAATTATAATTTATAGTGTATGACTTCTAAACATGTTAGAAAGAGAGAAGCACAGCTATCACTTAATTTTCTAATCATATTGAATGATACTTTTGTTAATTTATTTAAGTAAATGATCTTATTTAAGTCTAGAATGTTCCCTCAAAAGGTTCATGTTTTAAGAAGTAGAGCCTATGGAAGGTGACTGAATGATGGGAGGGTTATATTTATCAGTCCATGAATCTACTAATGAATCCATAGCTGAATGTGCTGTTCGGAGATGGGCCCTTGTCAAGAGAAGTAGTTCAGTAGGATATGATTGGAGGGTTATATCTCCCTCTGCCTCTCCTTCGTCCACTTTCTATGCCTGGACACCAATATGTACACAGCTGTCCTCAACCAGAGCTGTGCGCCTTGCCCAGACACCAAGATGTACAAAGCTGTCCTCCGCTGGGACCATCCACCATTGCCCTTTTTTTCTTTGAGCAGTCAGCTCTGAATTGTATCCTCTTAAAACTGTCAGCCAAAATAAACCTCTGCTTCGTTCAATTGTAGATGGAACGTATTTTTTCCAGGCATAAAAATACTGATTAAGACAGAATTTGCTAATAGGAGTGGAGTTGTTGCTATGACTATAGCTGAGCACAGAGTTCAGAAAACTTTGGAATAGGTGTTTAAGGGACTTTGGAAATGTTTAGAAATGCTGGTTGGAGAGGCCTACATTATTATAAGCTTGAAGAAGATTCTGGCCAGTGTTCAGAATGCTAAAGTGCTAATAGAAATGCAGAGAGTTAAAGTCACAAGTTTCATCTTATGCCAAGATATGTCAAATATGCTAGAGACCAATACATATTCAGGGAGTTTCACACGGGAACAAGGATTCCTCATGGTTGCATTCAAGGCGTGTGTGTGTGTGTGTGTGTGTGTGTGTGTGTGTGTGTGTGTGTGTGATGCTCTGGTAGAAAACAAGTGTACATTTTATCCATGTACTGAGACTTTACAAGAGATTGAGATTAAAGGTTGTGGATTAATTAACCCGAGGAGACCATTTTAAAGCAGCTCAATAATTAGTTTGTGGTTTGGGTACTAGTCAGTGCTTATGGATAAATCCAGTGGAAATCAAGAACAAAGAAATGATGTAAACCATGAGCAGTTTCATCAGAAAGGGAGGACGTTTATAATTGGGACCATAGAGATCAGCATTAAAAAGAAGTCAAGGTGTCGGAGAGACAGCACAGTAGAATAAGCACCTCCCTGGCAAGCATAGGGTCCTGAAAAAAAAAAGTACCAGAAAAAAAAAGTCAAAATCTTTGCTTCATTTAGGTCAATAGGAAGGCATCTTGAGATGTCTTTAGGGTATCTTTGGAATCAGCAATCGTCTTTCTCCAACTTAGATTGAAAGGGGAAAACTATAAAGTATCTGTTTGACAAAATGAGTGTTAGTTTGTCCTGCTGGAGAAGGGCTGGTTCTACAGGACTGCAGGGAATTTGTTCCACAGGAGTCAGTTTACAATGCCTGGCTAGCCTAGCACTAAGAGGTCTCTGATCTGAGGGATAATGACCATTGCTCAAGGAGGTAGAAGACCAAGGCACCATCCATGTGATGTTGTTTGTAAGTGTGTAGACTACAATAATTTTAGGATCAGAGATTTGTTTTCCACCCAGAATTCAGAAGAAGGCCTGAGAAACCAGGCAGTGTTCTCCTGTAAGGGTATTATATGAAGCAGTGAGAGTGAAACTGAAAGTGCAGTGGACAGTCCAGGAAGTTGCAGAAGCCAGGAACACAGAATGCCTGCTGAGAAAAATAGTATGCACTGAACAAAGCCTCCCCAAGAGACGGCTGTGAGGGTTGCAATCAGCAATGCTGTGGGGGAAGGAAAACCTGAGTCCTTTGCAGTTCACATTTTACCAAAGCCTGCTATGGATGCTGGACATGTAATTAATGGACCCAGTGTTTTGTGCTGGTGGCTTTTGGTCTTGCTTTAGTCTTATTCTTTTCTATCTGCCCATTTCTTCCTTTAGGAACATCAGTTTTTACTTTGTGCCAATATATGTTGGAAGTATCTAATTCATATTTTATGCAGATTTACAACTACAAATTTGTCTTGAATCTCAGAAGGAAGACCTGAACATCTATGCGAAACTGCAACTTTTAAGAGTTTGGTAACTCCTAGAGATGGACGAAATATATTTTTCACAGAGATGGACATGAGTGTTCTTGAGGCCGGGGGATAATCTTATGTTTTAGAACTATAATAACTCCCAATAAAACCCATGTATTTAGAGGTGGGGCTTCTGTAGTCACTGGGTTGTAAAAGCATTATACTTATCAGTGGTTTAAGATGTGCAACTGCAGTTGGGGCATGGGTGGAGGTTGATTATGGGAGTACAACTTGTTAGGGTGTATCTTGCTCCCCAGATCTTCCCTTCACTCTCTAATTATTGGCTGCAGCAATGTGGGAATTTGTTCTCTGACAAAACCTTCCATCATGCTCTTACTGTCTGGAGCCAATCAGCTATGAAATGCATCCTCTAAAAGCTGTGAGCCAAAATAAGCCTCTCTTCATTTCGGCTATGGCTCAGGCATTTTCCTCCAGTGAAGACAAAGTGACTTAATACTGTAACTCATAATCATATGTACTGTACTAGCTTAAATAATTTTTTTGAAAAAAATGCTATTTTTGAAAACAACCACTAGATGGTATGCAAATACTCTTTCTTCAATTCTGGTTTTACCTAGCATGATTTTGGACTTTTAGATGAGCCATATTTATGTGATATTCTAACGTGTTTATTCTGTCATTGCAGTGACAAATAAAAAGGAAGGCATGCTGTTTGAACCAGGTATTTTTTATTAATTGTAATAAACTCCATGTTTTGGATTATTTTTGTTTCTTACATATTGGAGTGATACTATAAATTTAAAAATTCTCATGCATTTCCCCACA
>NW_004524608.1:9757829-9761809 GCF_000260255.1 Octodon degus
TATTCCCAATTAAACATTATCATATATCGTTATATGAAAAAAATCTATGGTTAGCCCAAGACTTTATAAAATCAATTACTATACGAAATAGCAATCAACTGTAGCTCCCAGGACTAGATAGTATGCCACCATTCTAACTTTGTTATTCCTGCTCTAGCACCATTCTGTGCAGAAATAACCTAGCAGGTATTTCAACCTTCTATGAAGCCTCTAATGGCAGTAGTATTGATGCCATTCTCATGGATAATTAATGGACGTTCAGGTAAAAGTAGGGAGAATGTAGAGTTGAGGCGTATGGCTATAAGAATCCCTAACTCTCAACTGTTTATTCTTACAATAACAGTTTCCTTGAATATGTAGAAGGATCCTATATATTAGTTCAATACCATATCTAGTTGCAAGATTTAGCTTGCTATACAACCACATATAGCTATGCAACTATATGTAACTTATAAGTATACACACTATACCTATAATCACATAAATTTCAAGAAACTGCCAAATATCTCAAATTATTTGAATTTGTTGGATTATTCAATCTCAGATAATTGAGATTTCATTTTCAGTCTAAATTTTCTGTCCATCCTTTTTTTTAAAGTCACACTTTTCCTAAATTCTTGGCTTTATGGTCTCATACCTGTTTTCCACTTTATTTATTTATTTATTTATTTATTTATTTATTTGAGACATGAAATGATTTCAGAGAAACATAGTCACGAAGTTTTCTCAGTTACAGAGACCCAATCAGTGACTCCCCTTCTGTGTGTTGATTTATTACAGAAGCCTAAAGGGCAATTTCATCCTTTCATCCTCTGGTTACACACACATACTGTTTACAGATTAGTTCACCTTTGTTTTCATTTATGAGATGGAGTCTTTGGATCTATCATCATCATATAATTCTCTTAACATAAGTTTTCATTTCCTAAAAAAAATGACTACAGGGGAAGATGTACTTATTTTGAAACAGGGTCTCACTATGGCCCTGAACTCTCAAGTTTAAATGTATGAGGTGGCCCAGAATGGCCTTGCACCCACAGCAAGGGCTGTGCTTACAGGTGTGCACCTTCACACCTGGTTGTAGTTATCTTTGTAATCCATAACCAAGTTGCCTATGATGTCATCAGTTACTGACAACTGAAGATGGCTTTTATACCCAGTTCTACTCACTTATCTCAAACCACTCCTCTAACTTGACATGTACTTTCTAACTTTAAAAGGAAAAAAAATCTAAAGAATCTTTTCTTTTATTGCTGATCCACACTTGCCCTCGATTATTAATTTTCACCTTTGATCTCACTAAAATATTTCTAAATTCCAGTGTTTTCAAATTCTTCTCTGTCTACTGTAAGCTCTGTAACTTTATGTATGACCCTACTGTTGAAAATTGCTCGTTTTGAATTTCCAAAACTTTATTTATTGTCATCTTGAATGATATTTTTAATGTTATGAGCTTGTGAGTTGTATTTTATTTTCTTGACTAAAATGCCTATGGAATTTCTTTGTTCTGTATATTTATCTTCAAAAATTAGCTTAAGACTCAACCAATCCTCCTTATATCTCCACTTATTTTAAGTTTCATGTGCTTCCTTTTTGCCTTAATTATAATAACACTTCTTGGGTCTCACTGTATTCCAAATCATTCGTTCTATACACTGTCCATCTGTATTGATTATATTACTCACTCCCTTTTACGTAGCTATCATATTAGTCTATCCACTGCAAGGTGACATCTGCCACATCTTCTTGGATATATATGAGAAAAGATCACTTTCAGACAGTAGCTTGGGAAGAGAGCTTGACAGTCTAAGTGCCTGCCTGCCTGGCAAGTGCAAGTTGCCAACTTCAATTCCTGGTACTGCAGGCAGTGCTGGCCCCAGAATCCTGGGCGTGTGTCAGGTGTGGTGGCACATGCCTGTCATCCCAGAGCAGGGGAGGGTAAGACAGTAGGATCACTATGAGTCTAAGCTGTGTAGCAAGACCCTAAACAAAACAAAACAAGACAAAAAAAACCCAAAACCTCAAACAGAAACTTGCAGCAATTTTCACAACTAATGTGAAAATTGTGGAGGTTAGGACAGTTTCCAGCCACATCCACTTACCTTTTCCAGACACAAACATGTGTGTACCCAAACCATCTAATCATGCAGAGTAGTTTAGGTACCAATAGATAATAGATAACCAATAGATGCTAAGCATACAAGGGAAAAAATTGAGAAGTATTAGTATCATCTTAAAGTTCTATATAGTTTAAGAATTGCAGTGAAAATTGTATGAACTATATAGTAGGGAAATCAAACCTCGCTTTAGTTGATAAAGTCAGTGCCACAGTATGAGACGATGAAGGAGAGCCTTAGCCTGCACACACCACAGCATCCTTGCTCTGGCATAGTATCACGAAAGTAGCTTCCTTATTAGTGTCTTGTGGGTTCATTAACTCAACATTATGCTTGAACCATACGCAGTATTTAATACATTTTAATTTCTCCTTCAATGATCTTCCACAGTGTATCATAATGCAATATTCATGTCGTTTATCCCACTGCCTTTCTTTATTCCAGTCCCCTGTTGGTTTCCTTACCCTGACTAGGTTGGTGGCTGGCCTTCTCTACTGTTTGCTATACAGAACAGATGTAAATGCATATTTTTTGGTGTGACTGGTGTTTCATTACTGTGTGTGCTGTTTTCCTGGCAATTGGAGGAAAAGAGATGCAAAGTACAAAATGTATGTAAGTCCGTTGCTACAAATAATACATTTTTTCTATACTTTTTATTTTCTTACTACTTTTTGTTGTACTGGTCAATTAGTTTGATCACATGTCTCTTTTAACTGATTACAACTAACTATGTACACAAAAAGCAAGAAATCTAATAATTTAATCTGAAAACATTTAATGATTGTAAATAATTTCTCTTATAAAAAGGTTTATTTTCCAAACTTAATGCTAGAAGATATCAAGATTATACTGTGCAGCGTATGTTATAATGAGCTTTAAAGTGGGATTTTATTTAGTTGTGAATAAACAAGTAGTTAAGACTCAGCATCTGATACAATTAAATTAAATAATATAAATCTCATTTGTAAAATTAAAATTGTATTGGAAAAATGTTTATTGACTACACTGAAAAATACAAAGTAAATAAATTTTAGACACATTTATTTATTTATTTGGATAAGAGATCAAACTCAGGCCTTGCACTTGCTAAGCAGGCATGTAAACCACTGAAATATCTCCTCAGCACAAAAATTGATTTTACAACTGGAACTAAAGAGTAATTAAACAGTTTTAATGATTTAAATGATATATCCTCAGAAGTTTATGGTTTACATAAAAATTCATTTGTCAAAGTTAAATTTTTGTATTGGAGATAAACAAGGAGTGCGATTTTAAATTTTGTTATGTATTATATTTAACATAAAATCTGTGCCCATTAAAGTATGTTATAATTTATCTATATCATAGCATGAAATGAAGAAAATGAATATTCATTCAATACAGGCAGAACAGATAAGCTTGCGTCAATTTAATGTTTTATGTAATTTTCATGAGCATTACTTAGTAATTTGGCAATCTTTTTATAGTGGTCTAGTTGTGCAGTTCACAATAAAATTTTTGAAACTTAGTGAATATATTACATGTATAAATATTTCTGAAATTAATTGTTCATTGTTCAGTTTGAAAAATATGTTCACTATAGAAATTTAATTCTCTGAATAAACAATATAGAGGTAACTAATCATTTCATTTGGTTGAAACATAGAGAAAAACATAAACATTCTAACTTCCTATCATTGCATATTTGTAGCTTATTCCTATGTGCAGAGTGTGTTGAATTCTTAAGAATTAAATATAAACTAGAGCATTAAATATGAAACAAAAAATTCATACACTCTTTTCTCCACAGATGTTAAAAATTGCAATGCTATCATACCCACATATTTATGTAAACCCATAATATACAATAGTAAAATGCTATAT
>NW_004524608.1:9770449-9777124 GCF_000260255.1 Octodon degus
AAAAAAAAATGTTTAAAAGCCACCAAATCTAAATAAATAACATTTATAAGGAGAACAATAAAAGTATAATTTAAGAAATTACAGGGTTTTTAAATGAAGCCACACTCCATAGTTCCAGATAAGAAAACTCAATTTTAAAAAAATAAGTTTTTTTCCAACTATATTGATTCATGTAATCAATTCAATACCAGTCAAGATACTGTATCAGCATGATATTTTGTGGATATCCACTATTCAATTTTAATGGTTTTACAGAAAGACAAAGGGACCTTAATTAGCCAACAGAATACAGAAAACAAACAAACAATACAAGGTTGAAGGACTGACCTGAAATCAAGATTTAATTATAAATCTGCAGTAATTCAGAGCCTATGGTATATACAAAGGCTAGACAAATAGATCAATGAACCAGAATAGTGAGTTTAGAAATAAACTCGTACTTAACTGATTTTTGATAAAGAAGTATAGGTAACTAGTAGAGAAAGGGCAAAGTTTTCAACAAATAGAACTGGAACAACTAAATATGTAATTTCAAAACACATATGGATCCACAAGCACAAATTCACATCCAAAATAAAATCTCAAAAGTGGATCACAGAATTAAAAATAACACCTAAAGTTATAAAATTCGTAAATGATAACAGGAAAAAAACCCTAGATATCCCCAGGGCAAGTAATGATTTTTTTTTAGGTATGACATTAAACATACAATCTATTAAAGAAAGAAAATTACAAATTACACTTCAATAAGATTAATATTCTTGGCTCTAGAGAAGACATTGTCAATAGCATTGGAATACAGGGAACGAACTAAAAGGCACATCTAATTAAATTGTGGTCACTCAAAATATATCAAGAATCCTTAAATCATAATTAAAAGAAAACAACCCAATAAAAAAATCAGCAAATGTTTGTCATACACTTTATCAAAGATAAAGATAAAAAAGTAACTCACAAAAGGTGCTGAATTTTTTTTTTTTTCCAGTACTGGGGACTGAACTCAGGACCCTGCGTTTGCCAAGCAAGTGCTTATTCTACTGAGCTATCTCCCTGGCTGCATGTGCTGAAAATTATGTCATCAGAGAAATTGAATTTAAAACAACTATTGTTCCACTATACACCTTTTAGAAAATAAAAACATCAAAATACAAACAATACGATATGTTCACAAGGATATACTTCCATAGGAACTGTCGGTTGTTAATGGCGGAACCCAAAACACCCACTTTGGAAACTATTTTGACAAATTCTTATAAAGATGAAGACAGCTTTTGTAGCCCCTATTAATCATGTTCCTAGATATTTGCAACTGATTTGAAACATACGACCACAGAAGCCCACACACAGGAACAAGTTAGCACTTTCACGCAGAAGTTTCAAATACTACACCCATCACCTCAGCAATGGACAAAGACGCTACATCTAGACTTTGGAACACTATTCAATAATTTCAAAATGAATACAGTAATCACATGTTAATCATGGATGATACCTAAATGCATTTTCATAAGTGAAAGAACCTGACCATAAAAGGCTATGTGTCATGTGGCCCTAAGTATACAATATTTTGAAATAGAAAACAACAGACACAGTAAAAAGTTAAAGGATCAGTGTTTTGGGATCAGCAAAGGATGTGAGGAGAGGAGATATGGTCAGTTGAAACAGAGTTTTTTCAAAATGTGGAATTATTGATTATGATAGTGTAATTGTGACACGTGATACTATGAATTTCACAAAACTCATAGCTCTGTACAACACAAAGAGTAAACGTTATACTTGCATGTGCTTTCTGTTGCTATAAAAGTACTAGAGACTATCGACTACTGCCACCTCCAGAAGGAATGGGTAAATCCTTGGTCCTTGTACCCTAGTCACTTCCCAATTAATATGAAGATATAATGTAAGCTCTAGATGTTAGTTAACAAAAGGAAAAAAAAAGTTGAGCAAGAGCGAGAGCATAAAGAGATTGAACTTGGCCCTTGGGCTAGGGAATGAAGTTCTGAGCACCACCCAGCTTCACGCTTAGCCCTGTGTGCATACTTAGGGACAAATAGCACATGTAATGACACAATTGCCTGGTTTTTTTGGATCTTCTCATCCCCCGATGACACCTCATGATTATAAGCTTAAAGTTACAGCTTGACCATGTGCTGATCTGAAATAAATACAATTTCAAATATTCTTTTCTGTAACAATTTTTTTTTCATTTTGCCTTCTCATTCAAGTTTTCCTATTAAGTGAGCCTAATGTTTACATCTGTGTCTCTGCTAAGTCTTCTCTATGCGTGTCCTTGTGGCTTTATATTCTTCCAGTTGTTTAGATCTAAAATGTCCCCCAGCATTTCAAGGATTCAGACAAGATCAGGAGTGTTCAGGGTGGTGCAGCCGTGGACAGTTTCAGGTATTCAGAGCTGGTTCCTGAAGACAAATGGATAGCAGCAGCACTATGCCCACCAGGGACAGTGGCCTGGCCATGGGTGTCACTTGACCGACACCTGGAGGGTTATATTCTTGTCTCCAGATCTTCTCTTCTCTGTCTGCTTCCTGTTGAGCAGCTTTCCTCTCCCAGGTACTTCTTCTTTGAAGGCTCTGACATTGAGCCATTCACATGGACTGAACCCCTCTAAAATGTGAAGTAAATTAGTTCCCCTTTCCTTTAAGTGGGGGGTATCAGACACTATCCTGGTGATAGTGCCTGTGCCTCAAGGACCATGGAACTTGCCACTACACAAGTAATTAAATGGGAAAAAATATTTAATTATTCTTTGTTCTTAAAAAAAGTGTATTCAAAATGGTTAGGATAGATATATAGTTACATTCTCTTAATGAATAGAGGGATTTGTTCTAATGGTGTTTGTAAATAGGGTATCATGTCCGCATCTTGTACAGCAAATAACCACTAGGAAGAGAGTACGCAATGTGTTAATTATTAAAACTGTCCTACCAATTTGATTTGAAATTGTCTCATTGCTATTTGTCTCTCAAAAAAAATTATGAAAAGAAAGAGGGAAAATAGAGAATAAAGATATGGGTAATCGCAGCAGCTAAAGTGAGACAACGAGGCCCAGATTAGGAGTATAACCTGTGAGCAGACCTCTGGCAAGCCATTGAAGGAGAAATGACAGTGCACAGCACTCGGGGTCAGCCGTGGTGAGCAGAAGTGACGTCCAACTTTCTTCCACGTTAGGGCCAACAAGGCTCACAGTTTGAGCCCAGCCAAATAAATGGTTAAAATCAATTGCAGAAGTTAAAAAAAATGCTCTGAAATTAAAATTCAGAATCTCTACAATACTAACATTTTTCATGGACAAACTACAATCTAAAATAAATAAGTATATTAATGATATGACCAATATGGAAGAGAAAAGGCCACCAATTGAGGTCAAAATAAAGATAACTCAACTTGTATAATTATCAAATAAGGATTTAAAATTACCTATTATAACTAACTTTAAGGAAATCAGTAATGATTTTAATAAATGAAAAGTAAATATAACTAGTGTTATGATTAAAAAGTTAACAAAAATATTCAAGCACAATAAATACAGAAATAAGCACTTTAAAAGCTAGCAGATAATAACATGCTTTGATTCTATAAAAATTATAATTCAGTATTATAAGAAATATCTTCATGAACAATAGTAAAAGCTTTATTATTATTTATATATTTGTTTCAGGGTGTCATTACCCAGCTCAGACTCGTAGTGATCCTCCTGTTTTCAGCCTCCCCAGCCCTGGGATTACAGGCTTGCACCACCACACCCAGTCTCCATAGCTATCTCAGCCCCAAAGGTGGGGCCGGTGTGACATGTGATGCTGGGGATCAAACTCTGGGCCCTGTGCTTGTCTAACGAGGCTCTTAGCCTACTGAGTTATCTCACTGGCCCAGCAAAAGCTTTAAATGGACGCTTTCTGCAAGAAGACACGTGAATGGCAAACAACCATATTGAGATGTATAACATCTAGAGTTAATACAGGTTTCAGCTACATTGAGACAGCTTTCACAACTAAAATAAAGCTCAACTAGCAGGTTTTAAAAGATTTGAAGCAAGTAGAATTTTTCCATGTGGAAAAAAGACATAATCATTTTATGATATGTTTAATAGTTTATAAGTGAAAATATATGCCCCATTTTTTACCTGGTAAGTACAATTATTCACTTAAAAGTTTTTTTGTTTTGTTTTTGTTTTGCTTTTTTACATTGAGCACAACTACTGAGAAAAACACAAATATTCATCAATGGCAATGAGCAAATACATTTCAATGAATGAGAATTCTTGTCATGAAAAGTCAAATGCGATTAATAATCTCATTAATATGACTAATGCTTAAAAGCATGTTTTTCTAAATAAAAGGAATGAAGCATAAAGGACTGTACAACATATGGTTCCATTTACGTTAAGTTTAAGAAGAGACAAACTGGACATATTAATACAGAATTTACCATTAGGAGATGAGATTACATTAGAAACAGGAAGAAGCTTTCTGGGATTGAGGCAGATTAGGGTGTGACATAGCTCTGTGCAAGTGGCCCTATTCTGTCAATGTTGGAGAGCCAGCACACACATAAAACAGAGCTTCCAAACTCTGCAACTGATACCAATCAAAGAATACTATTTGCCATTCTTCTGGTACAAGATCAAGAGGATTCTTGATAAAACAGCCTACATCTGACCTCAAAATTGGGGATTAAAAGATGGCGATTCAGTTTGTGGCTGCTGTGGTCCTTTTGTCTGGACTGTTCACACAGGATGGTCCTTTTTCTAACTTCAGTTGGCCTACATTCATACTTTTAATAAATGTAAGCCTCATTACTTCTTCTCTTTCTTGTCCAATTCTTTGTTTAGGTCAATGACAGCCTGGAAAGAATTCCTGGAAAGAACACAGAACCTCGGTAACAAAATGATAGAAATAGTTTATATGTGGTTCCATGGGTGCATAAACTCATCAAAACTTCTCAAAGTCTATAGTTAAAATTGTTTTGTTATTTTCAAATTAAAATTATACTTTAAAAATAAAAATTAAATATATTCTTATCACAGCAATGTGAGTTAGCATGCTATAGGCGGTCGTATCGTTGCCCTTAACAGATCCAATTTGCAAATCCTGAAAATGATTCAGTTTCTTTTGTTACACTCCCATCACATATATTTAGGGCATGATTTTCTCTCATATTGTTTACTGAACTGCTTTTTAATTAGGATTTTTTTCCTGCAAATTAACTGAAGTTGATTTTTTTTTCCAATTAAAGAGCATCGTTACTTTAAAATCTTTCAGGTGTTATAAATTTTTAAGATGAATCTCAAGAAGGTTTCTGTACTTACCATGGGGCCTTGTGTCACAGACTTGCTTACCACTTCAGTCTTTCCAAAATTAGCCAGCAGGAATAGCTGGTGCCAGATATGAGAAGTGTTTTAGGTTAATTTCAATCCTTTCTCTGCTTTTAATTCTTCCTACAAGTTTATTTTTTGACTGAAAGCGATCTTAATTTCTTCTTACCTGACCAGGCACTAGCTCTTCATCCGGACTCAATTCAATCAACATTTTGTTTTAAATATTTGTTCCTTACAAAATATTCTGTTAAGGTCTTAAATGTTCTCATAATGACTATCCTTCTCCTATTGTATTTAATTAACTCATTTATTTATCCACATATCTTACTAGTCTCTAGGTAGGTGATTTAAAGTGTCCTGTTGTTTTGTTTTATAGTTACATTCACGGCACCTATGGAAATTCTTGGCCCAATGTATGGTTATGAACAAATTATTGAATAATGAAATAATGGAAATAATCAGGGAATCCTGTATTGTTGGACTTTATAAAAGATGCACTAGGGGCTGGGGAGATAGCTCAGCAGTCTAAACACCTGCCTGGTAAGCTCAAGGGGCCGGGTTCGATCCCCAGTATCACATGCCATGCTAGGCACTGAAATTGGGCGTGGTGGTGCACACCTGTAATCCCAGCACTGGGGAAGCTGAGACAAGAGGATTGCCAGGAGTCCCAGCTGCATAGTGAGACCCTGTGTCAAATAAATAAGTAAGTAAATAAATAAAAATAAAAGATGAGCTATAGAAAACAGTCATATAAGGAGAGTTGAATATACTTTCTGAAAGTATAATCAAAACGTTTATTTATGAAAGTTTCATTGGTCTAAGCTTGGCAACTTTTGTATCATCTTTATTTATATCTATCATGGAGCTCAAACTCAGGGTCTGTACCATGATAGAAAAGTCTCTACCATTGTGCTGTAGTCCCAGCTCTGGGAGACTTTGAATAGTATAGGAACAAGATAGTCTTAGCTTGTAGCAACAAATTCGGCTATTTTTCTGTTTGTTTTGTTATTTTATTGTCGGGGATTTTTTTTTTTTTTTTTTTTTTTTTAGTGCAGGGTCTACAGAGTCTGCAGGGTCTCACTACACAGATTGGGCTCGTACGGATTTTCCTGTTTTCAGCATTCCAAGTGCTGGGATTACAGGTGTGCACAACCATGCTCAGTATCAGCACGGCACACCAGGGATCGAACCCTGGTCCCTGCATCTGCCTGAACAGGTTCTAATCTGCTGAGCTGGCTGGCCCTTTGTTTCTTTTTTCTTTTATTTTCTTCTTCTTCTTCTTCTTCTTCTTCTTCTTCTTCTTCTTCTTCTTCTTCTTCTTCTTCTTCTTCTTCTTCTTCTTC
>NW_004524608.1:9777224-9778006 GCF_000260255.1 Octodon degus
TATATATATATATATATATATATATATATATGCATGTGTGTGTGTGTATAAAGCACTTTACTCAAGCTAGCCAACAACAAGCAGATAATACAAATAATTTATATTAGACATGAGACAGGGCCATGACTACTAACTCCATGAATACTAAATTATAAAGCAGATAAACATTAATAGATTTATCTTAGAATTGAATGGAATACAAATTCAGAAGATAATTATTTAATTAAGCCAGAAAATGGTGTAAATAAATGAAACATGTTAAAATGAGGATTTAAAATAAAATGATCCCCCAAGGGGCAAAGATAATGATTATGTGAACAATTATTTGCCTAAAAATTAGGTAACTTAGGGAAAATAGACCAGTTCTTTGAAGGACAAAAGTTGAACAAAATCCACACAAAGAAAAGTAGATAAACTGAAAAGCCCAGGTCTATTAAATAAACTGAAGCAACAACCAATATTTTAAATGAAAGCATGAGGCTAAGATCAGGGGTAAATTCTACCAAACTTTTACTAGAATAATGTTATAATCTCATGTAGAATATTGAACCAGATAAAACACTTCCTATATCATGCACTGAGGCTACCATGACCTATTACAAAAAGTAGAAAAGATAATAAGAGAAAGAAACAGAAGAAAAGATAGTATCATCAACATTGGTATAAAAATGTTTGGACCCAGTCCTAGCCCAGGTCTGGTGAGTGTGTGGAGAGCTTCCTGCTACCCTGTGCCAGCGGGACCAGTCCCAGCCCAGGTGCAGCATGGGCTGGACCCTCTCCCA
>NW_004524608.1:9780528-9783473 GCF_000260255.1 Octodon degus
CTTCCCCTTCCTCTTCCCCTCCTCCTCCTCCTCCTTCTCCTTCTTTCTCCTTCTCCTTCTTCATTTTCTTTTTTCTGTATTGGGAATTGAACTAAGAACCTAGCACTTGCCAGGCAGGCCTTGTGGTACTGAGCTGTGTCCTGGGCCCAACATATTCTGATATATTTATAAATTTAATTGTTATCAGGTTAAATATTTCTGTTCCTTTATTGTCAGGTTATAGATATCAAATAGCAATAATTCTTACATTGTTAAAAATAAAAATAAACAATTTGTGAGTCAACTTTTTGAGGAAATTTAAGGGGAAGTAACAAGGTTGTTACTATTTTATAAACTATTATAACTTTTAGTTAGAACAAAATTCCCAGTGGGAAGCTTGGGCTATAGTTCATGGTACTTTCTGGTAAAACAAACACACGCAAAAATCTAAAATAACTGTAATTTTTTTCACCTAATTCTATGCTTTTCTATCTTTATGCAACTCTTATATAGTGCCCAATTAATACCTCATAAACTCATCAGGTTAAAACAAAACAAGACATATGAATGATAATAAATTTATTATTTAAATAATGAAATGATTTGTTTTGCCACCTCAAGTGTTTTTAATTTATTTTCTTTATGAATAGATGATGAAATTAATTAGTATTTACTAAGTGGTTAGTTTTCTAGTCAATGTTCAGTTACTGGTCACTGACAGATTTTCTTTCGCTGTATTGAAGACTGAATTATGAAAATAAGGTATCGATGATCTTAACATGACCATAAGAAAAATGATGGGTTATGAAAACCATGCTGCATATTATCTGATTATTTAAAGCTATAGATGTACTGTATATAAAACAGACTAGTCAAATCTGATTAAATGCTGAGAAAGATTATGTCTGCAGGGCAGGATTCTTATTTTTAAGAAAATTGCACTCAGGATTTCAAGCTGGGATATAATGGCAAATGCACATTCCAGTAAAACCTTGAACTGTGAATAACTTGTTCAGTTAGTGTTCCACAAGATGAGCAAGATTTCTGATAAATTTTAACTTGAAGAATGAAGTCTTGCAGTATGACTGGTGCCTAGCACCGCATGTGGCCTGCACATAACTAAACCAATGACTTTTCTCTCTTTCTGTGGGACTGAGGGGAACAGGAAGAGAGGATGAGGGAAGAATCCCTTCCTTCAAATGAGACTTGGGAGTGGGAAACTGCCAAATTTTGCAGAAAACTACCACCTGAACAAAGCTGTCGCAGTGCAAGTGAGGAATCTGTTTCAGGACAACACAGTATCGCAATTCTGAAAATTCCTCAAAATGAGGCAAAAGCAAGTGTCATTGGATGGCTTCCTTGTTAAACGTTCCTGAGAAGACAAAGAGGGAACTGCATCAGCAGATAGAAGGGGCTCTGCTAGCCAGGGTAGCTACACAACAACCCTCCTCTCTCCTGTCTCCCTCACACCAGCCATGCAGGTTTTCAAAGCAAGTGTGGATTAATTTGTTTATGTTTCTTTACATTTTGTATTTTTTAATCACTGTGTATAATATTAGAGAATTGGAATCATTTTATATGAATATTTCTGGGTTATACAACAAATCATCTGAGTTTCTATTATTTTTCATGGGAAAATTCTCTTTGCTATACAAATTCTGTGGATTATGAGGCTGTTTCTGAAACAAATTATGCTTGCAAACCAAATTTATACTGTACTATGATTTTAGTAGCCATTTTCCATCCTCATGCATATTTTCACTTTGAGAAGTTAAAAGAGACAAGCTAGATGTTTTATCTCATTTGTTTATCTTCCTTCTAGTTTCATGTACACAAAGAGAAGACTCCCATTGCAAGTTTTACAGATTCGAGGACCCTGGCCCCATTTTCTCTGTGTGAATCGTAGCATTTTACCTGGATCAGAAAGAGTAGAAATAACTCACTCAAAAGAAATGCACCATTTTTAATGGAATTATAATTGCCTCATTGTTTCTGAATCATCTCATGTTATGGATACGATACACAAATTCAGTTTTATAATAGCCCTGCCAGAAACTAAGAGTACAAACACCAATCGCGTGTATTTTGTTAAAAATTAGAATATTCATAGAAAACTATTCCAAACAAGTGATTTTATATTAACTAACCAAAAAAATCTCAGTATTGTAAAGTCAAAAAGTGCTAGTTAAACAAGACAAAACCATCCTACACACATTCTACTCAATAATTCATAAATCTTCAAATTGAGAAAACTCACCCAACTCTAGTAGTACAAACAAAATTTGTGATGTTTAATATTAGAGCTGTCTAGTGTTTTTCTTATTATTTCTATTTGTAGTTAAAATTTAATAGTTTCAATCTCCAACTTCTGCAGGCCTGGCTCAGCTTTAGAGATCATTTTGAGAAAATATTTGGAATCTATTCCTTTTAAAATCCAGTAGTATCATCTATTTAAGGGAGTAGTGTTGACACAACCATCATATTTAAAGGGATAGGGTACTTGTTCAACCACTTATATACTTTCTATGCATTGGAAATTGACAAGTTCTTGCAAAATCAATATTTGAAATACACCTTTTTTGAAAAATTTATATCTATCTATATCTAATGCTCTTAACATAACCATAAGAAAAATGACAAGTTATGAAAACCATGCTCAATATAGTCTGATTATTTACAGCTACAGCTGTATTGTATATAAAAGAGACTAGTCAAATTTTTATATAGATACATATATACATATATATAATCTCTATCATCAATTAAATAATTGGACTTGGTTTCTCATGAAGAGATATTACCTAAAAGTAAAATCATTTGGAACTAATTATCTGTGTAGGATAGTTAACCTGAAGAATATGATCCAAAAGAAAATTTGGTCTCATTTTCAGAAGACAAAAAAAGAAAGAAAGAAAGAAAGAAAGAAAGAAAGAAAGAAAGAAAGAAAGAAGAAAGAAAGAAAGAAA
>NW_004524608.1:9784386-9789914 GCF_000260255.1 Octodon degus
AGGCCAGAGAGGAGGAAGGCCAGAGAATAAAGAAGTCTAAAGACAAAGAAGGAGTCCCCGTCTTGTCTTTTCTCAGTGCCGGTCAGTACAGCAAGTCATTAGTTCATGGGGGTGGTTCTGTTGGGTGGAGGTGCTGAATTGGCAGTCATATATAGTTCATTGAGATAAGGTTTGGGGAACAGATATCATAAGACTTGAGTCACAGGGGGGAGGAATTGGAGGAATTGGGAGGGTTGGCGCATACAGAACAGGAACTCGGCAAGGTTAGAAGGGCAACAAAATGGAGTCAATTTTGACAGGGTACAACAGGAATGTGTCATAAAAAATGTGAAAAAATGTACTCCGAATCAGATGAAGATAAGACAAGGTCACCACAGTCCACCAACTGGGGTGTTTATTGACCAGCTGTGGATTACTTTGAGCATCAAGATTACTGATGACATAAACCTCATAAAACATTTAAAAGAAACCTCAGGTTTATATAGATCTTTTAAAAATACATTATAAATAATTCAAAAGAAAATATTAGGCCACTTAAAATTAAAGATCCAATCAAGAAATGGACAAGAGAAAGGAAAAGACAATTTACAGAGCAAGAAATACAAGTAGCTAGCAACTCAACATCTCTGGCCACTAGAAAGATGCAAATCAGAATAATGCTAAGAGGGACCACGGACATAGCTGAGGTCAGATAGCTCAGTGGCATAAGGGTTTGCCTGGCAAGTGAAAGGTCCTGAGTTTGATCCCCAGTACTGCAAAATAAGTAAATAAATAAGTAAATAAATAAATAGCAAGCTAAGATTCCATCTTACCAAAAACAAAACAAAACAACAACAACAAAAAAAAAACAACAAAACAAAAAAACGCTGCAATCATCAAGAAATCAAGAAATAACAAATTCTGGCATGGTTGTGATGAAAAAGAAACCCTCCTAATTGTGGAAATGTAAACTAGTACAACCATTATGGAATCAATGTGGAGATTAGAAAAATTAGAAATACCATCTGACCCAATTCTTAGGTATTTTTTCCAGAGTTTAGATATTACACTACAGCAATACACGCCCGATCATGTTAGAACATGATAGCTAAATCTTGGAAGCTACCTGTAGATTCATCAATAAAAAATTTTATAATGAAAATGTGGTACCTATATATAATGGAATACTACTCAGCTACAAGGAAGGACAACTTGAGATAATTGTAGGTTAATGAATACACCTGAGAAATATAGTATTTTATGAAATAAATAAGACACACAAGCTTGAATATCATACAATGTCACTCATTTGAGTAGGAAATGTACAAGCTAAGAGAAAAGGAAGACTAGAAAGAGACAAGATAATGGATCTCTTGCCTATTGAAAGGAGTCTGGGGGGGGGGGAAGAATGGAGAAATAGAACGCGAACACGGTATGTACAGAATCTTAATAACCTCAACTAGTGTGAACATTAAATACATCAACATGAACTAAGGTTAATAACTTCAAGAATGAAAGGAGAAAGGGGTAGAGAAGGGAGGAAAGGAGAGGGTAGAGAAGGATATTTAAAAACAGAAACAAGCTGTATTAGGTACATGTACCAATTCCCCAAAACAATTGTAAAATGCATGTACTGTAGATATGCACTAATAAATAAATTTTAAAGTGTATTAAAGGAACAGAAAAGAGAAGGCATTTTCTTTCTTTATAAAGTACTAATCTATAAACATAAAATAGAATTATCACATTATATTCAGAGTGATTGATTGAAGTAAGAACAACCACTGAATGGCACAAATAATACATGAGAGATTATTAGGAAACAGTATTTTCAAAAGTCAGAAAGCATTCCTTTACATGCTACTGATGAATTTCAAAGACAGAATATGAGTTAAGAATTTAGAAGTTTGGCAGATGCCACCTTGAGCAAAGGTCAAGTTTTCGATGGACAGAGTAGAGTGCACTGAGCAGTGAGCGCTCCGTGCAGTATACTCAGGAGATAATACCACTCTGACAGGACTTGTGCCCAAAAGGGTAACCTGAAAGTAGCCAGGAAGAAGCAACCAAAATTAAAAATCATGGGACGTTCTACTGAGAAGTTATAGGATATTAAACATATCATCGCTATGATCCAGGATCTAGGGATAGTTAGCTTCTATGTAACTACAGAATGATGACAGACAAATGCAATGTATTATTTATGATTATATCACAAATATAAAAAGTGAGAAATAAAAACGGCATTATTAACACAACTGAGAAAAGTTGAACATGGATTTCAACTTCAGCAGAACAATGTTCATTTAAATAATCTGAAATTCATTTAAATAATCTAAAAACATGAGGGAAGATGAGCTGCTACAGCATTATTAACAAGGTAACTTATGTGAGTTTCATGAAAACATATCTAGTTGTTTGGCTAAAAGAAGTGTAAAAAATTTTATGAAATGAATATTTGGCATGTACAACCAATGATAAACATTCATTTTAGAAATTATAAAACATATGAAAACTGAATATTAAATGATTTTCCATGACAACTCTTATTATGATATATCTATGTCTATATTCAGATAGTTAGATCATTACAGTACTTTGTTTTAGTTTTATTCTATTCATCTTACATAATTCAAATTTTTCTGTGTGTTATTTTCCACACCACACAATGGCACTTCTAAACATATTTGACTATGATATAATTTCATCTTTCGAAGCATGATAATTTCCTAGGATGCAAAACTAAATGTATATAATTTTAATTACTTTCTAGATCATTTAGCAAGACCATTCTAAGCTAACTTCACGTTTACAGGCAATGCATTTCTTTCTAGTTTCTGGGGCATACATCTGGAAGACAGCTCTAGTCACATAAGATAATTTGAAACCTAGGAAATGTCTCATTATATATCGCACTGATCAATTTACACTTGACTTGCTTACTTTACTCTGAAAAGTAGTGATTCTAGTGCTTCTTAGCTGAAGATACGTAATAATAGCAAGTGTAGGGACTGGGGAGATAGCTCAGTAGAATAAGCGCTTGTCCGGCAAGTGCAAGAGTTCAATCCCTGATACTGAAAAAAACAAATAAATAAATCAAGTGTAAATGGCACCTGGAATTATGCTAGTGCCATTGCTGTACTTCTCCTTGCCGATATTTACTCCTTCTCTAAGAAACCACGTAGAAACACTTCGTCAGGATGGACGCACAGTCAGGAGGAGCACAAGCCAGGGGTGGCTGGAGACGACACCCACCCAGACTCACTTTTGGACTCGACCCAAGCACGAAAGTTCTTGCGGCTCCCACAAGCGTCTCTCTGGTACGGTGGGCACCTGACCACCACCGTGGCAGCTTTCGGAATGACCTTCTGCCTCCACATCTCACACACGCAATGTTCTCCTGCCCCACATTTAGCTTTTCTTTCTTCAGCAGCCGAGTAAGCGCTATGTCGTTAATATCATACGTGCAGATTTACGCAGTTAGCAATTGTCATCCGGGTTTATAATGTATAAAACAATAAAAGGATTTTAAAAAGCCAAAAGAAACCCCTTTAAAACATTCCATGTTGGCTTAAAGTAAGAGTGTACATTTATTATTTATTCAACGTATTTACTTTGAAACAACTAGGACATTCAGACCCATTTTCTGTATGTGCGTGAAGACAAGGTGCTCTCATCACTTGGAAACTCAGCGTAAGGCTGCTTGTTATCCTGCTGGCAGCCACAAAACGCGGCTCTGCACGCACACACGCACGCATGCTTGTACGTGCGTATTTTCCCCACTCCTACAGCCCAGAGGTAAGCCGTGCTGGCCCCGAAGAGGAGCCCATTCTCTACTGCTGCACCCCACCTGGCAGCGCCCGAGGTGCCCTGCAGCCGGCGCTGGCTGCGTGCCGAAGGGCAGCCGTCCTTCTCCGCAGCCCCGCTCGTTCTCGCAGTGCTCTGCGATACTGTCATCTACAAGAAAACTTTCTTCCTGGGAACCTAACTCATTCCTTATTATATTCAACCTGAAATTCTGGGCATCACACGATTTTAGCTATTTCAAGAAACTTTATTTTTAGCTTGTCCCCTTTTGTGCCCTATCAGCAGTTACGGGCTTCCTCACCCTGTAGCGAAGTGGGGCAGAAAGGCTAATGGCTAGAAAGAAAGCCATTTAGGAGGGGAAAAAAAAGCCTTCTGAGGCCGTGAGGTGACTAATTCTCTTTCTACACCAACTGTTTATATAACAGCCTCTAAGGAAGCCTTTTTCAATTGGCTTTGCTTCAGTAGCATCAAAGATCCACACCTCATCCAAAGGATTATGTATTTAGTACAGGGTCTCATTACCCAATCCGACTCGCAGTGATTCTCCTGTTTCCAGCCTCCCAAGTGCTGGGATTACAGGCACACACCACCACTCCCGGTCGCAAGCGCCCTCTCAGCGCACACCCGGAGAGGGCCGCCAACGCACGCCTGGGATGGAAACCCCTGCCCCTGCGTCTGCCTAAGCAGGGACTTTAGTCCGCTGAGCTATCTGGCAGGCCCTCAAGATCCTGTATAAATATATGCCTATACCCAAAGTCGTACTATATCTGACTTTCTGGTCCTCATTATCCAACAACAATGTGGTTTTGATACCCTGAAAGAAGTTCTTGCTGGACTGTAACCATGAGGAAGTTTGTAAAATTAGCAAGGTCTTCAGAGTTGTTGAAAACAATTTTTCAAATTGATTACATACATCTAGGAAAAATATTTTTAAGTTTTATTAGAGTAGAATAATAAGGGGAAAAACTTACCAGGTCCATTGAAAACAGTATTTTCTCTACTTCTGAAAATTGATTTAACATAAGCCTATTTTATAAATTTTGGCAAGAAGTCAGACTTTCTCAACTTTTCCCAAGTCCTCTTCAGTCTGAAAAACAAACCAGGAAGTAAGAGATTAGTTACTTTGGAATTGGAAAGTGTATATTCACTGTCATTGATTTTTGGTGAAAAATAAGAGGTTATAAGTAGATATACTTCTTGGTTTTGCAACTCTTGTCCATAAAATATTATGAAGAACAAGGACTAAATATTTAAACCTAAAACTAATTGTTGGGCCCAGGGATATAGTTCAGCAGCACAGCAGTTGGGAGTTCAATTCCTGGTACCAAAATATATAATAAAATATAAAATAAAATAAATTCTCATGAGTCAGCTATTGCAGTAAGAAAATCACAAGTACCAGAATACTATCTTTTCCTATCATCTACAGCTCTAGTTTACATATCATAGAATTTTCTGTCAGATGTGTTACAGTATTCTGAAATCCTGTAAGCCCCAGTGTTCCTCAGTGAACTATAAAATGACCAGAAAGAAATGTGCCCGGGCCCACAAGATGTAGCTGGTGCAAGCAGGAGATTACTGCCTTCAGCATTCACTGGAGTCAAATCACTCATCTCCCCAGGTCCACAGGATCCGTGTGCCTAAGAGAACATCTCTGGAAATTTTAGCTTCCATATATCCTTGCTGGTCTGATTTTTAGTGAACTCTTCTCTAGCTTTTTCCAGTCATCTCCATTTTAGCAGATA
>NW_004524608.1:9790014-9800305 GCF_000260255.1 Octodon degus
TATTCTTGTTGTTTTGAGACCTGCTATTATTCTTTGACATTGTTTTTGCATTAGTAATTAATGCTAAGGACAAAGCATTGTCATACATCATCCACTTACTTAAAATCAGTATAACTTGTCTGAAAAGTAAGATAGGGAAGATAATATTTTGCATTAAATCTAAAAGGTGCAAATCTAGGGTCTGGTGCAATGTCTTGATATTTGTTCCTTCTGAGAATTGCTCCAACAAATAGATCTTTTCACCATTGTAATTTCTCATTTATTATTGATAATGGACTATTTCACAAAATTTTTCAAAAATTCAAGGAGACAGAAACTGATGTTTCATTCTAACCTATAATACTCAGACTAACACAAAAGCCTCCTTGAGAAATGCACACTAAGAGAAAGAAATATTTACTTTCTGTATTAATCAGCTTTCTGAATCAAGCAGCAATGTATCTGACCCCTGAAATTTAAAACAGGAGAGGTTTGCATTTGCTCCTACTTCCCATGGGTTAAGTCCATAGTTAGTTGGGTCCAAGCAGAGATGAGAAGTGCATGCTGGAGGAAATTTCCTATCCTATGGCAACTAAAGAAGAAAGAGAGCAGGAGAAGGAGCCAGTAGGGGCAAGAACGTACCCTTAGAGTTTATACCCCAGAAACCCACTTCTTCCAATCATGACTTATGTCTTAAGGACACATTCTGTGGATGAGTGCAGTGGCTGCATGATCATTTCCTTCCCAGAAGCGTTACTTCTGAGCAAGAGACTTTTGGGGTGCATTTTTTTAATAAAGCATAACACTCTGATTTTTTCCCCAAGTAAACAAAAGCTCTTCTAAATATTCGATTATATTTAACTACTAAATATCCCTTAAATAGTATTCTTTCTAAAAGGATAAATACAAGGGTTGGCAAGAGAACTCAGCAGACTAAGTGCTTGCTTAAGTAAGCATAGAAATCAGCGTTCAATTCCCGGTCCTGCATTCCATGCCACCCTGCCCCTGTGGCACGCTGAGCCAGCAACAGAGTCCAGGTGTAGATGTGCATGCCTGTAATCCCAGCTCTGGGGAACATGAAAACAAGAGGATCACTAAGAGTCCAAGATGCATAGTGAGACCCTGTACCAAATACATAAAATGAAAAAAATTAAATTAAATAATATAAAATAAAAGGATAAATAAAGAGGGTTAGTCCACAGAGGTCCATCCCTCTTCCGCTCCCTGGGTTTGCCCTATCACAGTGGCAGTTTAGAAGTTGGGCACAACACATAATCATAGAGTGATGAAGGCCTCAAGCCAGACCATCTGAGAAGATTAAGTAGCTGCCAGTTCAGGCAGTGAAGGACATGATCCACCAACTGTGGTGTGAAGACCAGTTACATGTTCTTTCTGAGGTGTCTGAGTCTGAAACTGCTGTGATCAATTGCAGTTTATTTTTCAGCTTTCCTCGTTGCCTATTTCCATCTCTTTGGTCTTTGTTTTCCCCAGTCTATGTGATTGGGGTGCTCCTCTCATTGGCAATTTACCATATTAATGGGCTAGAGTCAGAGGTCTTAACCAACTGGGGCACCTCACAAGTGCACAGGCTGCAAAGCAATTATGAGTGACCAGCACACTGCGGGCACTAGAATTGTTTCTATGTCTTCCATTCTGTTCCATTGATCCATAAATCTGGTTTTGTTTGTTTGTTTATTTATTTCTGTTTTTTTCCAATGTCATGTGCTATTTTTAACATAATAGGTTTGTAGAATAATTCTGGGATTGTAATGTCCCTTTCTTGCCCCTGTTCCTAAAATTGTTTCTGCTATTTTAGATCTCTTCTGTTTTCATATGAATTTAGGGTTGCTTTCTCCAGTTCTATAAGAAGTTATTTCTTCTTTTTTATGTGTCTCTTTTCTTCCTTTTTATTAATTTTACTGAGAAATAGCAATGAGGCAGTTTCAAAACAGGTTAGTAGGACAGTTTCATTAATTTATACATTGCATATTATTGTCTTTGTAGTAGTTATTCAGAGCAAAAGATGCAGACAAGATATCCTGCCCAAACACTATTAGTACAAATCTTTCTTCTCATTGAATTAAGAGAAAGTAGCTTTACATCTATCCTAACTATTTTGTATTTACAGATACAAAATGGTCCTTCATTTATAGCCCCTTTTAGTTTTGTCAGAGATGGGTATTTCATTGCCATTTAAATATTGTAGGTGCTTGAATCCAGCCAAATATTTGAATCTGTCTAAGGAAAATCACATGGAAAGAAAACATTCTCTCAGACTTTCACAGAGAGCAAATTGGTCAAGCAATGGCTGTGACTCATCCACATGGCTGACACTGACAAAGGATCTACAAACTGTGGTACAGGGTTTCTGGGTAAATCCTGAGGGGATTTGACTGACCTTGTCAGATACAGAAGTTGCATTTCTTGTTATATAGGTCTTGCTTTATGTTGGTCTTAACCACCCAGTAGAAAAGTATAAAAACAAGGTATAGAACGTAAAGCCATATTAATATGCTGAGCTGTGAAAGTCTCAAGTCAACAACTTCTGACATTGCTAGTCCTATGAATAACCCACTAGTTTAATGGACTACTAGAAGAAATGTTATTTCTATTTCTTTTGTTTTGAGGGTTTTCTTTGCCATTTTTCTTGTTTGCTTATTGCTTTGCTGTTACTTTTCCCTAGTGCTATTTACATTTTTATTTTAAAATTTGATTTTATATCATTTTCTTCCTTATCTTCATTTTTTTCTTTTTACAATCTTGTCTTTCATGTTTTGCTCCTCTCACTCCTCAATTTTTATTATGTCTAGTGAATCTTATTAATCTGTATTTTTTACTCTTCTCTGTGTTATTATTTCTGCTAGCAATGCTAATTTATTTCTTGGTTTTAATTGACCTACTATATGTCAATAACTAGTTTGTCTCTGAGTCTATATTAATATTAATTCTTTTCTATTACTTATAATTGTAAAGTTGCTGTATTTAACTGCTTTTTTACTCTGTCTTAATTTCTGGCTTATATTCTTATCAACACTACTGTGGTTAGTCTTCCTTCTGAGTTGTACTAGGGCTCAACCCTGAAATGAAGACTTAACATGAACAGCACCTTCAAATAAAAGTAAAAAGATATCTATCCCCCAAAATTCACAGATGTCAATATAGAAAAATAAAAGTATGAAAAAATGAGGCAACATGATTCCAGCAAATGCATATAATTTAGCAGTAACTGAAAGCACACATATCAAAGTTGATGAAATGTCAAAGAACACAAAAGACTGATTTGGAATATTATTAATGACCTCAAAGACAATACAGAAACAGCTGAATGAATGCTGAATATGCAGAAACAAATCAACTAAGAGAGATGCTGAAGAAAAGCTGAATAGAAATTCTGGAAATAGGAAGCACACTAATTCACATGAAAAACACAATGAAAAGCCTCACCAGTAGACCTGGTAAGTAGAAGATAAGTATTCAGGGCTTGATAAGGTTGATGAATTAGAACAAACAGACATTAATGAAAATATTCAAAATTATAAACAAAATTTTTACGAACTCTAAAATGAAGTTGGAGAAGCAAACAAAACATTTTGAATATAGAATAGAACATGTAGGTTCAAACTAAGGATTAATGAAACTACAATAAAATAGAATAATAAATGTTAAAGAAATAGCAGAATAAAATAATGAAATAATAAAAGGAAACATTCCAAAATAATACCATCCAAATACTGGACCCATTTTAAGCCTCAAACAGACATAAGAAGATGAGAAATTTGACACATCATATCATCGTTAATATGAAGGAGTAGAGAACACAGGCTTCACTGAAAATTGTAAAAAAACAATGACCATTTCACGTATAGAATCAAACTAACCTCAATAACTTGACTTCTCTGAAGAAACCTTAATGACCAGGAGAGCATGAAATGATGCAATATGTCAAGTTGTGAAAGAAAAAAATAACTGCCAAACTAGATTAGATCCAGAAAGGTTGTCCTCCAAAACTGAAGGAGATGGGCTGGGGAGATAGTTCGGTGGTCCAAGTGCCTGCCTGGCAAGTGCAAGGACCCAGGTTCGACCCCCAACACAACATACCCTGCTGGCTCCAGAACCAGGCTTGGTTTTTCATTCCTGTAATCTTAGTGCTAGGGAGGCTGAAACAGGGGTATCACTAAGAGTCCAAACTGTGTAGTGAGAGCCTATACCAAATAAGTTGATTAAATAAATAAAAAATTTTTAAGTAAAAAACTGAGATATAAAGACTTTGTAAGATAAGAATCAACTGAAGAAATTCATTACCACTAAGCCAGCATTGTAGAAGACACTTATATGGCATGTGCAGAGGAGGAAGAAATAGATCAGCTGTTGAGAATTACAAAATAATCAGACATTAGAAAAGCAAAAGAATGAGGGAATTAGTATAGTTCTTTCTCTAACAAATTCTCAATGTAAATGGTTTTCATCCTCCAATTAAAAGACACAAGTTTATGAGAAAATAAGACTCTACTCTGCTGCTTCCTAGTAACAAACTCATTAGCAAAAGTGTGTGCAGGCTGAAAGTGAAAGTATGGGAACCAAAAAACCTAGAGAACATAGCAAATGTAAACATATTAACACAGTACACTAAACATCAGTGTGCCCAATTTCATAAAATAAACACTGCTGAACATCAAAGAACACATAGATCCCAAGACACTAATGCTACAATTTTCTCAAAATGATGACAGTCATGCTCCAATATTGTCTCCCTAGCAATGAGAACCTACTAGTATTTTTGAAAACTTTGTTAGCCCACCAGACATGGTTTTCTCCATCAGGGATTCATTAGTATTTTGTTCCATGTGTGGATATAGCTCGGTTCCAATGATCTGAGAGACATCCACATGAATTTCTGTAGTTCTCTTCACTCTTGGCTCTATTCCCAAATTCTGGCCATTTTTTTGGTCATGACTAGCATTGAGTGACTCCTTAAATTACTAAGGCAATGGACTTTTCCTTGAGCTGTGCGGAGGGCATGTCACTGGATTTGGGACTTCACTCTGGTGAAAACCACATAGATATTTTACAAGGAATGTGTTTATTCTTTCAAGCTTTAACTTCCTCAGGTGTATGTTGATTGTTGTCATCCCTGAGTTTCCTTAAGTCATTATATTTCAGATTTTTCCCTTAGGTTCCTTAGTTGCTTTCAGCAGTTGAGCTATAAAATTAAATTCATTTAAATGCAAAGTACTTCTTAATTATGCAAATGTTGACACAACAAATGAATAAGAACTTCAGAAATGAGATGTCATTATATTAAAGTGCTATATCAATCATTGAGCAATGAGCAAGGTGGCAATCAAGAATTTCAAGTTGTGTTTATCCAATTATTTATTTAAGTTGCTAGCATGTTTTCTAGAGTTCACTGATATCATCCTGCATTTTAATTCTGTAATTCAAATTGCTTACATATATTTGATCACTTGCAGCAACAATAAAATTCTTAGGAAAGGACCTGCATTTTTACTAAAGAGTGATTCCTAAGAATCCTTACAGTTACAAAACACTTTACACTCTACAAGCAAAACTCACCTCTGACTAGTTTAATTTAATGAACCCCATTTTTAAGTACTCTGTCAGAATCTTTCCATTTTGATAGAATAAGTAGAATCCCAAAAGGGTTGTGGTAAACACATGGTATGACTCCTAGTTTTGAGTAATCCAGGGCAATCCTGCTGATTGGTCCTTTTTCACCTTGATGTGTATCTCAGTACTACTCTTGGTAGAAATAAAACATATTTTCTGTTACCATTGATGCAATACAGGGTAATACAGGATATTTTACATACCTTAGTCTGAATCTGATTCCTTTGAAAATAATAAAAAAGAAAATAAAATTTGGGATGAGTTAAGCTATGTGAAAAAAAAATCATATTAATTGGCATAGCTTGCATAAGAATTTGTTATCATAAATCTGCTAATTGTTACTCTGTATCACACATATGTGATACATTAAGAAAATAAATTATTCTTCACTGTTTTATTATATATGTTTGTTATTTTTTTATTACATGAGTTTTAATGGAATAATTCATTTTCACTTGAGAAGGACAAATTTTGTAGAAAAAATAAAATGAAATGTTATAGCAAATGTCAGACTAAAATCTGTCTCTTAGTCTACATCATTGCACATACAGTCTAAAGAACAAGCCTATATATATATATATATATATATATATATATATATATGCTATATCTTTTCTCAATAACTTACAGTTAAAGTGCTATTTATTCTCTAGGAAAAAAATAGAAGATATGTAAGGTTCAATATTTTATCTACAAGTCTTACTTATTTGATCTTATTTTAAAATTAAATTGTTCTTTTGAAGCCTCTAGCATTGCATATATCACTCATCTGATGCAACATACACTATTTTAGTTGTTTATGATAAATACTGTATTAGTGGTGCCTGCCATGGGAGTCCTCTTTCTTGGGCCTGTTTCGTGGTACTGAGTCAGCCACTGGTGTGTCTATTTGACATCTTTGTCTTCTAGGGTACAATTGCACCATTAGTTTGATTGTTAGAATTTTTGTTCAGACTAAGAAGCCACTTCTGAAAAGCTCTCACCTTGTTAATAAGCTGGAGGCAGATGATAGTAGAGGGGAGTTTCTTAAAGAATTTATATGTGATTCTTGTTACTAGGAAACCATATTCCTAGATTTTAAATCTCTTTCATAAAGCCATATCTCAATATAGATACATATAGATGTGTTAGATATTCATGGGTATGCATATCCAAAACTATGCATACATAAAACCTAAGTTAAAATAAGAAATAACCTTTCAAATATATGATTTCCACAAATCTGGTTTTACTGAAAACCAGGTCACTTTTGATTAATCTTAGATCTTCTATTCTTGACCTTTCAGGTACACAAAATGCAGAGTTAATGGATAACCAAGCTAAAATTGAAAATTTCTCAGCTTGTGGTCTTTTGTATTGGAAATATGTGGACAACAGCAAAGAAAATCATGTGCTTAAGTTGACAAAGTTTAATATAGACACATTTGAAGATTTATAAATTTATTTCTTTAGAAGAGTAAGGAAAGCATAGGCATGTGAGTGTAGTCCATTGCTATGGACTTAAAGTGCACTGGGCCTCATCTATTCAAATGGTTTTTCTACTACTATGTGATTTGGTGAGATTATAGGAAGTTGTCCTTTGATAGTTAGTACAGTAATAAAGGAAATTCACCTAAATACTATTGTCTAAAATTTTCACTATTAGGCATTTCTGAAAGATTAATGCTGAGCATAGATTAATATAAAAAGAAGAATAATTTTGAACCAGTTGTCAGAATGACCATGAAGTGTCTTACAGTAGAAGAAAAGCACCCCTAAAATTCTGTCTAAGAAACAGAAGGATTGCTGGCCTGGATTGGTCACTTTCCCATCCCTGACATACAATACATGATCCTCCCAACTGAAAGGAGGAGGTGCTTCATCTGGCTTATGGCTTCAAAGGATGCAGTTTGCTGTATGTTGGTTTCAAAGAAGAAACATCAGGGCAGGAGGGTTGTAGAACAAAGATGCTGAGTTCATGACAGGTGGAAAGCAGAGCAGGTGAACAATGACAGAGAGGAAGAGGTGAGGAGCAGATATAAGTGCCAGGATCATGACCAACACAGAGACACCCAGAAGTCAGCTTTGGCAATCCCCTGAACTTCTTCAAAGTCAATCAAATTGACAAACATGCTAACTGTTGTGTTGATTCACTACCTCTAAGGAAATAAACTGATGGCAATGGTTTATCTTTACAGTTTTTTGGGAAGAAGACCACCTCTCACTCTTGAAAGTAACCCAGAGACTTCATCATGGGATTCTAGAATACACCCTGCAGAGATTCTACTATGTACTCTATCCCTGACTTCAGGTGGCCACATAGACACACTCAAACACTCTAAGACAGAACTACCAAGCCTGCCTAGGCACATCACTTAGAAAAGGTAGTTCTACAAAAACTATTCAGTTTTTGTGGTCTAAATGTTTCTGTCCTTGTCAAATTTGTATGCTGTAATCCGCATCTTCAAGGTAATAAGAGGAGGAGGGAGGCCCTTTGGGGGTGATTAAGCCATAAACTCAGAGACTTCATCAGTACTCATATGTCAATTGCCTTCTATAAGAGGCTCCAGACAGTTACCTTGTATTTTCCATTATGTGGACATCGCAAGAAACCACTGCTGAGGACAGTTGACAGCACTCCCCAAATTTGTGATAAATAAATTTTATCCCACGAAGTTGTCGAGAGCATAGTACTTTATCTCAGCAAATTTAGTGGACTATACTAACTATTTGTAAGCAAGAAGTAAACTGCTATAAGCAAGATCCAAGCTGTTTTGGTGTGTGATAATCTGTGCCCATTATCCAGGTATTTCTGTGGCCTTCTTAGGGAAATGAAGGCAAGAGTTTTAGTGAAGAATGGTATTAAAAGTATGAGCTTATGAAGAATGTCTGTTGAGTCAGGGAAGATAGCATGAATGACAGAAGTGTACAAAGAAAAGCTGCTTAAGGACAACTAGAAATAGCAGAATAATGAAATTTTCTATTTTGAAGATGCTTAATGCAACACAACTCTCAGATGTGTCTATTATAGGCCAGAAATTAATGGCAAAATCTCCCCATATACAAATGACATAACCACAAGTATATCTCTTTATAGATTTGTAGTCTACATTTCCCCCAATAAAAACAACATATCAACTAAATGTACTGTACAGTATAACTCCTTGCATTACTATTTCTCCTATTGTTAGCTAGAGAATAATCCTTGCACATTGAATGTTTACACATACGGCAGTACAAGCACCAACACTGGAGTTTCCTAAAGGAGAAAAGACAGATTTTGAGGGACCCTAAACAGAATCCCCAATAACAAAATTTTGGAGTTAATTTGTGTGGTTTAAATACATCACAAAATTATATCATTTTGCTTAGAAGGAAAACTACATAATTTAACATTTGAAGAATATGTAGTCATTTAATGTAACTCCTCTGCTTGTTTTTCCTTTACCAGTTCAGAAGTAAACTAAAGGAATAGAGACAAGGACAAAATGAGGAGCCTGAACTTGAATCAATTTCTAAACTACAACATATTTGCTTATAAAATTTCTTAAATTTACATGCCTCATTAAGCCAAATATTTGAAAACAGATTGTAGAAATAAATCCAAGTAGAAGATATAAAGCAGAATCAAGAAGAAATGTTGGTATTTTGCTTTTACTCTGGATGGTGGTTGGCTACATGCTGCCTGCATACTCATTATGCTGACTGAGGGAAACTAAGGTTAGCACTCTTCAGAAAAAAACTATCTTTTCCAAATATTGATCACAAAGAAATTTATGTGATTAAAACAACCATTTAGGACTTTAATTTTTTTAGTGCTTGTAAGAAAACAATTGATTTTATTTTATTCACAACCTTAGTTTTCACCACCTTAATTTTCCTTTCATCACTTAAATATTCCTTTCAATGTAAAATAATTGTAATTCAAACTCATGAGCCAAGAAAACAGATTTATACTTCAGCTAAAAAAATGTAAATTATAATCACACAACATAAAACAACCATGAGTAAGGTCAGAAAGATCAATTTTCAAAAAGTTAAAAAAAATTCCAGCCTACATGACAAAGTAATGCTTTCTATGATAATTATAGGGTCCTAAATATGTGAAGGACTTTGGAAAAACAAGGATAGAAGATAAAAAACTTAGGGATATGAGAAAATAGCGTGAAAAATGACTTCTCACTGGAATTACACAAATGGCATTTGAACTCACAAAAAGATGTTTAACACCACTCATAATAATACGATAAATATAAAATAAAAAATTACCCCATGACACTAGTTCTCATTCATTATATAGGTGAAATTGGCAGATTAAGACACACTGGGGCCAGGCAAGTGCAAGTTGGGAACTGTTGTAGCTCAAAAATCAGATGACAATGAGGCAAGTCCAAAAGTTAAAAGAAGCACTTTATTTTAGCTGGTACCCAGCGGCGGTCCCTATGCAAGGTGCAAGAGGCGCGCCGAGCATTAACAAGGGTCAGTATTTAAGCTTGAACACAGCAAAAACAGGGAAGGGGTGGAGAGGAAGAAGTGGCAGGGTCATTAGTTCATTAGGTGGTCTTATTGAGTGGGGTGCTGGAATCAGCAATCATGGGGTACAGTGTCGGGCGTGGGCGCCCTGCTCCACAGCCTTGCCCCTCCCGCTGGAGCTTCTGCTACGAGTCTTGTTTCCTGTATAGCCCTGGTCCCTGCTGGCAAGATT
>NW_004524608.1:9808455-9820523 GCF_000260255.1 Octodon degus
TTTTAGCAGATAATTTGGACTGAGTTAAAGTTAAGCATTCTTTTTTACCCTATTTACCAAATAGCACAAAATCAAACATAATATTTTTAAGATGAACATTCTTTTATTTGGTCTCATTGCTAATGTTTTTGGTGTTTATGGCTTTCCTAGACTATTTTCAGCACTACAAGTATTGTTTTCATAGTATCATTGATAATATAGTTTTATGTGCATGCTCACCAGTATATTTTTTTCATCCTAAACTTCCTTTTTAATCTTTTTTCTCTTTCTGTTGAAGTACAACTTTTGAAAGTTTCTTTGATACTATTGAAGTTAAACTCTACAGTTTTTATGTAAATCTCTCTTCTTTCTCTGTTGCTTTTAAATGTAAATTAAGGTAGGCTCACAGTTCCAATTTACAGTTGTTTTGTTTTAGAAAATTGAAGAGATTGTTCCACTAATCTCTGGCATTATTGTTGAGAAGTTGTCAGCAAGTCAAAACGTTGATTATTTCCAGGCAATGTCTTTTATCTTTACCAAATTCAAAATACTCTTTTTAATTTTAGAGTTGTATTTCACCCTGATTGTGTTCAACGTGATTTTATTTTCTTATTCCCACTTCATTTAGATGCTGACTAAAGAATTCATGTCCTGAGTTATTAAAATGTTGAAGCATTGACTGTTAAAATGTTGTTATAGTTTTCTGCTTAAAATTCTATTTTCTTACCTTAGAATTCTGCAAAAGCAATATTTAATAATCATAAGTTTTTCAAGTTTTAAAATCTTATGTTTTCTATCACTTCAATTCTTAAACTTTAGATTTTTATCTCTTTTTACTAATAATCTTAATGCATTTGAAGTTGTTTTTAAATATGATCTGCTAACTTCAGCTATTGTAAGTCTATAGCAGATATTATTTTTGTTGTTTTGCTTTGGGTTTTGTTTGATTTGGTTTTAATATCTGGTTACTTTTTAAGTCTCTAGTTCATTTTTCAGACTTTCAAGAACCATTAAATTTTAAACAGAAAAGGAGAAGATGGTACAGTGAAAGCCAGGGAGATATCACAGCCTCTCCCAGATCTAGAGTCCCGATACCTGGTGAACAATAACTTAGTGAAGAGAAAAGAATGAAGAGCTCCAGGAATCAGGAAGAAGCCCACAACAAAAGTAGAAACCAAAGAGAAACTAGAAAAAACAGAAGACAATGAGAGAACAGAACATAGCACCTGCAGTGGCATGGGGTGGGGGCTGTCTCCATAAACACAAGATAAGAGATAGCAGCATCAGGGAGAAGTAATGCGGCCAGCAGCTCCAGTCCCCGGGTAAGTCAGTGGTGGTTGTAAGCTGCAAATACAGTGTGGATTTTACTCGGAGGGACTTCCCATAACAACACAATCCTAAAGAAATGGGTCATCACTAAACCAGCATTGCAGAAAACTCTCAAGTAACCCTAGACAGAGACAGGGAGGTCACTAGCCCCAGAGAATCCAAATGAAAGTGTGGATCAAATTGGGAGAGTGAACATGAGGGAATAAAACCAAAGAGATTAACACCTAAAAATAGCGCAGCGATAGGGTTCAGCAAACCACCGACAGTAATGACTCTCTGTAACTCAACAATGAAAAGGCACAGACTAGCAAAATGTGTCAAACAATGAAATAGCTCCATATACTTTTCCATAGAGACACACCTCATCCATAAAGAAGTGCACAGACTAAAGGCAAAAGGCTGGAAAATTATCTTGCATGAACCAGAGTGCCAGAGCAAACAGAAATAGCTATTTTGTTTTCAGATACTAGACATGTTAAGCCAAAACTGATCCAAAGAGACAAAGATGACCCCTAATACCGATAACTGAAAGAATACAACAAGATTATATAAAAACTATAAATATCTTTGTATCAAAAGTTGGCACAGTTGACTTCATAAAATAAAAACTAGAAGGCAATTTTGTCCTGTAATAAAATAAAAATGGGTTAAAGACCTAGATATTAAAACAAATACACGGAATATACTGAAGGATGAAATAAGTGAAACCCATGTGGATGTAGTAATAGGCAAGGAATTTATTAACAGAACCCCAATTGTATAAGAAATGACATGAAGAATCAACGTTTCGGATCTTGTTATATTAAAAAACTCATCAAGCTGCCAAATTGGCCCCAAGGCCAACTATGATCATGCCAAAAGACCTTCACCATGTTGCCTCAGAAGCTGTTGTCCTTTACCCAGAGGATGTGCTTCTATCTCCACTTTTGGCACTATCTGCTGCCTGCAGCCAGTACCCTAGAGAATAGATTAGAGAGGGATACATGGCCAAGATGCAATAGCTTTCATGGCAGCAGGAATCTTTAAGAGCAGGGTGCTTTGGTGCGAGCTAGGTAACCCCTCACCCAAACAATGGATCAAGGGACTCATTTTCATGCTACAGAGTAGCCTCTGGGCTGCTATTTGGCATTGAGGACTGGGGGCCACAGCCTGGGTCTCAATCACAGTGAGGTTACCTGGAGGACAAAAGTGGGACTGAGCCTTTCCTGGCCTGGTCTGTCTTCAGGCATTGCCCACTTGTCTCTACTGGCCTGAAGCATGCCTTCTTCATCTTCTCTGCAAACAGGCTGGTGTCCATGGAGACATCCTCACTGTGGCTTTTGCAGCAAAACTGCTTCTGACCGGACGGGCAAAAGGGCAAGGAGTCTTGGCAACACAGGGTAAATGGTCTGAGGGTTCAGGGTCTAGCCCTGCATCCTCCTAGTGAGCAGACTGATGATCAGGCCCATGACAGTTGTGGAGTTGTGAGGGCTATACCATAAATAAGACAGGGAAAGGAACTGCTGTAATCTTATGGGATTGGAGAGGGTAATCAAGGGCATCAGGGTAGTCACAGTCACACTGGTCAGATTGCTGGACAGGGAGAAGGTGGACACATTAAGGGAAGAGGCTGCTATGCCAGAGCCCACACTGGCCACTAGGCTCTGATACCAATCAGGAAGGCAGTGATGAGTCCAGCCAACAGGCCCACGATGACATCAGGAAGGTTGGCACAAGGACAGAATATTCCAAGGCAGAAGAGTTTAAGCAGTGGACCTCCAACCATGCCAAAGATACTGATTTCTGCCTGCAGTAAGGGTCCCATATAGGCCATTCCCAAACAAAGCAGCCCATAGCCTAATGGGAGGTTTCTGGAAAGCATGATGGCCTGGGTTTCAGAGAATTCAGGGAACCAGGGTTGAATCAGATCTTCCATTGTGAGAGTTGCCAGGGAATTAAAAGCAGACGATATGGTGCTGAGGGAGCCACTGAAGAGGCAGGCAACAAAGAGCCCAGGTAGGCCTGGCAGGCCATTTAGGAGGTCCATCACAAAGTACAGGACAAACTGGTCAGGATCTGCCTGAGCCTGTTGGCTGCTCAAAGGAAACTCCTGGCAATTGGCAAACATGACCAGAGCAATGAGGCACCTCATATAGAGCTCTATCTGCTGGCATAGGAACACCACATATAGGGAAGCACAGCAGCCTTCCCTGTGTGGGAACTGAGGTAGCACTGCTCCTGAGCCTGGCTCACCCCATACAAGGAGAGCATCAAGAGAACACCCCCGCAGGCCAAGGTCCAGAAGGTGTGCCTCACAAATGGGTCTGGATTCAGCTCAATCCCAGAAACGAGGCCATGCTGGGAAGCCACGGCCAACACATGCCCCATGCTGCTTATTTTGGCCATTCCCACAATTATAACAGCTACCTGCCCTAGGAACATGACCAATGTCTGGAACACATCCATCCAGATGACAGCCATCAGCCCACCCAGTACAGTGTAGATGATGAGGGAATACCCAGAGTCAGCCCTGAGAGCCATGGATCAAAGCCTGTCACTGCTTTGAAGGCCAATGATGGCGCATAGAGCACATCCCTCACGTAGATCACCATCTACAGATCTGCAAATCTGCACTGCTTTATTGAATCAGAGCTCCAGGTACTCAAAGATGCTGGTGAGGTACAGGTGGTAGAAGATGGGGATGAAGACATGAGTGAGGATCAGCAACCCCAGAAGGTAGGAGCATCCCAGGAACCAATACTGGGTCCCAAATCAGTAGATCTCAGATGGCACGCTCAAGATGGCCACAGCTGACTGGAACATGGCCAGCAGGGACAGTCCCACAGGCAAGCAGCTCATTTTGTGGTCTGCCATCAGCAGGTGGTCAACAGTATGGTGGCTCCACCCACGACAAGTATGGTAGAGCCCAATAGCCAGGGAGAGCAGCAGGGCAAACACCAAGTAGTCCACAACTGGGAAGACAGGGGTGGTGCGGGTCGAGTCTGAGGTTGTGAGGAGTGGGGCCGAGGTGCTCATTCCTACACTCATCCTCACTGTGTCTGTGTTTTCCTAAGCCAGCCATTGCTTTGCAATCTGGGAGACTCCTCAGGTGGGCAGGACCAGGAAAGCAGCTATGAATTGGCTCTCAGCTGTCTCACAGTCTTCTGCCACCCAGGGACATGGTCCAGGGAGAGCTCCATGGTTCAGCCTGAGCTACCATGGCTACGGAGACCCCTTTTTTCTTCCCCAGATCAGCATCACTCCCTTTTCCCTCTTTCTTTCATGGCTTTTCTCTGGCCTCCTCACATGCTGCATCCACCACCTCGCTGCTAGCACTTTATACCTACTCCATTATATTTATTTATTGATTGATTGATTGATTGATTGATTGATTCAGTATTTTAGGGAAGGGTCTACAGGGTATTCAGGGTCTCACTACTAGATCAGACTCAAAATCATCCGCCTGTTTACAATCTCCCAAGAGCTGGGATTACAGGAGTGCGCTACTACGCCCAGTCTCAGTTTCCATCTCAGCGCGCCCCAAGAGCAGGGCTGGCACCGCAGGCCCAGGGATCTAACCCCCAACCCCTGTGCCTGATTGCAGGCACTTTAATCCACTGAGCTATTTGGCCAGCCCTTCTATTACTGTTAAAGATTACTTTCACTTTTCTTTTTTTATTTCTGAGTATTTTGGTTTATTTGCCAAATGACGTAAAGGACATTTGCATGATTTTGTCAAGGATTTACCTTTTGCTTGCTTGTGTTTTACAGGGATTCTTTCAGGCTTTGTAACTTACCACCTTATAGTCAGAAATTAAGACTTCATTAAGCAGTTTTTTAGGATGTGACCTAAAGGTTGATGACAATAAACATTCTATTGTGGAATACAATTCTAAATTCATCAGTTGTACTCTAAATTGCTATCTATGTTCATGAACAGCAAAATGTGTTTTAATCTTGATTTTAATTTCCTATTTGTTGAATATATTGTTTTCTCTGATTCAGATGCTGAGACACTTTAATATCCAAAAATCTGTATCTCTGACCATTACTTTGAATTATTGCAGGTGTACTATGTATCACTCATTTTTTATTAACATACATGTGATTCCTCTCATTGCTTATAAATCTTTCTTTATAACAAAAGCAAATCAAGCCCAGGACTGAAAAGCCTAATGTGTTAGATGGTGTGTATCTATCTGGATTGAAAAGAACTGTTACTTCTGTTATCACATTTATCATAGAATTGTCTTCTATTTATTGCAATGCTACCATTTTTGTTTCATAATAATGAACATACTTATATAACTGAATTTGAGAAGTGATTCAATTTAAAGGAACTAATAAGTAAATGATAGTAGCATACGTGAAATGCAAACATAGTAAGAGGTCAAAGAACTTATTCAGAAAATAAGGATGATAAACTCACAATCGTCAGAGTTTCTAGACCCTCAGTAACTATAAATTCATGCTTATCTTTAGGAAGTCCTTATCAGTATCTTTATAAGGAATATGCTTATGAGACTCATATTGAAATTTTGGGAGGGGCCGGGGAGATGGCTCAGTAGGATAAGCGCTTGACCAGCAAACGCAAGGATCTGAGTTCAATCCCCGGTTCTGCCAAAAAAAAAAAAAAAGAAAGAAAGAAAGAAAGTTTGGGAGAGATATCTCTGCACAGAATAGACATCACATTATGATCAAAGCTTTTAAAAATGATGACTTACCTAGTCAAGGCAAATAAATTTGATTACAAGTAGTTGGTAGCTTATATCACAACTTAATAGAAAAGAAATTCCAACCCAAACTATTTCTGAAACCATAAAAATAAAATGAAAACTCAGTCAAAGATGAACTAGGAAAATTAAATTTGTTTGTTAAATCATTGCATCAACATCACCTGGCAACCTATTTGCCTATAGATGTCCTATGGCCACTATGAAAATGGAGTTAGAAATTTTAGTTTGGGGTCCTATTTAAGAGTTAGAAACAATATAATGTAGTGTTTTTGACTGTTGACAATGTATTCTTGGATAAATATATTACATATATAATGATAGTGGCATATAAACATAAATATATAATTATTTCATAGGGGAAAATAGGTTATATTTATAGTCTACAAAAACAAAAGCAAAGAGGCATGGTGGCACATAGCTGTAATCGATGTAAATTTGAGGTCAGCTGGGGCTATAGAGCAAGAACATAACTAAAACAAAACAAAACAAAATAAAACAAAAATCAAAATAGATATACCATTGATTTACAAATATTTACATCATAAGATATTTATTTTCATTTTCTTGATTAGTACTAAATATTGTATTTTAGGGAAAAAGTAAAATTACCTTATAAGAAATATTATTTTACTTTGCAGTCATTGACAATTTATTCTCTGTATCAATTAAAGGCAATTATTTACAAATTATTTTATTAAGATTACTTTGGGGGGCTGGCCAAATATGTCAGTGGATTAAAGCATCTGCAAGCAGGCGCAGGGGTCGAGGGTTCGATCCCTTTGCATACTGTGCCAGCCCCACCCCTGGGGTCACTGAGATGGGGTTGAGACTGTGTGTGGTAGCACATGCCTGTAATCCCAGCACTCAGGAGAAAGTGAGTCAAGGCCAGTTTGAACCTCATAGTGAGACCATCTCTCAAAATGACAAATACCTGCATATTTTTGTTGGTGTTTGTAATACATAATAATTATATATTTTTAGAAATTGTTTCATAGAAATACCTTATTTTGATCACTTTTTAGCACCTTTGTTTCCTTTATTTTCCCAGCTGTCCCTCCTGCAATCCTTTTCTCCACCTTCAAAAAGTTCAGCTAAGATAAATATCTCCTCTAAATTACTTTGCAAAAGTTCAGTCATACAGAATATTTCTAGTCAATGTCATCCTTCGAATAAAAGATCTACTGAAACTATTTTTCAAAATTCTCATGAAAATTGAAAGCAAACAAGCAGTTATTAGGAAGACTAGTCTATCCCCATGGTAATGACAGGTATAAAAAGTTCATCACATTATTAATATGAATACAGAACTCGTATTTCTGTAAGAAATCTATGTAGAATTCACACATAAAACTATGTTACTGTATTTTTTGAGCTGCAATCTTATCATTTATCAAATGAAGTGGAGATAATATTTATGCCGTTGTTATGGAGACTGGATATTAGAATGGATTTAAAGTTCTTTGCGCTGACTCATAATGAGAAATCTCTTACTTTTTCAAAGTTAGGATTTGATATAATTGTTTTTACACAAGACAATATGCATTCATGAAGGCTACTCAGAAACAAACATCTTAATTATCCAACTGTACCAAATAAAGTACTTTAGAAAATGACAAAACTGTTACTATCTATAAAGAATCTGTTAGCTTGCTTGATTTGTTATAAGAATTGTCTTGAGATTATGTTAGGAAAATATAGTCAAATTTATACCACGCTAATATTTGAAGTAAGAGTGTAAGATTTGTAAAATCCTTATAATTCCCTTGTTGGGCATTATAAAATCTGATTTTAGTCTATAATGACTATTTCCTACTAGTACTTTTCTTAATTAGCCCTTTGAATTTTCTGTATACGGAAGACATCACAAATAAAGAATTTTCAGATATTAAGAAATAAATGTATTCAATTTGAAATGAACAATATTTTTAGAATGCCTTAAAAGAATGGCTATTGAATGGAGTGACATGTGTTATCTGATGATGAAATGGCTCAAAATTCCACACCATTGTAAGTCACAGTAATTTAAATTTCTCAAATGTCATGAAAGCATCTTTGACATTACATAGATACTCAAAATTTATACAATACTCATACACAAATTAATTTTCTTATAGTATCATTGAGTTTAATTTATTTTCAAAACATCCATTAAGAATTTCCTATAATGTTCTTTAACTCAGTTAAAACAACACACAAAAAAATCTGAGTACTAAATGTTGCTAATGTCCACATTTGTTTGCAATTCATACAGTAATATGTTTGCAAGAACTCCAAGCTGTAAGGAAATATTCTCTTTCCACTAATTCTTACCACTATTTCTGGATCTCCATTACATTAAAATACTTTTGCATATAATTGAGGAGACAAAAACACTAAAGTGCCTGCAATGGATTGTATTTTTGTACTGATAAGAACAAGAATCTTTGAACAAAATAGTAAGAACAAGAATGTTCGGGGAATAACGTTAGAGTCTAGGATTAAATATTAAGCACCCTGGGAGTAGGCGAGCCATGTAGAAGCCAAGTAGACAGGATATTAAAAGACAGGATCAATATGCAAGAAATTGGTGAGAGTTTTCTTGCTTCTTTAATGTGTTAGAGCACTGGATGACAGTTCTTTGACAACCATTAAAAAATCATGTACAGCATGGGGGAGGAAAACATTTGCTAAGACTATTTGTAGTCTAGGCTTGAGATAGCATAACTCACTGCTGCTTTGAAACCTATCAGGTACAGGGATGAAAAAGACGTGAAGTAGTAGCCTCATCGTGGATGGAACCTAGCACCAGCTAAAAGTTAGTCCGAAAGGTGAGGTAGCACTCTCAGAGAAAATAGAATAAAGAACTTAGTCAGAAATTAGGTTTGTAGCTGTACAAAGAATATTGTGATTTCCATGCTAATGTTGTCTATCTTCACTAAAAGAAAGAGAATGTGGCTTTAGAAGGCTTCATCTCATAGGTAGAAGCCTTGTACTTGATATATTGTTTTCTTTAACTTATTTCTCTTCAGAGGAGAGAGAATAAAATGACAGAAAGAGAATAAACATATTTAATAATTAACTTCTACTTCATTAGACCTTATGATATCACAAACTAAGCATTTCTTTCAGAGTTGCATATACTTCAGGATTCTAATCATTATAAAGTAGACTAATAGAATCGTATTGCTACATAGTCATATGGACATTTCTGAAATTCGCTGTTTTATTTTATTTCTTAATGTATGTGTTATAGGGTCTCACTATGCAGCTTGGGCTCATAGTGATCCTCCTGTTTTCAACCTCCCCAACTCTGGGATTACAGCTGTGTGCCACTAGGCCCGGTCTCTGCGGTCAGCTCAGTGCTGGCCCTGGGGTAGGGGCCGATGCATCATGTGGTGCCAGGGATCAAACCACAATCCCTGCACTTGCCTAAGCTTGCCTAAGCAGGAGCTTTAGTCTGCTGAGCTATCTCATGGGCCCCTGGGGTTTGCTTTTTAATACTTCTTCCATCAGGAGAATCAATGGAGAAATAGATTTTATATAACTAGCATGAAAATACACCTTAACATATATTTAATTATTTATTTATGTGTGAGGAGGCAAATCAGAAAAAGTGGTTATTGTGCTAATTACTTGTGCTACAATAGAGAAGAAAAAGTACCTGCAAATTCTTAAATGTTAGTGGGCTGCAGAGATTACTGTGTATAAAGCCCTACCTACAGATGTACAATCTGAAACCAAATCCTCTAGCAGTATTCTGAGATGGTGTTTTTTCTCTATTTCTTTTTTAATCAGATAAGGGGTGATTGAAGGCCTCACTTCCATTTTTCAGGTTTGTCAAAAATAAGTTAAAAAAATAAAATCATAGCTTTCTTGGGATAGTACCATATCTACCTTCTTTTAACACCCTTTAAGCTGTACATATTTATTTTTAAAGTTAACAGAATCCTAGTAAATGAAACGAAGCAGAAAGTGCTGATGTGTTCCCTGTAATCGCTTTTGATGGGAAACAGGCTCTGAAAAGTTCTTGCAGTTATTTTCACCCCACACCAGGACTGCAGATTTAAGGAAGAGGCAGCACTTGTGTGGAATTCTAAGCCATTTCCAGACTGTTGATAAGAGGAGATTTACACCCTGGAGGCAAGCCTCTATCATTAGGACATATGTTCAGTCAAAGCTGAGTTGTGACTACCTATGTAAGTAAGGAAAAGCAAAATGATTTGTGTAGCTTAGAAAAAGTGAAAGGAAGTTCTATTATGATGGCAGAGACAAACTTAAATTCTAGGATGGAAAGGAAAAGACCGCCTTAGTCAATTCGATGGAGATGACTAAATACAGTTTGGTCTCAGGGGACTAGTTCCTTCAGTATATATTAGTGTCCTGTTGTAACAGGGTAGAAAGGGGAAACACAAAGACCTTGGGGAATTGGCCTAAAACACCACATCTAATACATGAATTTCAAACACAGGCACAAATCGCTTAGCCATGGAGGAGCCCACTGTTTGCTGGAGGGCTGTGCATCAAAGTGCGTGGGGAGGGCAGGGCTTTGTCTGGAGCGCCTTGCTATACCTGTTCCTGCAACTCCACAGACTTCCGTAAATGATCTCCAATTTTCTTCCTTTGCATGTTATTTTTCATTCTCAAAATTTCTTTTTTTTTTTTAATTTTTAAACTCAGCTGTATTTATTATCTCTTAGCAGAATATGACCTGGGCACTCACTTCCACTCACAGGCCTTGTTCAAAATTTCTTAGAATAAGATTTTCATTCTTAACTCATTTCTGAGTTCTCTGTCCACCATCTGGGAAAAAGAAAACATGCTATTCTGCTGCTGAGCTTTTAGAGGCTGTCCTATTCAAAGATGTTCTTTGAAAATCTCATTAAGGACAAAGAGCAACTGAAGAGCTGCAGACAATGGTCAATAAGCTAATTACCATTTTAAAGGAAGAATCTGATGGGAGGGTTTTTTCATTTTCCTAAATTCATAGCTCAACTATGTTACACTCTATAATCACAGCTAAAGCAGTGTACTTACGTTTTGCATTTAGAACCAAATAAATTTCTCCAATTGTGCATCTTCACATATTTTTGTCTCACTCCCTCTTTCCTTCTTTTATTTTCCTAATCTTTAAAATTTTCACCTGTCTCTCTTAAACTCTAGTCACTGTATAATCTTTCTTTCATTAATCCTATTCATCCCCCAAGGAAATGTGATACATATTCTTAGTACATTTAAAATATTAATGCATTTATTGAAAAAATATTAGATGGCCTTTGTTTTTAAATTTTTCAATAGACTTCCTTCCCTTCTGTTATTGGAGTCTTAGGCCAGGGAATGGTCCAACTTAATCAGACCAGAACTGGCTATTTGCCCCAGAAACCAAACGGTTAAAATCAGGAAAATAATCTATTTAATATGATTATACTGGAAAAATAAAGGGGACGAAGAGTCTTAAGCCCTGGCTTTGCGTACACTGATCAGGACTTGAGTTTCAAGTAGAGAGGGAATGAAAGTGGGAGGCAAGATGTGTATCCAGTTTGTTCTTGATAAGATAGATACTACTGCTTGAGGTAGAAGAGTCATTTTAATGCTTGTCACGGTGTTTTTTATCCATCAGCCCTGCGATTTCTGGTGAATGACTCTAAGTAAAGACAAATACAAAATAGATGTACATATGCAAAGTTTTTATCCTACATTTAGTCTCTCATTGGATATCTGCAGATGCGTGGAAAGATTTTTTTTTCAAAACCAGCCTCTGATTCCTTGTCACATTCCTACCTCCCAGAAGACATTATAAATATGCATGGATTTATCAAGGAACATCATTTGCTGAACAGTCCCATCACCCTTTTGGTAATATTTTAATTCCTTACAAAGAAAAACAATCTTCCTCCCTTTTAACTTTCTTTATAACATGCATTTGAGACTTGTCAGACAAATAAATGCATGATTGCAAAATGTAGTACTCTATTGCTTCACTAAAACAGCATTAAATTATTTTGGATTTCTTTTCTATTTCAAAAGCTTAGGAGAATGCTATTTTATCTCTTTTCTCTTAAACAGTTT
>NW_004524608.1:9821473-9829026 GCF_000260255.1 Octodon degus
GAACCCCAGCTGCTGCGCTATGTCTAAGCTGCTTCTGTAGTCCACTGAGCTATCAGGCTGGCCCTCCTTTTGCCTCCTTTCTTCTTTCCTGCTATGACTAATCACCTTGCCAAAGCCCTCAAACCAGTAAGATCAGCAATCCATAAGCCTCCAAATTCTTACTAAAACAAACCTTTAAATTTACTACCCCAAGTACTTTATCATAGTAACAGAAAACTGACTAACAAAAATAGTCATAAGATTGATTCATGATAGGAATTGTCAGAGCTTTAATGTGAGATTATTGCAGTGCAAATTTTCCTTAATTGACATTTAATATTTTTTGTAGTGTGTCATGATAGAGCTACTGCCCCAGAAACACACTTTGGGAAATATTTCATTCCCTTACATTTTTGTATATATTATACAATAAAACAGATGTCTCCATAAATTATATCTTTTATTTTAGTTTTGTAATAAAGACAGAAAATTACATTCAAATGATGTCTAAAAAGAAAGTATACAAAACAAGCAAAGAAGTGTAGTATTGATATTCTGCTGATTTACAAATAACTTGGAGACTCTTTTCTAGGGTTCATGCTCCTCTGATTCATATATTAAGAGTTAAAATATAGATTTGAGTTATAAACAGATGTGACACACTGAAGAAAAACAAAATCTAAAATGGTCTGTTTCTGTTATCCCAAGATACCTTGAATGGAAATTTTACTTGGTGAAGATTTTCAATTTTCTTTCAATTTAGAGATTAAAATCATCCACATTCATCTATTAAGATCTTAGATATCTGAGTCTAAAACATTGCCAGGTACCTGATGTCTTTAACCCAAAATAAAGTTAAAAATCTGACCATGATGTGTTTAAACAGAATTACACAAAGGCATACACAAGGATTACAACAAGACTGTTTTGATGAGTTCTGATTAGACAGCATGAGCAGGAAGCTCCATTTTGGGGAGCTTTTTAAAATACATTGAAAACATCAGAAAGTTTACTTGAAACATTCCAATTTTATAATTCATACTACTGATCATAAAATAGTAATTACTTGTATATACTCTTATGGATATTTACTTTTATTCAACTTCTAAAGAAAATCATCATTTTCTAAATACTAGCAAAGGCTGTGTGTTTGCCAAAAATTAAACAAATTTTTGAACTAATACACCATATCTAAAATTTGTTATAGTTCAAAATTGCTTAAGCTTTTTGGTAATGGAGTTTTGCTGATCATTTTAGTTCTTTGGCTTGTCAACCTACATTAAAAATGACTCTTGTCAAACTAAGGTATCTTAACCTTCAAAAAGAAACATTAAGCATAGCAAGCATTGGTATGTTGACCTAATTTTTCAGACTTCAACAACAACAGTGACCTCTTTGTAATTAATACAGCATCAAAGTCCCTTCCAAAGGGCACCATGATAAAATCTATGAAGACTGTCCAAGGTGGAAATGAGAAAATTAATAGAGGCAACCACAAGTGCATGAGACTGTATTTCTGTTTTCTGTTTTGCTGCTTTTCCAGTTCCTACTGGGAAATCCCACACGGAGTTGTTAATCAAAATTCCACTGGTTTTTTTCTCAATCTTTCACAGTGATTCATAAATGAAAAGTTAAATCTGAGATATACAGCTTGAAAACTAAACAAATGTAAGCTTGGCTATGTTAGAGTTGGAGTAAAAGGTGGACTTTGTTTTTTATTATTTGGTACTAACTGAACTTACTTCACACTTTTCTGTTGCTCAAACAGAATTTCAAGGGCTTCATTTGATTTTGTGCCTTTCTTCCCAATGTCATTTGAATACAAGCATGCAGGATTAATTCTGTTGTAAGAGAGGTCATCTTACACCATGAAGTTGAGAGAGAAGTTGGTCTTGCGCCATTCCAAATTTAGCAAGAATATCCCACTGTGCACAGACAGTTGGTCTACATAATTGCCAGAAAGGCTCTGGGTTTATTTTAGAAGCTTATGAAAATAAGGGTCACCCTCTGCCATAACAATGTCCAAGCACCCTTGAGCACCTGTTTCTTCAACATGCAAAACCTTTGCTCAGTCTATGCTCAGTAATCAGGTTGCAGCAGAGAGATGTTTTCTAAAGCCCGTTGCTTTTGGTACTCACCCTAAAAACTGGTGCTTTGGTTTGAGGGATAAATAATGACTTCCTTTGACAATACTAACTGTAAATATCTGCTTTGACCTTACCTTCTTGAAAGCATGCTTCAAAGACCTTACATTGTTAATAAGTATAAAAAGACACTGTGACACTGTTATATACACGTAGTATAAGGATAATACCATAAATGTCTGATTTAGAGGTTATGAGCAAAGGATTATATTTCTACTCCAATGAGTAGAATTATTTCTTTCATCAAGCTTTCTGTATTTGAAGTTTGTTTCTAACATTTAAAACCTGGAAGAGTGTTATTCAAGGGTTCTAATAACGCCATGTTTAAACAGTCAGAATGCCGATAGGGGTAAACGTTCCTCAATATCAAAACTAAGCTGAGATTCCATCACTGTACCTGCCACCTACCTGTACTTAGTTTGTTTTGCATATCGCTTGGGGATTTGTGTTTGCAAATCTTGTTTGAAGAGGACCTTCAGATGTAGAGGCTGCTTCTGGGTGTCTCCTGGAGGCCCAAATGGAACACAGCATCTTTATGTGATGGCATCTAAAAAGACTGATTTTTAAATCATTGAACTTTGTATTCGTATCTGTATATACCCATAGCAGAAGTAGGTGTGGTTAAAAAACTGACATAATATAGTCTTACAGAGTGGTACTCAAGCAGGCCTGAAATTCTGTAAATGTATGTTTGTTACCATAAACATTTAAGATTTTCATATACACTTATCTTCTTTGATTTTCTGAAAAGCCTGTAGATTTCACTAACTTACTTCTGGACTGAGTACACATATTGGTCTGTGCATATTATCGTTTGTCTGTTCCAACAGGCAGCATTTTATTTTGCTAAGATCTAAGCCATGATTTAAAACTAATAGCTACTTTCATGGCATACAAGCATTAAATATGTGGAAATGACATTCAATTACTTTTCATAGCATTATTCGACATTTTACATACTCTCATATGTAACAACTTATTTCCTGTACCAGTGTGAAGGATAGGCAAAGTAGATGTTATTTTTGCTTTTAATTGTCTCTGAAAATAAATTTGACTCTTCTTCAAAAGCAAACAAATAATTTATACAACCATCAGAACAATTCTATTCTAGGGGCTGGGGAGATGGCTCAGGGGAATAAGCGCTTCCCTGGCAAGTGCAAGGGCCTGAGTTCAATCCCCAGTTCTGCCCCCCCAAAAAAGAACAATTTTATTCTATTTTACATAAATAACAACATTTCTGAGTATATTCTGGAACTATCTAATCAGCAATTGAATAAATACTGTTTCATGCAGAAACTTAACAATATGATTCCTAGAATTAACAAGTATGAATTCCATAATACACAATTGTGTTGCATAATAGCTCTGAAACCTTGGGCAATTTGTTATTTTTTTATTTATAAAATAGAAATAATTATAGTTACCTTATAATACTACTGTGCATATAAATTAGATAATGCCTGGTAAATACAGCTGGATAGCATATAATAGGAATTCAATAAATAGTGCTTACTAGAATTGCAAAAAGTTTCAAATGTAAAGAGAGTATTTAAATACACCAACCTTTTTGGCTGAAACAGTTTAGTCTATTTAAATGTAATGTTCTTTTGATAAATTCAATAGCTAAGGCAAATGACTAATATATAATTTAGGATGTTAATAAGTAATTATTTTATTTTTGAAAATGCCCTTAAAACCCACTGAAATTACACCAGAAAACTTATCTGAGGTTATTATACATTTATCTGCTGAAGATTTTGAAAAACATTTAATATTTACTCACTGACAAGGTTTTAAAAATACATGCTGTGCTCTAAAGCAAGATGCTTTCAATATTTATTTTCATAGTTATATTGACAAATTAAAGTCTAAACTGATGCTTTCTGTCCTACAAAAAGACATTTTCTAAAGTGTTTAGACTGCCCGGCCTTCCTTCTAGTGCTTTGTTCTCCCCTGCCATTCTGAGTTGCTGTGATTCTCCTACTGGGCAATGAGAAACAGGTGGACACAAGTCAGAACTCATTAAGATGAAAACCAACTGACCTCTTATTTCTTCATGTCTCATGTAACAGGTACACTTTACTCATACCTAACTATTAGTGATTAATTTGTTCTAATTAGTGCTAATTGGAAATCAGTTCTGACTACAAAACTGCAAAATCAGTGATTTTTTAATGTCACTACAGCTGTACAAGCACAACAAAAGTGCATACTTTTTATATTTCATGCTCACATAATTCCATTTGTCACTAGTATATGCTCCCATAAAATTAAAAAAATATTTTTGTGATATATGTACAATTCATGTAGCTTAAGAAAACTTTCATAAAATTACTGCCCAAGATTAAATATTTTAAGAATATATTTAATATACTACTTATGGAAAAGATTAAGGACATATTTAATATGAACAATGGTTGAGATCAACACCTGTATATACATCCCTGACGCTAAAGTATATATTTAAGCGTCAGCCAAATAGCTCCATGGATTAAAGCACCTGCAAGCAGCTGCGGGGACTGAGGGTTGGACCGCTGCGCCTGCCATGCGGGCCCTGCCTCCGGGGCGTTCTGAGACTGCAATTGAGACTTGGCGTGGTGGAGGGCACCTGTTATCCCAGCTCTTGAGAGGCTGTAAACAGGCAGATCACGATAAATCCGATCTAGTAGTAAGACCCTGAACACCCTGTAGACCCTTCCCTAATAAGGTACATATTTATGTAACTAATTTGCATAAGCCAGTAGTAATTATAAAATAACTTGATAATATTGATACTGTGCATAAAAATAGATATTAAAATTTTTTGTGAAATTTAGCCATATGAAAAAAGATGCAATAAAAGATAAACTACTAATCTAAGTTAAAATAGCAATTTAAAAACAGAACTTAGTGAAAGAGTATTATAGTTTAATTTTGCTGTATAATTATAATTTAATCAGACTGATAATGTAGTAGGAAATAAAACCTATTCCCTACCAAAATATTTTAAAGGAACATAATGCATTTGCATCTCTTTTATAAATGATTTTTTTATTTTATGTATTTAGTACAGGGTCTACAGGGTCTTACTACACAGATCAGACTCGTAGTGATCCTCCAGTTTTCAACCTCCCAAGCACAGGGATTACAGGTGGGCACCACCACTCTGAGTCTCAATGGCCATCTCAGTGCACCCAGTGGGCAGGGTTGGCACAGCATGCCAGGGATTGAACCCTGGTCCCTATGTCTGCCTAAGCAGTTGCTTTAGTCCACTGAGCTATCTGGCTGGCCCTTATAAATGATTCTTAAAAACAACCAAATTGTGAGAGGCCTTTTGAAAAGTTTTGGCAAAATATACACACAAATAAATTGTAAGCAAACAAAGAAAAACTAAAAATTGGCTTATTTTACATAAATACTGAGTGCTTTAAATAAGCCAAGATCAAAGATTATTATAAATCTGATTAGACATTTTAAATAACTGAATGTGAAACAGTAAAATTTTATGTAAAATCCTAAAATACTAAAGATAATAAATCAGTCACAGTTTTCAATACATATTATGAAACCTGATTTAGGTGCATTTGTATTGTTACTACTGAAATCTGGCAAGTGTGCATGAAAAATAAACCTTTTTTGCTGGTCAAAATAGAGTTATTTTCACATAGCTACTGTCCACATTACAAAGAGATCGTTGTGATGATTGCTAAGGGTACTTGGAAAATATACAACTTTTAAAAGCGGTTAAATATCAATTAAAGCTGTGCCCTGTTTTAAAACACAAACTGCTAAGCATCTGAATAGTGTATGTAATATAATTATAAATTTTAGATATTGACAGTTTTAAATTTATATCTTTTAAATTAAAAATATTTATTATTATCATTATAAAATCCCCCATGACAAAAATAACTACAGCAAAAACTGCAGGTTTTCTGCATGCCACTTATTCTAAAGATTCCTTATCTGTCTTCAGAATTCATTTGTTCTACACTGTCTCAAATATTTCTCTTTTCCTACATGTTTAGATGTAGTTTAGATTTAGATATACAAACCTAGATGTAAACTTAGGTGTTGAAATGGAAATGTATTTAAATAGTAGGTATGAAGATATAAAATGGGGTATGCAATTTCTTGGGGATGAAAAATATATTTTCAACTTTTCATACCTGACCTGTACATTATGTTACCATTTTTTCTAATAATATGTTTACTTTTTTCACAGAAAATTCTAGTCCATCCAGGCATGCCTCAGTTGATGCAGTAATAGCCTTCCGTTCCTGTGTCCCACCCACCCGTTATGATACCAGCAGGAGGACTGGGATCTGATCAGCACTTCTTTACACAATAATTGCATCGATATTTTTACTGTCAGGTCACACTCAGGACTGCTGGTTTTCATTGCTATTTATAACCAGCCTGCTCGCCCTCACTTGGAACACGTTTGTTTACTCCTCTTTCTTCACTGGGATTCATGCAGGCTCTGAGATTTGTAATAGGTTCATTTGCCTGGGCCCTTCCAGACACACATTTCTACTGTGCTTGGCTGGACCACACTTCCATGGAAACATCCAGAGCATTTGCTTCTGCTTTGGTTTCTAGGCATAAGGTGGGACTCAGACATTTCCTACTATACAGTTTCTAAACTTACAAATGATTTCTGTTGATCGTCCCTGCTTCAGCACAAAGGGAAGAATAAAGTCCTTCCTCAGCAGACCTAACCAATGCCTAACATCCTTGCTACTTCCTTTGTTGCAGAAAATACTAATTTTTTGGGGTGGAATAACCATTTATAATGGTCTCCTCTCAGCTACATGAAATCACGTCCTTTTGATTGTCTTGTAAAATTAACGAAAATTTCATATGTTTATTGAATCTAGATTTAAATGTAAACAATTTTGCTGCTGTGATTAAAAATATGGGCTCTTCTATATTTCTATAAATGATATTTTCTCAGGAAATTTGTGGGCTGGGGAGGTAGCTCAAGGGCATAAGTGTCTGCCTGGCAAGCCCAAGGGTCCTGAGTTCAATCCCCAGTGCCACAAAAAAAAAAAAAAAAAAAAAAAAAAAAGAAAATTTGTTTCAATCCCTGACCCTTTTCAAAAATATTTCAAATTGTATGTGCTAGTTTTCTCCTTGTAGACACTTCATTACCTATAGTTCCCCAAAATTTAGTTATCTTTCCATTCACAGGACAAATTGTACATATTTTGTTAGAATACACTCTTTAGTAGTACGTTATAAACAATTCACATTTCATCTAGGAACTTTGTATTCATGTTCATAAGCACTACTGATCTACTTTTGTCTCTCTTTTACTAATTTTACATTTTAATTTTGGTTCAGTACTGTTAGCAATATCCTTTTGGTAAAAAGCCCGTGGCCCGGTGCAGAAATACACACCTGATTTATTTCACTTATAAGTATATGTTCAAGTGGCATCCACTTCAA
>NW_004524608.1:9830272-9836033 GCF_000260255.1 Octodon degus
CAAACAAACAAGAAAGGAAGAAAGAAAGAGTCAGAAGGAAGGAAATTAAAGAAATCTGTCTCACTACTGAAAGAGTAATTGTCAGATATTTCACCGAATATTTTGAGTAACCAAATCTGTAGGGCTGTGTGTGTGTGTGCACACGCACGCACGCGCATGTGTGTGTGTGTGTGTGTGTGTCTGTGTGTGATTGTACACATGAAGAGTATGAATCTTTAATTTAATCTTTTTCTATTTCTGGAGGATTTCTGGTTACCAGTTTCCCATGTTTCCTTTTTGCATTACATTTCTCTACACTCTATACATCTTAGTATATTTTCACTTGCATTTTAACTCTATTATGTTATAAACAGGTTATGTCACCTGGGTCACTACTTTCTAAAACATTTTACATAGTATTTTCCATGTAATATTCCTAAATATGTTAACTGCTATATTTTCTTTCCTTTGTAAAAACACTCTTCAAACTCATTTGTAAAGGTTGAGCCTGAGATAGGTAGAGATTTGATGAATGTATTTTCCTTTGTTGATAATTACAGTAAAATAATCTGAAGTAAATACATCTTTAATATTTAATTCTGAATATGCCTTAGAATCTATTAGAACAACATAAGAGTCTTCCACTAAATAATTGATATTAATACAGTCACTGTATTTTGAGAATATGTGGTAGGAATCTTGTGATCTGATATTTTAAATAAAATTAAGATTTTTTCAAATTTTTAAGGGGAAATTGTCTAACAAATATAAATCAACCATAATATTTTCATGCAACTTGACATATGCAGAATTTACATTTGAGTTCAAGAATGTAAATATTGCAATTTGTAAAAAAAAAATATGCTTGCTGTTCACAAAAATTTAGTGTGTTAGCTTCAATAGCATATTGGGTAAATAAATAAATATTGGCTAAATATGAATTACAAATTCCTTTCATTCTAGTGAGCTAGCCCATCTTTGCACAATGCAGAGATTTCATTCACCTTAAACAGATGCCTGCAATCAAACCTGTATAAACTGTGCACAATCACATAAATTATTTTCTCTCTGTATTAGTATACACATGAATTAATGTGACAATTAATTTAAATTCAAAGCATAAAAATCATGAAAATGTAAACAATGGCTAAACCCCAGAACAATTTCAAATTTTCAAAATATGCATTGCACAATATGACAAGAAATATGAAGCAGTACTTATTTTCAGCAACAGAAGAAATATTCTCAGAGCTCCCCTGTGTTGGATCTATTTTGATCTGTAGACTTCATTTTTATTTATATACCAAAGTAGCTAAGTTTAGCAGCTACTTTCTTTCTTCTGTATTACCAGCTGTAAAACCAACATACTTGAAATAAAAATAGTCTTCTCACTATAACCTGTTTAATATTCATTTTAAGTTTAGTTTTATTATATTATTCAAATACAAGTTTGTTTTGTCAGTAAGTAGATTTTCAATCCTATCCTCTCCCTTGTCTTTGAACTGTGTACTAACTCCAGGAATTGGCACAAAACTCCATGTCATGGGTGTGGGGCTCAAAATGACTATGGAAGTTCAATTTCCTTACAGATTGTTGACTTACAAGGTTGAAATCAAATTTAAGTGTGTTATAGATACAAAATATATATTTTTATGTATTTGGTGCAGGGTCTTACTATGCAGCTTGGACTCGTAGTTCAGCCTCCCCAGCGCTCGGATTACTGGAGTGTGCCACCATGCCTGGTCTCGGTGGCTAGTTCTGGGCACCCAGGATTGGTGCTGGTGTCGCAGGTACTGCTGGGGATCAAACCCGAGTCCCTGCGTTCACCTAAGATGTGCTTAGTCTGTTGAGCTGTCTTGCTGGCCCTTTAAAAATAATTCTTGCCAACATAAATCTGTAGACTAAAATTCACACTCATCAGAAAGTTCATCTTGTATTGTGAGAATCATTCTAGTAAAGAATAGCTTAAGGAAAGGGAAAATTTTTGAAAAGAACATGTTCAGATTATACCCATAGACTGCTATTGGTCTTGGTACAAAGTAGTTATAAGATAAATATTTAGTAAATCCACCAAATTAAAATTATCTTCAATAAGAGATTGTGTATTTTTCTATAAATTTTCTACACTACCAATCCAATGTCTATAAGACATTAAAGAGACTATTCAATTTCATTTTAAAAAATTCCATTGCTGTTTCTTGCCCCCCTAATCTTGCCCCTTAAAATAGAAGTGTCTCAAATCAAATGGGTTTCTGTTCCTTAACATACCTAAACTGTCATTACTGATTCATTATTCCCCCCTTTAATTATAACATACCGTATGTTTAATGTCCTGGTGGAGACCTAGCCATAATGTCATATAATTCAAATTTGCTTGTATTTCCCTAGCCATCAGCTAAGAACAGCTCACTTACTGTCTGGTAGTCACAATAATGCTAGTGTGTAGCTGACATTCTGTTCTTAGGCTCTTTCCATTGGTATCTCTACAATATTTCTATTGTTAATTTCACTTATTTTTCAAGAAATTTGTAAGTAACAAATCTATGCATGATTTAAGAAGTAGATACAATGTGGTGAGTTCTCCAATTTCTTGCACTTCTTATAGTATAACTTTAGTTTTTTTAATTTTTTCATATATATATATATATATGAACTAGTTAGTTATAAGTCTAACCAAAGCTGTACAAGGCTTTCATGATCAAAATTATATGACTGACAAAAGAAGCCAAGGAGGACTAAAAAAAATGGAAAAATACTCTATATTCATGGATGAGATGATTTAATATTCTAAGTTCATCACCAGTTGGTCTGCAAATTCAAAGCATTCTGAAACAAATTCCTAGAAAGTGATTTTGTGCTTATTGATATACTCATTGCAAAATTTACATGAAGGAAATATGTAAAATAAGCAAAGTAATATTGAAGGACAAAAGCAAAGTTAGAGCACTAACAGTATTTAATTTTAAGACTTGCTATGAATCTGCAATGACTGACTGATAATTGGCAAAAGAATCAACAAATGCATCAGCATAACAGCAAAGAGATCCCAAAACAGGATCACTCAAGCCAAGTCATCTGAGCTTTTCCAGAGCAGGGAAGGCAAAGTGATTGAGTCAGACAGACCCGTCAACAGATAGTATTGGAACCATTAGCTACACACATACAAAAACTGAGCATACATGCAGATTGCACGCCCTTCACAAACATTTACACAAATGGGGTGCAGACTTACTTTAAAAGCCAAAGCTACACAGTTCCAAGAAGAGGGAGATAACAATAGTGGGGAATCCAGGTGATTTGAGGTTTGGTCATTACCTTCTAAACACAAGACTATGAAAGAAAGACTTGGCAAACTAGGTTGCATTGAAAAAAATCTGCTCTTTAAAAGATGCTGTCAAAAAATGAGAAATATTTGCAAAAGACATATTTAATAAAAGACTGAATATTTTTCTTTGCACAGTCAGCTAAGAATGCACTGATGGACTCAGGCTCTGATACGTATAGCAACCCCATGACTCAATCAACTTTCAAAAGCATGGTATGAGAGTTTGGGGGGATAGTTTAGATATGAAACAGAGTAGAATTTTTATTTTTTGGAACTGAGGATTGAACTCAGACCCTTGTGCTTGCCAGGGATGCACTTATTCCACTGAGCCATCCCTGGCCCCCACAGTAGACTGTTATCTTAAAGTATTGGTATACAATGAACTACTAAAGCTCAACAGTAAAAACACAACTATATTCAAATGGGTCAAAAATCTTAATAGGCACCCCAGCCAAAAAAAAAAAAGTAAATAAAAGATGCAGAAGTGAAAAATAAGTGTATGAAAAGTTGTTCTGCCTTACATATCATCAGGCAAATGTAAATTAAAACACAGTATGGTAGCACTATGCACCTGTTAGAATGGCCAAAATCCAGCACTGACTACACCCAAGGCTGACAAAATGTGCAGCAAAAATAAATGTGCTTCTTTGCTGGTAGGAAAGCAAAAACATTATGGCTATTCCAGAGTGCAGCCTGACAATTTTGTACAATTCTAAATACCCCATTATCAGAAAATTTAGAAATTCTGTTTTTTGTTATTTATCTCAAAATCTGAACACTTGCATCCACATACAAAAAGCTGCACATGGATATTTTGATCACTTTGTTCAAAACTGCTCAGAATTGGAAGATGCCAGGATGTTCACTCTTAGGTAAAACAATTCTATAGTATATCTGGTCAACAAAGTATTGTTGAGAGCTAAATAATGAGGCATCAAGTCATAAGATTACATGGAAGAACGCACAATATACATTGCTAAGTGAAAAAAAAAACACTAACAAATAGCTGTATACTATGTTTTCTAGTTTACGACATTCTGGAAAAGGCAAAGGTCTACACAATAAAAAGTTAAGTGTTTGCCAAATGGTAGAGCACAGAGAACTTTTCATCAGGAAAACTACTCTGCATTATACTATAATAATGTATACACATCATTAAAATTTTCCAAGTGCATAGGATATAAGAACAAAGTTTAATGCAAAGAATGGACTGTGATAATTACGTGTCAGTGTTTAGTAGGCTCATTAGTTTTAACAAATGTACCACTTTGGATAGGTATTGGTTAGAATTTTCTAGAGTTATAGAGTCTATCTAACCATCCATCCATCCATCTACCATCTATCTATAAAATATGCAAGCAGATTTATTACATAGTCTCATGATGAAAGATAGGTAGTGTACAATGGTGATCTGCATGCAGGAAATCCAGAAGATCTCGTAGCTGCTCAGTCTATAAAGCTAGAAGCCACAGAATAAGAGAGATCAAGTACACAGGATTAACCTGAGACTGAGGGCCTGGAAGCTCCCTGCATGTTCAGTAGGATGATTCTATCTTGAGCAGCCAAAGAAGCTGGGGTTTGATGTTCACAGGTGTTAGAGTAGCACAAGACACACCCACTCAAACAGACTGGAGCTTTGTAAGCACACGTTGATTTCCTCCTCTTTTTATTCCATTTTGGCTGTAGCCTATTTGATCATGCCGCTCACAATCAAGGTACATCTCTCTACCTCAGTCTATTGCTCTACAAGCCAATCTTCTCTGAAAGCACCATCACAAACATTCCCAGGAGTGTGCTTTTTAACCTGGTATGCATTTCTTTATTCCATCAGGTTGACTGTCACCATTTGCCATCAGAGAAGGATATGGATGAAAAATTGGAAATCTCTGGAGTTTTCACTATCTTTTTTTTTTCTCTTTCTTGCTACAAGTTTAATACCACTTTTAATTAATAATCAGTTTTAAAGACATAAATTAGAATTAATTAGGTGCTTGGTATTTGCTTTTACCGAAACATAAAAATGTAATATATGATTATTTTCTATCAGGAAGGCCTGAAGTCAGTACCTTTCTCAATTGTGCATGACCATAACTTATGAGGAAAACCATTTTGGCTTCTATAAAAGTATTTTGGAATTCCTTCTATATTTGAGCCTCAATGACTTTTTTAAGCATTATTATTTTGTATTAGTACTAAAAATTTGATTAGCTTTATGGTTCATATTAATACCAACAAAGGGCCAGCTAGATAGCTCAGTGGATTAAAGTGCCTGCTTAGGCAAACACAAGGGCTGGGGGTTTCCATGCCTGGTGTGTCATGCCAGCCCTGCCCCCAGTGTGGGCTGAGAAGGCATTTGAGACTGGGTGTGGTGACACATGCCTATAATCCCAGTGCCTGGGAGACTGAAAATAGGAGAATCATTATGATGAAGAGGAAGAGGACAAGAAGAAGAAGGAG
>NW_004524608.1:9836158-9837968 GCF_000260255.1 Octodon degus
AAGAAGAAGAAGAAGAAGAAGAAGAAGAAGAAGAAGAAGAAGAAGAAGAAGAAGAAGAAGAAGAAGAAGAAGAAGAAGAAAGCTATTTACCTCTATTGGTATTGATTGATTGATTGATTGATTGATTGATTGATTGTATCTAGTACAGGGTTTACAGGGTGTCATTACACAGATCAGACTCGTAGTGATCCTCTTGTCTTTAGCCTCCTAAACACTGGGATTACAGGCCTATGCCGCCCCAGTCTCATTTGCCCTCTCAGTGCCCCTCAGGGGTGGGGCTGGCATGGCACACCAGAGATTGAACCCTAGTCCCTGTGCCTGCCTAAGCAGGTGCTTTAGTCCATTGAGGTATCTGGCCTGCCCTAAATAACTTTTTTCAACTCATGATTATGTAGCTCGACTCACTGATTTCTTTTGTGAAAGTCACAATAACTTTGATCTTTACACTTCACTTTTTATATCTGCGGCTGTAATCAAAATGTTTCAATAAAAGTTCAAAAGTACTATATAGCAGATACATTTTTAGTTCTTATGCTATGATGCAAGGAAATACAACAGGAACCACCTCCATCTTCAGTGAGAGGAAAGGAGAGTTAGCCAACTTGGAGAACTTAGCAAAGGCTCTTTAATAAATGCCAAATTATAAAATGATCTATATTATACTCTGAACATTTGTTGGCCAAACTTCTACATTTTGACTACAACAATATCACACTGCATGAACAGAAAATTAATCATAAATTCAGATTGTAGAGGATTTAAATCTTAAAATAACCCAAGTGGAATTCTACTTAAGTAGCATCTGTTCCCACCCACCTCTTCTTCTGGTTTTCTTTTCCCATAGTGCAAGGAAGTGATGACTGGGGACATTTGCAGCGTTCTTGTATGTTCTACCTTCAAACTCAGGGCTTAATGTGAAATTTGGATATGAGGTACATTGGCTAGAAAAAACTGATTGTATATTGTAAAATCCTACTGAGAGATAAGATTTGCAATAAACATATATTCATGTTAAACTTAAAAACAATATAATATGCAGGTAATAATTTATTAAAGAAACATTGGTAACAGGGTTTTACTGTTACCTTTGTTTGATTTTATTTTTACCACAATTACTGCTTGTTTGCCCAAAATATGAGCTACTCATTTTTGTTTTCTCCTGTAAGATTTTCTTTATTTGTACTTTTTCCAAGGTAATAACCTCAACTCATCTACATTTAGCCCCCTATCATCTCTGAAACTATAAGTACCAATGTCTTTAGATTATTTCACTCATAATTTCCACTTTTTATTATAATTACCAGTCATTAAGTTTTATAGCATTATCATGGATGTTAGAAGGGATCTAGAAACATGTAAACCATTGGTAGTTCCATAACTAATAAAATTTTGTCTCTCTGTACAGTCCACTGTGTTGATCTCACCTATATACAACTCTGTTTCCCAAAAGGAGAAGAAAGCAGTCCTAGATATTCAGGAGTGAGTTTTTTAGTGTTCCACAGAATTAGAGAGTGCCAGGTGGTGTTGCTTTTTCGTTAATAAGCATAAGTTAATTTGAGGCCATAAATTCTCCACTCGGGTGTCAAAGGTGACTTTCCTAGTCCTTGAGGTTTACTCAGAGGTCCACGAATACTTCCATAAAGATTAATGTTGTGTGTCAGTGTCTGCCTCCTGCTTTCTATACAACAGCATAGATATGTCCCCATCCAATAGGACCATCACCCTTGTTTATCTTTCTCCTACTTATCCCTGGTTTCTGTTGTTTTTCCTGATATCTTTTCTTAGAAATTGAAAAAAAAAAAAAAAAAAA
>NW_004524608.1:9838478-9851583 GCF_000260255.1 Octodon degus
TTTTTTTTTCGGAACTGGGGATTGAACTCAGGCCCTTGCACTTGCCAGGGAAGCGCTTATTCCACTGAGCCATCTCCCCAGCCCCCTCCAGCAACTTAATTCTAACAGGGTATGGTAGCAGTGATACAGGATGGAACTATTTAAGTCATCGTGAAGCTAAATACTAAACCCAGTGCTCACCTGAGAAAAAATTTGGCCTTTATGGCTATGTTATATAGAGTAACAGCAGAAAAAAAACACTAATTAACTTATTAAGAAATATTTCAAAAAATTATAATAAAGAAGTACTATGAAATTACATCAGATTTAGAAATATTTCCATGTTTGTCTTTGTACTAAACATTTTCTTTTGTTATAATCCATGCTCCTAACAACAGTCCTTGCTTTCAGAAAAATCATAATTGCTTTAGGAAATGTCTCTCACTTTTAGACTTTAGCTTCTAAAAATGGAAAAGCTTCTTCGGATATTTTTGGTGTTACTGACCACAGTCAGATAGAAATGACCTATAAAATATTTTTTCTTTCTGTTTTTATTATAAACTAGATATATAAGAGAAAGATGTGCAATAAAATAAAGTTAGGACAGCTAGTCTCATATACACTTAACATTTAAGAGCTACAGTGTATTCATTAGACACTATTCCAAACATTTAAAACCAATTGATCTTGTAATCTTTACAGTAATTTAAATGTGGCATTCAAGTTCTCCAAGTGACTTATGTTTTACTTTCTTTTTGTGGTACCGGGGATTGAACTCAGGGCCTTGCACTTGCAAGGCAAGTACTTATTCTACTGAGCTATCTCCCTGGCCCCTACTAATGATTTACATTGGTGGCAATTTGTATGAATCTGTGTTAAAATCAAACAAGTTCAGTCTTCGATAGAAAAATTTCACCATTGCTTAAGTATTTAAATGCTAGAATGATTAATTTAAGAACAATAAAATATCAATTCAACTAACTAAATTAAATGAATTAAAATCTCCATGTATCAGTGTTGAAATGAAAATAGAACAAAATTTGTCATAGTGAAGTAAAAGATATTGATACTTATAGTCTTGTAAATCATTTTCAGTAGGGCATCCTTCAGAATTTCCCTGAAGTTTAGAGAATAAAATTTTTCTACATATTGTATGAGACTGTCTCAGTATGTGAACTGATTATGCTGCTCTTGATGAGCAGAAATTTTAGTCTATACGCAACAGTTCTCTTAAGCATAGATATGACAAGAAATTTACTAGCAGTACTAGTGACTCGTGGCATAACTTGATCCCATCCTCAGTTTTTGAATCCTATTGCTCAAACCGTATTACAGTTCACATAACTAACCTAGAAGATGATTGTTTCTCCTCTAATTTTATCTTTTACACTTGCTGTAGATCCTCTACTTACTTTCTAAAACAGAAATTTTCTTGCCTAAAATCTTTCTGAGCAGTCCGCCTATGGGAAAATAATAACAGCCACCTGAAATTGCTCTTCTCACACAACTTTCTAGAAACTACATTAGCAAATAAAAACACAAAATTATAACTGTCTTTGATTTAAGCATTAATAAGAAACCGAAAGTACTATAAGCTTTAACTTGTCAGTAGAGATATAAAAACCAAATTCCACCGAGGCCTTGCTAGTTGAAAAGTATTGGGGCAGGGAAGATGGCTTAGTGGAATAAGCGCTTCCCCAGCAAGCGCAAGGACCTGAGTTCAATCCCCGTTTCCACACACACACACACAAAGAAAGAAAGAAAGAAAGAAAGAAAGAAAGAAAGAAAGAAAGAAAGAAAAGTATTGCTATAGAGAGTGAAGGGGGAATCTTAAGAGCGGCTGTAGGAAAGAAAATGATTAGCTAAAAGATAGGAAATCACCTATAGAAAGAGAAATTATTAGAGTAAGTATGAAAATACCAAACAGAGAAATGTTGTAGTTCCTAGTGTTAGTTGCAGGGATGGGGCTTAAAAGTAAGCAGACATGGAGACATCAACCTTGGGGAAGCATTACTTCTGGGGAAAAATCTGATACATAGACAAGGGGTTATAAGGAAAGAAAGAACAAAGAAGTGATGACAGTTAAGAATCAGAACTGGAGTTCAGTAGTAGAGCACATAGGCTGTTCAAGGCTTTTCATGCAAACTTAAACTCCTTCCCAAATATGTCGAGAGACAAAACACAAACGTTGTGTACCATCTCTCTTCTTGCTGTCACCATCACTACCATCACCAACAGAATCAGCTTTTATGCATGCTGTTAATATAAGAGTGAATAGTATTCTTGAGCTACAAAAATTAGCAGTCAAAGGATCTGAGTTAATTGACACCAGTTCATCAAGAAAGTACTGTAAAACTAAATGGAAAAATAAAAATAAAAAATTGCTATAGGAAAATATAACTTTTGACTTGGCAAATGTGCTGATGTAGTCTCTCAATGTTGGAGATTGGCTAGCCTCTTATTCCAGCTCTTTTTCTGCTTTTGTCTTCAAATCTTCAGTTGTTGAACACCCTCAAGATCAGACACAAAAGTACTATAATGGGAGCACAGTAGATAATTGAATGATTCATAGTCATATATTTGGAAAGGAAAACAGAAAGAAAATAAGGTTAGGGCACATGTGTACTTGCTCAAACTTGGTCAGAACTCCCAGGAGGAAGCTCTGTCCTGTTTTCTGTTGTAAGTCTAGGTATCTCTGCTATTCATGTAGAAAAGGTCATGTCCTGTATCAGTCTCAGATATGAGAGTCATAGTCCTTGTTCAGAAAGCACAGGTCAATCCAAAGGTGAGAGCTGAAACCAGGGGAACAGTGAATGATGATCTGAGACCTCAATACACCTATCTCCTTCGAGCAACAAGGAGCTTTGAAAGAGAGCAGACTGGCAGCATCCCAATCAATAGTAAAAGCTAAAAATAGCCAAGCATATACAGCTCTTTTTGTTAAACTATATCCTCCACAAACTTTTTCATATCATATGTGAGACTTTTAGTTTTGCCACTATCATCCTCTCTTTTATTTTATAATCTTTCTATAACAAACTTGGAAACAATGTTAGAATTTTAAGGTGTCCCCTTCTTCTTATCTTTCTTTTTGTCTTAGGGTAATGTATATTTTAGCATGGCAATTATGAGTCACTATTATATTAACATAAATCTTTCATAGAATGTCATGTGAGAAGAATGTATCTGTCCATAAGTGCATCTTAGATGACATTGCCTGGACCTTACAGTGTTGAACATCTTTAAGTGTTTTAATACATACATGACATACACATAATAGTCCCATAAGCATTGTTATGGATTGGAGTTTTTCAAAGAGAATAATACAATACAGGACACATATTTTATAAGATTATTTATAGTAGTCACTCAAAGAATATATAAAAAAGAGTGTAGGAAATCTGTTCATGCACTAAAGACAAAAGAATCCAGCCATGGGCCTGGATCCCATGATAATTTCTTGCATGAGTCCAGTTGAAGATGTAGAGCTCATCACAATGCTTCCACAAGTCCAACTGGGGGCCCAGAACCATAACAATTCTCCTGTAGGTCTCTTTCATGGGTCTTTGCTGGGAAGACCCAAAAACCACTTGTGGAAACGAGAAGGTCTGTTCCAGTGGGATGAAGAATCTCTACTAGCAGTCTGGGAGATCTGAACTGGATCCAGGAAGTAACATTTCCTGGTAAGAACCTGAGATCCCCCTAAAAGTACCACAACTATCCTCGGTAGCAGTAAGGCCCCAAGCTCCTTCGAGGATGAGGGAAGCCACGTTTTCATCAGCAAAGCCAACAAGACAAGCTTCTCCAGGAGACTGAGCTATGTGCCATCTTCCCCTACAGAGCCAAGAAGTGATGCTTAAAGTGAGGACCAGAATGCCTCAAAATGAATGCAGGCATTCTCACAGACAGTGAGGCCTCAGCTCCTCCTCTGATGAGAATAATCAAGTTCACCAGGAAAGCCAGTCTGATAAGCTCCTCCAGCAGAGTAGTCCAAGAGAAGAAGCAGCTTCGAACAGCTCCCCAGTATCTTCCAAACAGCTTCCCTAACAGCCTATCAGCAGCTTCTCTAGTTCTGTCTCTTCTGCTACTGGCATCAATCCTCAGCTGCCCCCCATCCACCCAGGACCATTGTAGTTCAGTTCATTTGGGTGCAATTAGTTGACTACCACTTGGGAATCTACCACAAGCATAAACCCTGAAAAAGTACTTGCACAATCTAGATGGTGGCTGCATGCCGAATTGATATTTATATTTTATTATAAATAGCTAGCTTCAGACCTTAGAACTGAATCCTTCAGTCTTGGATGTGCAGAAGCCCTCTATACGCTTCCTTATCTGACTCTGCAGCTTCCATCGTAAACCAATCTTGTAATTCCTTATACATTTGTACATCTTGTGTTATATCTCTTTCTTGTATAATATCTGTTTCTCTAATAAAACTCTGACTAATACAGAATATGGTACCAGGAGTGGCTCTAGAGAAACAGAATATAATGATGGTATTTTTTAATGGCTTTAAGAGTACCTGGAGTTGGCTCCAAGATTTGAGAAGACCTAAAGATGTCATGGTCTCTCCTGATCTTAAGGAGCATATTGGTACTTCATGGTGTGAGCTGTTTAAACTAATGTGCTGTACAGATCCATTTGATTATCCTAATTCACCACTTGTAAGATGTCAGGAATTTAGTAATTCCATATGTAAAAATTATGAATTTCTTGGTGGAGTAGGGAATATAATGATGCCAGTTGGCTAGTCTTGGCCTCAGTGGACAAACTTGTGAATGAAAATAAGGAACTCAAAGATTCGATTTCCTATCTCCAGACTCAGATAAAAAATTTAAAAGTTTCTAAGTGTGTCCAGACCAAAAATCTCTCTTTTAGCCACAAGGATAAGATTGTTGAAACCCAAATGCAGCTCCTCATAATTCAATTGACTGAATTGAATGGTGAATTAAACATTCAGCCTCCAACATATCTGAAGCAAAGGTGAGGGCACTGATTGGAAAAGAATGGGAACCCATGAATAGGAATGGAGATGTGTGGGAAGATCCTGAGGAGGCTGAGGATGTTGGGCTTTTAGATACTAATGAGATTATTTTGCCTGAGGAAGAGATTTCCCTGTCCACTGTGGCAGAGGAATCACTGCCTTCACCCTCTGCAGGGTTTGTTAGTGTCTCTTAATACATCTGCAGAAACCAATCCTGTGTGCAACAAACAGCATAATGATGGGACTCCTCAGGACCCACCCTCACCACCCATTTTTGCCTCTAGGTCCATAACCAGACTTCAGTCACAGAAGTTGCCTAAGGATGAGATACATAATGTGATCTATGAGGAGATCCATTATTCTTCCAAAGACGTTCTTGAGTTTTCTAACTTTTATATTCAGAGACCTAATAAGCAAGCATGGGAATGGATTTTATGAGTGTGGGATAGTGGTGGCAAAAACATATGCCTAGTTCAGACTGAGTTTGTTGATATAGGCCCATTATGTAGGGATTCTGAATTTAATGTTGCAGCTCATGAAGTAAAGAAAGGTCTTAATAGTCTATTTGAGGGCCAACCAGATATCTCATTGGACTAAAGTGCCTGCTTAGGCATGTGCAATGACTGGGTTTGGTCCCTGTTGTGCTGTGCCACCCCTGCCCTCAGGGTGCATTGAAATGGCAATTGAGACTGGATGTGGTGAAGTACACCTGTAATCCCAGTGCTTGGGAGGCTGAAAATAGGAGGATCACTACAAGTCTAATCTGTGTAGTGAGACCTTGTAGACCTTGTACTAAATACATTTTAAAAAGTCTATTTGGCTGGTTGACAGAGTGTGGCTCAAAAGATGACCCACTGTGAATGAGTTAGAAATACCTTATCTTCCATGGTTTACTATTTATAAGGAATTCAAAGGCTTAGGGAAATGGGGATGCTGAAGTGGACTCATCATGTTAAGCCTAGCCCTCCACACTAGAATGATCCTGAAAGCATACCCTTCACTAACACCTTGAGAAATAGATGTGTGAGAGGAGCACCAGCACCTCTTAAGAGCCCTGTCATTGTTCTTCTTTGTATGCAAGACCTTACAGTGGGGACTACAGTTACTCAATTAGGAAATTTAAGGGCAATGGGCTTGATTGGACCCCAGAATGACAGAGGTCAAGTGGCAACACCTAATCACGATGAACAGAAGAAGCAGAACAATGACCAGAATAATCTGGCATGCACAGACGTATGGCATGGGCTGATTAGCCATGGTGTTCCACAAAGCAAAATAGATAGGAAGCCTACAAATGTTGCTAGATGTATATAATTGAAAGAATTTAGGGGCAAAAGAACAGAGATCTACTTCAAATCAAGGTAATAGGCAATCACAGCCTTTCAACCAGTTCCCAGATTTGAGCCAGTTTATAGACCCAGAACTCCTTGAATGATGGAGAGGCCAGGTCTCCTTGGGGGAAGGATCCTAATGCTCCCAGAATTTGTACAGTCAGTCTTTATTCCATTCTTTCCCAGAGGGACCTAAAGACTTTTTCCTGAATGACTGTACATTGGCAATAGAAGAATGATCAGACATTTTGGGGACTACTGCACATTGGTTCTGAACTGAAACTGATTCCATGAGATCCAAAACACCATAGTGTCTCTCCAGTAAGAGTAGGGGCCTACGGAGAGAAAGTGATCAATGGAGTTTTAGTGGGTTGAATAGCACTTGAATCCATCCTGTTCCATTTCTCCTGTTCCAGAATGTATAATTGGCATAGATACAGTTAGTACTTGGCAGAATCCTCACATTAGTTCCTTAACCTGCCACGTGAGGGCTATTATGGTTGGAAAGGCCAAATGGAAGCCCTTAGAGTTGTCCTTGCCTGGTAAAATAGTGAACCAAAAGCAGTATCACATTCCTGGAGGTATTTCAGAGATTAGCGCCACCATCAAGGATTTGAAGGATGCAGGGGTGGCAGTCCCCACCACATCTCCATTTAATTCTCCCATTTGGCCTGTGCAGAAGACAGATGGGTCATAGAGAATGATGGTAGATTACCATAAGCTGAATCAAGTGGTGACTCCAATTGCACCCACAGTACCAAATGTAGTTTCCTTACTTGAGTAGATTAACACATCCCCTGGTAGTTGGTACGCAGGCGTTGATTTGGCAAATGCCTTCTTCTCCATAGCTATCCATAAAGACCATTAAAAACAATTTGCTTTCACTTGGCAAGGCCAGCAATTTACCTTCACTGTCTTACCACAAGGTTGTATTAACACTCCTGCCCTGTGTCACAACTTAGTTCATAAGGATCTTTTTAAAAAAAATTATTATTTTTTAATTAAAAATTTTATTTTGTATTATTTCATGTTTATATAATGATTACATTTATCTTGGGGAGTCAGTGCATATACATCACATTTATGCCCCTCAAGCTCTTGGTCCATTTCAATGTGCAGAAGGTCTACCTCCCTGTTTCTTTCTTTTTTTCCATAATTTTATTGATAAACAAATAGCAGTAAGACAGCTTCAAACCAAATTGGTAGGACAGTTTCAATAATTAACACATTGCATACATTCTTCCTCGTGGTTATTTGCTGTACAGGATGCGAACATGATATCCTATTTACAAACTCTATTAGAACAAATCCCTCTATTCATTAAGAGAATGTAACTATATATCTATCCTAACCATTTTCAATACACAGATACAAAATGGTCATTCATCTGTATCCCCTTTTTTTGTATAGTTCAGTTATTAGAATATTACAGGTGTGTTAACTCAGCAAAATATTCTGAAAGGTACAGTAGTCCATAGTAGTATTGGGGCTTCCCCTTCACAGGCAATGTCAGAAATTGCTGACCTGAGTCCCCTAGAGCTCAAAATAACACCGTGGCTTTACTTCTTATACTTCATTTTTATACTTTTCTGCTGGATGGTGAAGACCAAGATAAAGCAAGACCTATGCAACAAGAGTTGTAGCTTTTGGGTCTGATAAAGTCAGTGAAATCCTCTTAGGATTTATCCTGAGCTCCTCTAACTCAGACTGTAGATCCTTTGTCAGTGTCAGCCAAGTGGATGAGTAAAGGCCATTGCTTGGCCAATGTGCTTTCTATGAAAGCCTGAAAGAATGTTTTCTCTTCATGTGACTCTCCTTAGGCACACTCTACATCATCAATCACTTTCTTCTTTGGCCCCATAATCTCCTTGATCAGAAAATTTGGGACACTACAAAGTTACATGACATTACAGTACAAGCTCTCATATATCTGAGTCTTAATTGACCTTGGAAGGCTAGGTCCAAAATGCTGGCTTTCCTTGTGGCACTCTTCTTCTCTAATTTTGATCTGCAAACTTAGGTTGTTAACCCTCCAGAAGAAAAGCTTATTGTTATTACCATACAACCTAAGCTGTTAAGCTTAACCTCACTATCTGTCTGAATATCAAACATCTTAGGCATAACATGGAACAGGTATTGTTCATCAAGTATTGATATATTGAATTTAAGTCCCTACAGAATATGATGAAAAAACATTTAAAAATTAGAATACACTTTAAAAATAGGCACAAATTATATACTTCTTATTTTACACATAAGTCCAGAAATCTAACCATATACACCCTTGAAGCAGGACAGTCCCACAACATTCCTTTCCTGTCTCCTGCCTTCATTCGCCACCCCCTTCTTTTTGAACAATTATCTACCTGAGAGACAGAAAAGCAGCAAATGGCATATCATGACAAGCAGCCTATACTGAGAAGGCCAGAATGACAGGCACTCCAAGCATGATCCTACTATTACACATTGCCATCTTCAGTGCAGTTGCATAGTTCATATATGTCAGTATATATTTTTAGTCAGATTGAGAATCTTTCCAATTAACTGCTATATTCAAAAATCTTCTGAAGATTCTCAGGATCATTGCCTTACCCATCTTCTACATATAACTGTATGGCTGCTCACTGTCATGTTTCCTAGCTCTTCTCCTTTCCCTCTCTTAATTAGTTACTCCTTGATTTCTTGCTTTCCTTTCGCTTGTGTTATACCTTTCTATTTGTATTTCACCTTTTTAACTTCTTATACTAGGGAAATTATATGATATTTGCACATGTGTGTCTGGTTTATTTCACTTTTGAGTGTATCTTCAAGTGGCATCCACTTCAATATAAAGGCTTTGAGTTTATCATTCTTTATAGCTGAGTAATACTTCATTCTGTAAAAATACCACATCTTTTTCACCCATTGTTCAGGTGATGGGCATCTTGGTTGGTTCCAAGATTTGGCTATCACAAATTGTGCTGCTATAAACATAGGCACACATATACCACTATGGTGTGATGTTTTCAGATCCTCAGGGAAAATTCCCAGTAGAGGAACAGCTGGTTTAAGTGGGATTTCCAGTCCAAATTTTCAAAGCAGTCTCCATACTGATTCCCATAATGGTTGCACCAGTCTACATTCCCACCAGCAGTGGAGAAGGGTGCCTTTTTCCCCACAGCCTCTCCAACATTTGTTGTTGGTTGATTTCTTTATGATATCCATTCTTTCTGGGGTGAGATGATATCTCAGTGTTGTTTTAATTTGCATTTTGCAGATGGCTAGTGATGTGGAGCATTTTTTCATATATTTATTTTTTTCTTTAATTTCATCCTCTAAGAAGTGTGTGTTCATCTCAGATGCCCATTTCTGGATTGGGTCTTTAAATTTTGGGGCCATAGTGTTTTTTAGTTCTTTATAGATTCTAGAGAGTAGACCTTTGTCTGAGTATTTATTTGTCATGATTTTTTTCCAAATTTGTGGCTTGTCTTTTCACTTTGTTAGTAATTTCTTTTGACATGAAAAAACTTCTCAGTAAAAGCAGGTCTCAGTTGTTAATTCTTTCAAGTATTACCCTTGCGATTTGATTTTTGTTCATGAACTCTTTGCCAACCCCTGTGTCTTCAAGAGTTCTTCCTACTTTCTCTTCCAGGAGATTAGTGTCTCTTTTAATGTTTAGATCTTTAATTCATTTTGACTTTAGCTTAGTGAATGGTGATAGACCTGGGTCAAGTTTGAGTTTTTGGCATGTAGAGAGCCAATTTTTCCAGCACCATTTGTAAAAGAGGCTATCTTTCTTCCAGTGAGTATGTTTGGCTCCTTTGTCAAAGATAAGGTGGCTGAGTGTGTTCATAGGGGCTTCAGTGTCTTCTAATCTATTCCATTGTTCCTCAAGTCTATTTTGTTGCTAGTACCATGCTGATTTTAACACAGTAGCCTTGTAGTATACTTTCAAGTCAGGAATTGTAATGCCTCCTGCCTTGTCTTTATTTCCCAGGATTTCCTTTCTTATTCAAGGTCTTTTCTGGTTTCAAATAAATTTTAGGAATGATTTTTTGTAGCTCTGTGAAGTATATTGGTGGTAGTTTGATAGGGAATGCATAAAATCTGTACATCAATTTTGTGAGTATGGCCATCTTCACAATGTTGGTTGTTCCTATCTAGGAGCGTGGAATATCTTTCCATTTTCTGAAATCCTCTTTGATCACTTTTTTCAGAGTACTGTAAATTTCCTTGAAAAGATCTTCTTTTTTTTGCAGTACCAGGGATCAAACTCAGGCCCTTGCACTTGCCAGACAGGCTCTTATGCCACTGAGCTATATCCCTGGCCCCTTGAAAAGATCTTTGACTTCTTTAGTTAGATAAATTCCAAGGTATTTCATTTTCCTTGGTGCTACTGTAAAATGTGTTGTTTCTCTAGTTTCCCTCTCAGTGTGTTTGTTATCTTTGTAGAGGAAAGCTATTGACTTTTGGGTATTAACTTTGCAACCTGCTATGCTACTGAATTTCTGTATTAATTCTAGTAACTTCTTGGTGGAGTTTTTTGGGTCTTCCAAGTAAAATATCATGTCATCTGCAACTAATGATAATTTAACTTCTTCTTTATTCTTATTCCTTTCTTTTGTTTAGTGGCTCTAGCTAATGATTCCAGAACTATATTGAATAGGAGTGGTGAGAGAGGGCATCCTTGTCTTGTACCAGATCTAATACTAAAAGATTTCAGTTTTTCCCCATTTAGGATTATGTTAGCCATTGGGTTTTCATAAATGACTTTACCAGATTGAAGTAGAGGCCATCTATTCCAATTTTCTGTAGGACTTTGAACAAGAATGAGTGTTAGACTTTGTCAAAAGCCTTTTCTGCATCAATGGAGATGATCATGTGGTTTTGAGTTATTGCTCTATTGATATAGTGTATTACATGTATAAATTTTGAATATTGAACCATCCTTGGATGAATCCTACCTGGTCATGGTGCATGATCTTCTTGATGATTTGTTGTATTCTATTTGCTAGGATTTTATTGAGGATTTTGGCATCTATGTTCATGAGGGAGATTGGCCTGTAGTTCTCTTTCTTAGTTGCTTCTTTGCCTGGTTTTGGTATCAGTATAATACTTGCCTCCAGGAATGATTTTGGGAGGATTGCTTTCTTTTCAATTTCTTGCAAGATTTTGAAGAATATAGGGACTACATCTTCTGTAAATTTCTTGTATAATTTAGCTGTGAATCCATCCAGATCTGGACTTTTCTTTTTTGGTAGGTTTTTTTTTATTACATCTCATATTTCATTGGCTGTTATTGGGCTATTTAGAGTAGTACTATCTTGTCTGTATTATTCAGTTGTGGTAATTCATACCTTTCTAGTAATCTGTCCTTCTCTGTCTTCTAGTCTGTCAGAGTAACAAAGTCGCTATTGATAATCTTCTTAACTTTCACCAGTCTGTGGTAATTATACCTTTTTCATTCCTTATTGCTTGTATTTGAATTTTTTTCTTTCCTCTTTTTGATGAGGTTAGCTAGGGGCTTATCGATTTTATTTAATCTTTCAAAGAACCAGATTTTTGATTTTCTAATTCTTTGAATTGTTTTCTTCGTCTCAATTGAATTAATTTCTGCTCTAATCTTTATGATTTTTTTCCGTCTTTGGGCTCTGGGTTTGGTTTGCTCTTCTTTTTCTAGTTGTTCAAGGTGCAGCATTAGGGCATTTATTTGTTCTTGTTCTATTTTCCTAATGTGTGAGTTCACAGCTATGAATTTCCTTCTGAGAACTGCTTTCATCATATACCATAAATTACATTAAGTTGTGCTTAAATTTTCATTGAAATGTAGATATTGTTGAATTTCTTGTTCAATTTCATCTGTGACCCATTGGTTACTAAGTAGGGTGTCATATAATTTCCATATATTTAGGGGTTTTTTTCTGGTTTCTTTTGTCATTTATTTCCAATTTCATTGCAGTGTGGTGAGACAATATGCATGGGATAATTTCTGTTTTCTTGCATAGACTTAAGCATGACCTATGGACCAGTATGTGGTTTATTTTACAAAATGACCCATGTGCAAGTGAGAAAAATGTGTATTCAGCTGTGTTTGGGTGGAACACTCTGTAAATGTCCACCAAGTCCAATTGTTGCAAGCTCTGGTTCAGTTCTGCTATTTCTTTGCTAAGTTTTTTGTCTGGTTGACCTATCTTTTGGGCATAAGGGGGTGTTAAGGTCTCCTGCTAAGACTGTTGTATTGGATATTAGATTTTTCATGTCCATTAAGATTTGCTTTACACAGTTGGGTGCTCCCGTGTTTGGTGCATACATATTTATGAGTGTTACCTCTTCCTCTTGAATTTTTCCCCTAACCAACATTTAGTGGCCTTCTTTGTTTCATTTGATCATTCTTGGTTTGAAGTTCAGACTGTCTGAGAATAGGATTGCTACCCCTGCTTTCTTCTGAGGTGCTGGGGTATGTAGTATTGTGTTCCATTCTTTGACTTTCAGCCTATGAATGTCTTTACGAGTTAGATGTGTTTCTTGTATACAGAATATTGTTGGATTTTGTTTCCTAATCCACTGTGCTAGTCTATTTCTCTTAATTGGTAAATTGAGTTCATTTACATTGATGGTTAGAATTCAGATGTAATGACTTATGGTTGACATGCTATTTACCCGTTGTTTGTTCCTTTTTCTCCTGTGTTTAATTGCTTGCCCTATTTAGTTGGTTGCTTCTAATCTCATTCGTGGTGTTCTGATCATTTTGGTCCCTCTCTAGAACATCTTTCAGTAGCCTGTGTAGGGTTGGCTTTTTCATCACGAAATTCTTTAGCTGTTCTTTGTC
>NW_004524608.1:9853512-9857712 GCF_000260255.1 Octodon degus
GTGAAAGAAAGTCTTATCCATGCTGTGCCTGGGCTTGGTTCCACAGGTCCCGCCAGCGCAGGGTAGCCGGAAGCTCTCCCACACACTCACCAGGCCTGGGGGTCCCTAAAACGTGGCTCACAAGGATCTTGATTGCCTTTCTCTTCCACAAGATATCACACTGGTCCATTGCATTGATGACATTATGCTAATTGGGCCTAGTGAGCAGGAGGTGGCAACCACCTTGGATTTGTTAGTACAGCATTTCAGAGCCAGGGGATGGGAGATAAATCCCACAAAAGTTACTTTACCTCAGTGAAGTTTCTAGGAGTCCAGTGGTGTGGAGCATGAAGAGATGGTCCTTTTATGGGAAAAGATAAGCTGATACATCTGGTTCCCCCTATGACCAAAAAGCAGGCACAACACCTAGTGGGCTTATTTGGCTTTTGGAGATAACATATTCCTTACCTAGGTTTCTTACTCTGACCTATTTACTGAGTGACTTAGAAAGCTGCTAATTTTGAGTTGGGCCCAGAACAGGAAAAGGCCCTGCAGCAGGTCCAGGCTGCCCTTCAGCCTGCTCTGCCTGTGGGACCATATGATCCAGCAGATCTGATGGTACTTGAAGTGTCAGTGGTAGATAAGGAGGCTGTTTGGAATCTCTGGCAGGCCCCCATAAGTGAATTGCAGTGGAGTCCTTTAGGACTTTCCAGCAAGCCTCTACCATAATCTGCAGACAACTACTCTCCTTTTGAGACACAGCTCTTGGCCTAATACTGGGCGTGAGTGGAAATTGAACAGTTGACTATGGGACACCAGGCAACCATGAGACCTGAGTTGCCTGTCATAGCCTAGGAATTATCTTATCCACCAAATCATAATGTAGGGCATGCTCAGCAAAAGTCTATCATTAAATGGAAGTAGTTTATCCATGACAGAGCCAGGGCAGGTCCAGAAGGTACAAGTACGTTACATGAGGAAGCTGCCCAGATACCTAAGGCTCCTATGTCTGCTATATTGCATTCCATTTCCCAGTATGCACCTATGGCATTGTGGGGTGTACCATATAATCAACTGTTGGAGGAAGAGGACTACGGTCTGGTCTATGGATGGATCTACAAACTATGCAGGCACCGCCTTTAAGTGGACAGCTGCAGCATTACAGCCCCTTTCTGATATGTTGCTAAAGGACAGTGGTAAAGGGGAAACATCACAATTGGCAGAACTTTGGGTAGTGCGATTGGTAGTACATTTTGCCTGGAGAAAGAAATCTCCAGATATGCGACTATATCCTGACTCATGGGTGGTAGCCAACAGTCTGGCCAGATGGTCAGGAGCTTGGAAGGAGCACGATTGGAAAATCAGTGACAAAGATATTTGGGGAAGAAGTATGTGGATAGACCTCTCCATATGGACAAAGGATGTAAAAATATTTGTTTCCCATGTGAACACTCACCAAAGGTGACATCATCAGAAGACTACTTTAATAATCAAGTGGATGAGATGCCCTGTTCTGTGGATAGTGGCCAGCTTCCTTCCTCAGCCACCTGTGTTGTTGCTCAGTGACCCATGAACAGAGTGGCCATGGTGGCAGAGATAGAGGTTATGCATGGGCTCAGCAATATGGGCTCCCATTCACCACGGCTGATCTGGCTACAGCCCTCTGCACGCTTCCTCATCCAACTCTGCAGCTGACCATCATAAGCCAATCTTCTAATTTCCTATACATTTGCACATCTTATATCTGTACAGATATGTTATTTTATTGACTTATTTGTTTATCTTTGTATATTCAGGAAGGGTCTACAGGTTGTTCAGAGTCTCACTACTAGATCAGACTCATATGGATCTGCCTGTTTACAGCCTCCCAAGAGCTGGGATTACACGAGTGTACCACCAAGCCCAATCTTAATTGCTGTTTCAGTGCACTCAGGGGCAGAGTCAGCATGGCAGGCCTGGGGTGGATCCCCTGGCCCTTGCACCTGCCTGCAGGCACTTTAATACTCTGAGCTATTTGACTGGCCCTATACAGATATGTTATATCTGTTCCTTGTATTTTATCTGTTCCTCTAGTAAAACCCTGAACCATAAGTATTTGAGAACCATATGTATTTGAACCATAAATATTTGTGATAATATGTGAACCATAAGTACTTGAGATAATACTTATGGGAACCATAAGTATTTTAGATAATATCTTGAGTGTTAACCTTCTGGAGGATAATATATACTTGAAAATTAACACACAAAAAGATAAGCATATTAGCTAAATCATATATTTGTTTATCATATGTTATCAGACTTTAGGAGTTTGCTATGTATGCCTCAAGCCTGTCAGTCTTTACATGGAAAAGGTTTTCCTTAGAAATATCAAGAAATGCCAAAGAAAGGAACTGTTGAGATCAAAAAAATCCTTTTCTTAGGTAAAGCAGATATTTTAACCAGTTATTAACATAAATTGAACAGAGTGATTTAAATCAGAATACACTCTCAGATATAGTGGCCAACTTAAACTATAGCAACCTTTTAGTTTAAAAAAATCTGGTATTTATTTATTTGTTTGGTACAAGGTCTTGCTACGCAGCTCAGACTCATAGTGATCCTCCTGTCTCAGGCTCCCCAGTGGTGGGATTACAAGTGTGCACCACCACACCTAGTTGCAGTGGGACGGGCATGGCATGTGTACTGAGGATCAAATTCGGGTCCTTGAGCTTGACAGGCAGGCATTAGACCACTGACCTTCTCCTTGTCACCCTTTTATTTTTTTTAGATGTTTATTTATAGATTAGCAGAACTTTGTTTTATAGGCCATCCATTAATACACAGGTTTTGTAATAACAAGGAAAAAACATGCTATTATGCCCATCAAAGCAAACTGCTTTTTAGGGCCCCTGGCTAATAGTTTATCTTATTGGAACAGCCAGCTATAAGGATTTCATATTTGTTGTTTTCACAGCTAAATCTGTTGCTGGGGCCCAGCTCATAGCCATAACTGCTGTTTTGTTAGCCACATGTAACTAACAATCTCATAAGGCAATACATTTTTAAAGGTAACTTAATTATTTTATTTTTTAGAGGGTGCTCAAGTCAGTTTTCTGCAGAAAGAAATTAGGGGACACTTTTTGGAGCTAGGAACCTATTCCAAAATGTGGGGAAAGAAGTCCTGCCAAGGCTGCAATCTGGGGCCGGGGAGATAGCTCAGTGGGATAAGCGCTTCCCTGGAATGCACAAGGGCCTGAGTTCCATCCCTGGTTCAGAAAAAAAAAAAAAAAAAAGAGGCTGCAATCTGCCCTGCTATAGATGTCTACCTGTGACAGTTTTCTTCCTGTACTGAAAAGAAACAAGGGGAGGAAACATGTCCCTGTCTATCCCTCTTGCTTTGTGCTCACCCCAATATATCCCTTAGACTCAATCCCATTTGGTGGCAGCAGTGAGGAAGTGGCAGGACTAGGTTCATCCGTGCTTATCCTGGGCTCCTTTTCCTGATCATGTGACCCTTGGATCCTACTTAGCTATATGGCAAAAAATAGGCAATCCTCTGGGGACTAGGGATATAGTCAACTTTTAATATCTGTTTCTGTCTAATATGACTAATAAACTCATAAGTGTACCTAGGACATTTTTAATTAATGAATTTATCTGTGCTATAAAAACCAGTCAAGCTGCCCTGTGGAGCAGTATTTTTGAAGGGAGGGAGAAATGAAAAGAGTTAATTTCAAGTTCTTCCTAAGGATTGTAAAGCTGATAAATTTGGGCTAAACTGTTTACACTTATTCTTTGAGAGTTTGAAGGTTAAATCTGGATCAGTTTTAAAGAATATGACCCATAGAAGTAAAGTTCAGCTTCAGTCCACGAGGGTCACAGGGAGGGGGGAATGGAAATGGTCCTGAAATCCAGCAGTCACGTAGAAGACAATTGCTTTGGACAAAGAACTGCATTATTTCTCAGGGACAGGATGAAGGAGAAAGGAAAGCAGAGTGATTCTATGTGTGGCACAAGAACTAGATTCTAACTCTTTCATGGGCAGAAAGACAATCAAGACCAAAAGCTTTCCTAGGAGTGGTCTCCAGTCCTTAACATACGTATGTGTCTAAACATAAAATCTACAATTGATTCCAACTTCATTTTCAGTAAAGAACCTAAAGGATTTCTTTTTAACTTTTTAAAAGAGAGCAAGAAAGAGAGAGAGAGAGAGAGAGAGAGAGAGAGAGAGAGAGAGAG
>NW_004524608.1:9858710-9860639 GCF_000260255.1 Octodon degus
AAGAATGAAGTCATAAATGAAAGAAGATAGGGAATTTTAAAGGAAAGAAGGAGGAATTAATAGCTTTTGATTACCAGGCAGGGTCCAAAATGAAGCGGCAATCAAATGCCTTTGTATGTGGTAGTTCATATAGCAAAGTCACAGTGTAGACTAAAACAACTTGGTCAAACTGCTATTAATCTCTAGAGGTAGAAGTATAACCACTTAGCTAATGCTGATTGGATAGGGAAATTCTTGCATAGCAAGACTACGTGAAAAGAACAAAGGTTCTTGTAGGAAGGGATGGCTTCACATGCTCCAGCCACCGTCTGGGCACCTGGTGCCTATCCAGACCTACTGGACCACAGGGTGGTAATTACAGCACAATCTCAGGCTGCTCTCTCTTAGGGAGGTACACAAGCCTGGTGGCTGAACCTTTATCTTCACTGCCAGGCACAATCACATTGTCATTATTTTTGTGGTGACTTCTTGGAGGGCCCAAATTCCTCGGACTCTATATTAATGTCCATCTAACTTATCTGTCAGTAGTACTATGATAAATATTTCTTCTGTCATGTCAAAAGATCAATAAGGCAGCAGAATATCATAGCCAATATTCCCAACCAAATTCAACTTATGATTTAAAAAAAAGTATTGAATCAGAAACAAATACAGCAGAAAAGAATAATACACAAAAATTCAGGGAGTCAATCAGTGAGAAAATATGTGGAAACTAAGGAGCAAATTGTCATGAAGAAGAATTTAGAATAAAAATATAGTAAAGAATTTAAAAAGGATTACAATAAGGAACACTGAGCAAAATTGATAGCCAAAATATCCTGTTGCAAACTTTAAAAAAGACAAATATTTAAGGAGAATGTGGGTGAAATGGAAAAGAGGTAAAAACTTTTTTGAATTACTAGAATTTATACAAAAAAAAAAAACAGAAGTAATATTTAAATCAGTAAGCCAAACAAACAATCTAAAAATAGGAGATAACCTTATATTCTCAGAAGGTCTAATATGAGCAGAGAAAATGACCCAAAACAAATGACTGAGAAATATTCTAATAATATTGCTTTACTTTAAGGAAAAATATTCAGTTCCTGTAAACAAAAATAATCAAATTAGCTACTATGGCAAGAACATTAATCTTGCTTCAGCTTTCTCAGGAGCAGCACACAAAACAAAGCAACAGTGAAGCTGCATTAAAAAAGTTAGCACATTAGAAAAAGTTAGCCAAAGTTTCAATTCAGCAAAGTGATCATTAAGGTATCAGGCCTATGTAACAATTTTCACTATGCAAAGCTTGATTAAAGTCCAGTGTGTGAGTTATTCATGAGGAATCTACTAGAAAATGAGTTAAAACAGCAACAAAGACCTATTGAAAAAAACTTTTGTGAATAGGTTAGTACTGATTATTTAGTGTTTAGCTGTTAACTAAAGCTGAAAACAAGAGTAAGAAAATGGGCACATTATCTATCTATCTATCTATCTATCTATCTATCTATCTATCTATCTACCTAGTACTATAATACAAAAATGCATTTCCTGGTGGCATAGAAAGGGTTCAACTAAAAATGAAAGAAGCGGGTATCTGGGTAAAGTGGAATTTCTAGTTTTGTTATTTGCAGGCATCTCCATACTGACATCTTCTAAGGTAATAGAAGAGAGGAATATGGGGAAGTATGAAAAAGTTTATTATACGTTTCAGTGCTATTGTGTCCCTTTGAAAATGGACAGTCTACATATTAAGGATTATTTAAGAAAGAAATTAGGACCAGCCAAATAGCTCAGTGGATTAAAGTGCCCATGAGAAGGCACGGAGGCCGGGGGTTTGATCCCCGGACCTGTCGTGCCGGCCGCACCCCTGGGGCACACTAAGAATGCAATTGAGACTGGGCATGGCGGCATGCACCTGTAATCCCAGCACTGGGGAGGCTAAGACAC
>NW_004524608.1:9861035-9873889 GCF_000260255.1 Octodon degus
ACCTGTAATCCCAGCACTGGGGAGGCTAAGACACAAGGATCACTACGAGTCTAACCTGCCTAGTGAGACCCTGTATGGAAAGAAAATAAACTAAATGACACAACAAAAATACACAGGCGCACAGGCAGTACGCCTCTTCTCATCTTTCCCATTCTATATTGTATTGGGAATTCTAATTAGGGCTGATAGGGAAGAGAAAACAAATTGTAAAAAATAGACTGAAGGAAATAAAACTGCTTTTGTTGACAGATAGTATGATTATCTATGAATGAACTATCAAAGTATCTTTTAAAAACTTTGGAGCAAATTATGGGGTAGCAGGATACAAGGCTGTATATAAAATCCACTTTTTTCCTAAGAACTACTAATACAAAACTGGAAAGTAAACGTTTAAAATACCATTTATAATGCCTTCCAACATCAAAATCATGGACATAAATCTATCAAAATATGTATGGAATGTAAAAAATACTACTTATAGTATAAATGGCAAGATACTGCATGCGTAAAGATTAGAAGTCACAATATTTTAAAGATATTAGTTATTTTCCAATGCAATTATAATCAATTTTTTTCAAGACACTTTGGCAATATTAATACTGTAAACTTTGTATTAGAAAGGCAAAGGATAGCCAGTCATATTCAACATAGTATTATAATACTATTTTCATTTTATTTATTTTATAATTTTCCATATTGGGGATCGAACCCAGGACTTCATGCATGCTATGCAAGCACTCTACCACTGAGCTGCACACTCCAGCCCAATATCTTAATAATCACTGCTCATCAGTTTATATACTTCTTTCTTTTTTAAATGTTTATTCTCAAAATTGCCAGATGTTCACATTGTTGAAAACATGTCATTAACCACTCTGCAAATATGACTGCTTATTATAAAATTACCTTGGCAACGAAGCCCAACCACACTGCCGTGGGAAACACGTTTTGTTGCTTTTAAAGACACTGGCAGAAAGTTGTTTATTTGGTTCCTTTTGGGATTCCATTTTAAACCTCTTCCCATTGTACACCACAAAGTCTTACACATGTCTGGGGGCAAGCATGCTGAATGTGTGCAATTTTATTCTCTCCACTGCTCAGAGCTCTATACACATCATGGGAATAAACAGATTGAAAACCACCATTTCCTCCTGCTGAACATAAGGGACATATCAATACAGACGATTCTTCTTGCTCAAGATTCTGTCCCTGCTGAAATCTTTGAGACAGTTGATCAATGTGTGGGTGTCATTTGAAAACTCAATAAAATCCCCGAGGAGGCTTAGCACTATGTTTTCTCTTTAAAGCATGGAAAACATCTGAAAATCTGGCACCTCCTGCATTTGACTTCTTGTATAGGGAAAGGCTTAATCATCAGATACGTACTACAAATCTGAAAAGAAAAAAGAGAAAGAAAGAAAGAAAGAGAGAGAGAGAGAGAGGAGAGAGAGAGAGAGAGAGAGAGAGAGAGAGAAAGAAAGAAAGGTTTCCTATATTACAAAATTTTTCAAAGTAATAATATAATTTAAATACCATGATGAAACTAAACAAATAGGGGAGAATTTGTTAAAATAAAAACAAGATTAAGGAAATTCATTAGTTTAGCCAGAAAATAGATTCTGAAAAATCAGATGGCTAAAATGCTTTCTTTACCTAATCATGTGGATGAGTTGATTAGCTGAAGCTTGTGAATTCTGCTTTTGTCTATCATTGTTCTTGTCTACTAGAGTGGTTCTTAAGTTTTAAGTTATGTCATGGTCAGCTGCAGATATTGGTAAAATCATAGATGCATAAGCTTCTTACTATGTTGATACCTGGGGGATTGTGATTACTAAGTGCTATGTACAGATTTTGCTTAATGCTGTATGTTAAGTATTATATATAGATTAATGTGTGCACTGCAACTTTCATGCATGCATATAATACTTCAATCACACCCACCCCTCTGGTGTCCTCTTTTGTCCTCCCCACCCCACTCTTCCATCCTCCTTTGCTAATAGTTTCCTTTCTATAGTTATGCCATCTTTTTTCTCATTTCCTCCCTAGATTTTATTTTTAATAAAAATTGTTGTTGCAAATTTGAGAGAAGATAATGTGATACTTGCCTTTCTAGGTCTGGTTTAGTTTGCTTTATATGACCTTATTCATTTCCACAATTTGACAAGATCTCTTCTCTATTCCACTATGTATATATAGTGCATTTTCTTTATCCATTAATTCACTGAAGGGCAATTAAATTTATTTCATCTTCTGGTTGTGATGGATTGTGGTGGGATAAACATGGGTATGCAAGTATCACTATGGTATACTGACTATAGTTATTTGGAATATATACCAGGAGCAGTATACGTGGATCATATGGTAGTTCAATTATCTGTTTTCTGAGGACACGGCATACAGTCACCTACTTTCAGATTCCCTTAGGTCAGCATCCTCTGCTACATTCTGTGTCTCTTATCGACTATTTCTTCTCCATGCCATGCTCTTTTCATCTTGGAAGATTTTTTTTTAGGCAGAGGTCAGGTTTTATTCACTCCCAAATCTTTAGTTTTATCAAAATGTCTTACATAAATAGATGTTTAATAAATGTTTGTTGATGGCGGGGCAGGGGGAGACTGGGGAAATGGCTCAGTAGAATAAGCGCTTGCCTGGCAAGGGCAGGGTCCTGAGTTCAGTCCCTGGTACCGCAAAAAACAAACAAACAAACAAAAAGTAATAAATGTTTGTTGAGTGAATGAGAAGTTATATTTAAAAGTAGCTCTTGATTAACAAGGATAACACAAATAAGTCACTAGATAAGACAGAATGAGAGCGTCTTTTCTCTCCAGAATGGGGCGGGAGAGGATGAATATATGAAATCTCTGTTGTTTCCTTTGTGGAATCTCTGGTTTCCTCAGAACCAGAGATTTTTGTTAGATCTATTCATGTATAAGTCAGGGCACTTAATCCAGGGCCAGATGCTTGTAATGCTCTTGGTTGTAGCAGCTGCATAAGTGGTAGGCAGGAGAGATCAGGTATGACTTCTTTATCAGAGCAGCAGCTTCATAGTTTGCAATCAGAATGCCTGAAACCACAATGCTGACCCTCCAGCAGAAGTCAACTGCTCCACAGACGTCATCCTAATAGATGCAGCAGACCTCTTCTCTTTTGCTGTAACCACACCTCATAAAAACTGCACACGCTTCATCTGGGGAATTTTATTTTCACAACAATTAATTCTGAAAATGCAGGGAGCTGCTCAGAAATCTTGAACTAGTGCCCTTTGATTATAATGCAGTTGACCCTTGAAAATCACTGTATTTTCTTAGCTAAAGGGAAAAAAGTTCTGCTAATTACATGAAAAGAAATCTAGGACACTTACCTAGATGCATCAAAATGATTTACAAATACTCATCTTCAGTGGAATTTAACAAATAATGCAGAAACTATATTTAATTCCTACTTTTCACGAGGTAGATATAGTAGTTTGGCAGCTGCTCTGGATTCTTACTGTGCCATTGTATAACTGGGATGTTTTGAAAGATGAAATATTTGAATATCAATGTCCTTCTGTTTTTAGGATGAGAATCATACTTACAGAGCAATTATAAGTATAAAATGAGATAATACTTATTAAGTATTTAGTACTATATATTGATTCCAGAGAAAATTAAAGGTTAGCAGTTGTGATATGATGTTACTTACAATTTTGAAGAATAGATAATATTTGGGGAAAGTATTAATAACAAATAGGAAAATAATATAATTGTCTGTGACATGACAAAAATGATAGTTTAAGTGATAAAGAAATAACAGTGTCCTAACAACTAGATGGCAAACTTCTGGGGTGGTTCACAAAAAAAAATATATATATATGTATAATTATTATATATTATACATAATTATTATATATTAATATATATATTGGTGTGGGGTAGATTTCAGGAAGTCATTTGATCCAGGTCGTGAAGAATCAGTACATTAGGACCATATGTGGACAAGGGCATCCCGGATCAAAATCTCAGCCAGAGTTTGGATGCATCCAAGCACATGGTGTGAATAGGCAAAAAGAAATGGTTCTATTTTGCTTTCTCAGGGGAGTAGTACAAAATAAAATTGAAATGTTACATGAGCCTGGAATACTAGCAAAAGGAGGCCTTTGTTTGTTTGATGGATTTTTCCACGCAGGTGCATCTAGCACTAATAGAGCAGCAGACACTTTTATTTGCAGCGTGAGAAGCAGTCCCAGAGGTGGTAACTGGGATGTCAATATCACTGCCTTTTCAAAATTCAGCGAGTCAATTGGAGTCAAGAAAAGAGGTCTCTATTAGTCACAGATAAATATTCAACCAAGCCTGTCAAATGAACCTAACAAGAAAGGAGGTGCTGGCAGTATCGAACAGATGCAGCCTTTTCACACAACAGCACCCTCCCCTTGCCCTTTTCTGAGGGGAACATTAAGAAAATGACGGTATTTAGAACGGATGAGAACAAACACAACAGCCTTGGGTTATCAACAGCACAACACAAGAGCACCGGAGTTGTATTCTGGCTCTTGCTTTAACTCTTTTGTGTTCAAGAGTAGATGTTACAGCACTAAAGCAACTTTTCTCCTGTGGATGAGAGTAAGTAGAAAGGAAAATTATTATACTGAAAGTGCTTCAAATCCTTGCATAGGATCACAAGTAAAAGGCATCACCACTGGCAAAGAAATATTGAACTGGTATGAGTTTGAGACCACATTATGTTTTAGACAACATTTTTAGTAAAACATACAGTAGTTTTCTCCTACTAGTGGGGGAAATCTGCTGCAGAATCTATAGTGGATGCCCTAAGAGAGTACCACGTCACTTCTCTCCTCTCTCATGTATATGTACATGTATATGTATATGTATGTGTACCTGCATACATATATTTTTCTATACGTAAATACCTATGAAGAAGTTAAGTCATATATTAGACATGGTAAACATTTAACAATGATGATTTACCACAGATCTTAGAGCCTCAATATATGATTTTTTTTTTTTCTCTTTCCTTGCCCAGGTGAGAACTTTTCATTTCACTGAGAAGAAGCACTCTGAGATTTCTCTCTGGCTCTTCCAAACTTCCAGAACTACTCTTCTTGCTCGTTTACTTGAAGACAGTCATCATGATAGTGTAGTGACTGACCCAATAGCCGGCACTGCTACTGATTGGCTAACACACAAGCAGCGTGTTTAGTGTGGATAAACTTCCTAAGTGAGACAGAGTATGATTTCATTACTTTAATCAGAACATAAATAATTTAAAGCTTCTGAATTCTTTCTTTCTGGAATTTTCCATTTTCTACTTCTGGACCACAGGGGAATAACCAAAACTGACCAAAGTGGCATTCGGCTGAGGGGGACCATGTGTTGCATACTCTCCAAATACTAGTAATGTACAAAAAATTAATTTTTTTGAACTTTGTGTGGAAGTCAAGTCAGTTAAATGCCTTTCAAATGTGAAATTACTGTTTTACAATAATTTTTTTCTATTCATAGAGTGTGATTGTTCTTCAATTTTTTACAGGGAAATTATGTCACAAAAATTGTTAAGATAGTTTATATGTTACAAAAATATCCCAGAGACTGTCATCTATGTTTCCTGCTACATTAAAAAACTCATGTACTCGAAATGCATGATACATATACTTAATATAGACCTATGAAATACGAATGCTCAAAATATGCAAATATATACAGATTATATATGGGATTAAAATAACAAATATTCATAGTATTCTTCTTTAAGGATTTTCTTTAATATTTTCATGTGATATTACAAAAACACCTCACTAAAAATCCAGAATTACGCATGCTGTGCACATGCCAAAAGAATGTTATCAAAGATGCCTCATTGATTGGACGAAACTGATGCTTTCCACACCGAGACAAGAAGTTGGTCTCGTGAAAGTACAGGCCATGCTTTTATTCTGAAGACTATATTATCCTGATCAATGCAAGGGTGCATTTCTTTGAACAACCTTTAGATTTAGTAAAACAACCTTAGGTTTGGAGAAATTTGATGAATAATGTCATGACTAACACTACTTGTTTTCCTAAAGGTGCATCTTTTATACTTTCAAACTGTGTATGTCAATTATTAATGGCATTACCACAATGACAAAAATATGGATATAATATCATTGTACAACTACCCCATAGAGAGATACTAAAAATAATTATTCAAAAATTACCACAAAGAGAAGCAACCATTAACCCATGGTTATTTTCATGAAAAAAGGACAAATGAAGGGGTAATTTCTATAAACTTCTACCTCAGTCATTAGTATTAAAAAAAAAGGAAGAAACAACTGAGCTATCTCTGAAAAAAACCACCTCAAAGGATCTTACAAGCTTTGATTTGGATTATTTCATGAGTTCTATCGTTGTGTTATTGCTAGCGTTTGTAAGTGTAACAAGCTTTTGGTACTAAGTAGCTGAGCAGCCTACACACTTGAATTACTTTAACAACCACCTTTTGTGTTCTAGAATGTTATTGAGTAGATATCTTTTGTTTCATTTCAAGTACAGAAGTGAATCTGACATTTATTTTCTTTTTTTTCCAGGGGTTTAGGTACCGGGTATGGAACTTGCACTTGCCAGGCAGGCACTTAGATAGCTGCTGGGACATCTCCTCTGCCGAAATTTATTTTAAGCAACAAAATACATTGTCTTTTTAGAGATATTTACCTATTTAAAATAAGCTTATGAGTCTCTCACATAATATGCCTGCGGTAGCAAAACACCATAAACTTGGCTTGCTTTGTCTAATGAATATATTAATTCCTCAGACCAATATGCATAGTTTGGGAGTCTGCCTGAACAATCTGATCTTATTGCTTTTCTTTATTTTTAATATAACTTATCCTTCAGAGCTTTTGGATTTTTAGTAATAATGTTTAGACATATTCTTGTTTTACTCTGTCTGTATGTGTATTATATTATTAATACAAGAATATCTGGGCTCTAGGGGAAATTAAGATTTTATGAACTAGAATGATTCAGTTTTCTAAAAAATTACTATATACTTACTCCGTGTCAGCACTTGTTTACTTGAATCTTTGTTGATAAGTGTTGTTTTTTTAGCAGAAAACTGGATCTGGATGCTGTGTGGGAGTTGAATTTGAGACAAGGTCCTCTGTTAGGAAGTGATTCCACGGCTAGACTGGAAATGTCTAGTCTTTCAGATTGTATGAGAGAGGGCTAGGTCTAAGTAGAGAAAAACTAACTAAATATGCAAGTTATCTCTTTCTGATATGTATTTTAACATCAAGGATGGGGAAACTCATTGAAAATAATTAATGCTGATTCTCACTTTTTTGCCTTAGGTTAAAATGATTAACACTATCACTAGATAAGATACAGAATCCAAGACTGGGTGTGGTGGTGCATACCTATAATCCCAGTGCTTGGAGGCTGTAAACAGTAAGCTCAGTACCTCTGATCTACATATTGAGAACCTGTAGACCCTGTACTAAATACATAAAAAGATACAGAATCCAGAAAAAGGTTTAGTAGGAGGAAGGTGATGAATTGAACTTTATGTGTGTTGATTTGGAGATTCATTAAAGGATAGAGGTAGATATAACTAATCCATAGAGATTTGAAAGCCTAAAGACTAAGGAAATTTTAGCCTGGCTGTAGAAATTGAGTTGGGGGTAAATAAATGGTAGTAGAGTTGGTGAAATCACATTATAAGTGAAAAGAATAAAAATAGTTTCAAAACAAACACTTCAAAAATATTAATGAACAGAATAAGAAGCTACTAAGATGGAAACTGAATAAGGAGGGTCACAAAGTGAGGAAGACTGAAAGTTTGGTTTCACTGATGCAGAGAAACTGTACAAGCCAGAAAACTGTGGTTCCCCTCCTCATGAGCATTGTGACAGCAAGATGTCACCGTGACTTGTTCATGGCTGAACCTCTGTACCAGTTCAGTGTCTGTGCTTTATGGATGCCCAGTGAGCTTTGAGTGAATGAATCGAAGGGACATGAAATGAACTCTAGAGATTTATATAAAATCACATCATTATTCACAAAGGAAGTAAGATACTGACAAAAAGAATTCAGTAAAGTAGTTGAAACAAAAATCAAGAAGCAAACAAAGATCAAGCATTTGAAACAGTGAGAGGTTACTTTTCAAATATATAATAGTATGCAAAGGAAAGATGGGAGGAAGTTCTTACAATGAGAAAAAATCTTGGAAAATAGGATATTGACAAAAAGGGGACACTATCTAAATATCAGTAATCAAAGGATGAGACTCAAGGCATGCTGATTTACAGCACAGCAAGGAAAATTGCATCACTAGACTGGTTTTTTGATAAGAGGGAGTGTCTCACTTGATTGTCTTCTTACTATAGGTTCCAGCATGAATGAAGTAGGTGCTCAAATGGAGAGTGAGCTTGCTGAAAAACATCACATCTATCCAAAGGAAAAACTGTACTCCTCAGGCTGTCCTCCTCCTCCTTCCTCCAGGTCCCTAGGCAGGCCTACACTAGAGAGACAAAGGATTGGGGGCAGTCAGAAAAGTGTTAATTCTATCTGTGGCTAGAAGCTTAATTATGATGTAGTCCTGGGAACTTTGAGAAATAGTGTGAAATCATTGCTCCTTATTGAGACAAATTATCACTCATCTAAGAATGAGATTTGTTATGTAGCACTTGAAAAAGTTTTATAATATTCAATGGTTTTGAAACAGATCCTGGTACTCTTTGATATTGGCAGAGTATTGTGCAACTGTATTTTAGAACTATTTGCTAGCCCAAGTGAAAGATTGCTCCTATAGATATAACTAAATTATTTTCATATGCTTCTCTATATACTGAAAAAGAATGATGTAAATTTAAATCTGAATTTGACTTGTTTTATTATCTTTCTTTTCTCTTTATGCTCTTCTCATCTTCTGTTAGAATGCATATGCATGAATCTTGGTGTTTTTTGTTTGTTTGAATGACTATATTCCTGGTTTGGTTTGGTTTTACCTTTCTCATGTCTTGTTCTTACCTCTGTGCAGCCATTGCACAGTGTTTGGATACATTCTTCGATATTTCTAGTACTTTGCCCCAAACCTAGCTGTAGGTAGACTGTTACATAAGGTACTGCTGCACAGACTGTGAGCATTTGGAGCTCTGGCATTGACGGTTGCAGATATTGGGAGTTATTTTATCTAGACTTACAGGATGTCTCAGCAGATCTTTAATCTGATGCAATTGTGCCAAAATAACTTGGTGCTATGCGTGTATGATATGTCTGTACTAAAAATTTTCCACAAAAATTTTGGATGAGTAAATTCACAGGCAAAGAAACTGGGATCTGCTAGTTTAAAAACAGAACTAATGTGATTGTGTTTATTGTTTTCAAATAGCAAAGGGTATATTATCATTAAATATGCTCAATCGCTCACCATCCTCTGCTTGCAAATGTGTTATGCAAGATCCTCTGGAGAAAATGTCAGTGTAATATATATCTCTTAAAAGGCTGGTCTGTTTTTAGCATGGTCATGGCAGTTGAACTTCTACTGCCAATCTGAAAGTTCATTTGTTATGAGAAACTACTTAAATTATTCACATGACAATTTTGACAAGAAAAATAAACCTATGATATAATCAGTTTCAGTGGAGGTTATAAAAACCCATTAGTTAGAAAGGGTAGAAAAATATAAACCTTATTTAAGTTAATGTTTTTCAAACTTTTGTGTCTACAGATAACCTGGGAATCTTAGTCAGATTTCAGTTTTGTGAGTTCTGACTTTGTCCTACTGAAATGCAGTCTCTGGTTATGAGGCTTATTGAGGAAATTTGAGTAAGTCCATTTGGTGTATTTTATGCCAGTGTTGTGAGGCCACGACTAATCATAGTGCATCTATGCCAAGTTTTAGGACATTTTGAGATTGGATACCAGATTTTTTTCTTTAGTCTTAGTTGATTTTCATATATTCTTTCGCCTTCTATTTATATATGAGTATGGTGCGTGGGATGGCAAGCCTAACGGGAGTATAAGAACCTAAACAGAATTCTCTCTCCCTTTCTCTTCAGAGAGGTGGTGATTCAGAGGATTCTTAATCATAACGCAAAGCAACCACTGGAGGCAATAACCAGGCTGTCCCTCTGAGTGGGTGAATCAAAGCTGCTATCTGAATTGTCTGGGGAACTGACCTGATTTTCTTGTCTTCTCAGTGGAGGCTTGGCCTAAATGTACCCTTACTACATCCATCCCAAGTGTCATTAGCGGTCAGATAAATCCAAATGTCCAGGGTGTGCTTAGAATGTTTGTGTTGGCCTTTCTCTTGCTTTAACAATATATTAAATTGAATTTTGATAACCCTTAGATACTATGAAACCCTTTCTATATATTATGTCATTTTGACCTCAACAAAGTGCAGAACAGCATTTTAGTCTGTTACAGATAAAAAGATTGAAAGCCCAGAAAAAGCCAACAATTTATTAGTTGGAAAGCCTGTGTTTCTTAATATTTTGTTCAGTGTTTTATCTTTGATTATGCTTTGATCTCTTTTTCTTAAAGAAATTGTTAGTAAGTAATTGTCACTTTGATTAGTAGAAATATTGAATTTTTTATGGTTTTTTTTTTTAGTTGTAAGTCACAGAAAATCTTAATATGACTTAAAGCAATTGATTGGTTGATGTTCATGTAACTAAGATAGCTAGTCTAACTAGAAATGCTTGTAAAACTATTATTGCAAGCAAATGCTCCCATGACTACTATTGCTTAAGCTAAGACTGATGTAGATGCTCAAATAAAGACCTGGTATTTTCTTCTTAATATCTTTACTTCACTTACCACCGTCAACTGAATTCTCCATTTCTTTCTTATGCAGTGGGAAAATAAAGTACTTCTAACAATAATTGGATCAAATTTGGAGCAGAATAGATAGTAAGAAGATGGCTTTACTTATTTTTACTGTGTTTGCTACAGGATCTCACTACCCAGCTTGGACGCCTAGTGATCCTTCTATTTTTACCCTCCCCAGTGCTGAGATTACAGGTGTGGGCTACCAGGCCTGGTCTCTATAGTCAACTCAGAGTGCCAGGGACTGCAGGGCATATGGTGCCAGGGATCATACTCTGGCCCCTGCAGTGGCCCAAGCAGGCATTTAGTCTGCTGAACTATCTTGCTGGCCCTTTGCATCTCTTAATCTGTTCCACTGATCCTTGACTCTTTTTTTGGTGCGTACCATGTTATTTTTATAATGGTAGCTTTGTATTATGATTTCAAGTCGGTGTTTATGGTGCTGCCTGACTTGCTTTTGTTGTACAGAATTAATTTTGCTATTGTATGTCTATTGGTGCTAAATATACTTTAGGATCATTTTGTGTAATTCTGTGAGGTATGCTATTGGTATTTTGGTCAGGATTGCATTAAATCTGTATAACATTTTGGGAGTACGGATATTTTCACTATGTTGATTCTTGCAATGCATACGCTGGGGCTACCTTTTTATTTTCTGAAATTTTCTTTGTTCTTCTTTTCCAGAGTACTGATATTTTCAGATCAGATCAAGCATGTTCAGGGTGGTAAGCCATAGACAGTACTGCTGTTTTCAATGTAGAGCGCTTTTATGATTCTTTCCTAAGTATTTCATTTTTATTTGATTGTATTATAAAGGGCACAATTTCTCTAAATTCTCTTTCAATGTGTTTGTTGTTTGTGTACAAGGATGCTATTCATTTCTGAGTGTTGATTTTGTATCAGCCATATGATCTGTATTTGGTTATTAGATCTCGAAGTCTTTTTGTGAAGCCTTTGGGGTCTTCTATGTAGAGTGTCATGTCATCTGAAAATAATGATAAATTAAATTTTTCCTTTCCTATCCTTATCTCTTTTACTTTTTTCTGTGTGTAATTTGTTCCGGCTAGTGTTTCCAGAACTACATAGGAGTGGTGATAGTAGACATCTTTGTCTTGCTCCTGATTTTAAAGTGAAAGCTTTCACTTTTTGTTCATTTAGTATGATGTTGGTTATTCATTTGTCATAGATGTATATTAGAAGATTGAGATAAAGACCATTTATTCCAATTTCTGTAGCATTTTTATCATAGATGAGAGTTAGGCTTTGTCAAAAGCTATTCCTATGTCTAGTGAGGTAATTATGTGATTTTTTTTGTCTTTGACTCTGTTGATGTGATGAATTGTTTGTTATATAATTGACAGAATAGATTTAAAGTTGCAACATTAAAGCAAGAATTAAGGAATTAAAATACACATATAATGTAAAAAGATTATACTTTTTATGGCTATAGACTGTCTTCCTTTCCTTAGGCATCACTTAAGTGGAAAGACACTGTGAACTCTGCTGTGTTAAATTTCATTTCCTATTTTCACAATTAATCAGGAATTGTATTGTGAACTTTTATGGTCAGTGTATATTTAACTCTATAGGGAAATACCAAGCTGATTTCTAGTGTAGGTGTGCCACTTTATACTGAAACTATGAAGGTTTCAGACACTCTGCACTGTCACTAGTACTTAAAATTGTGCTGTGGGTATAGGTATGTGTGTCTAGCTTTTTGTTTGTTTCATTTGCCTACATTTTTTTAGCTGTTCTAATAACTATGATTCACCATTTCACATTTTGAATTTATATTTTCCCAGCAACATAATGCTGAATATCTTTTCATTTGACAACATGTACTTAGTAAAACTGATTTAGCAAAGTAGTTTAAAAATTTGCTCATTTATGCATTTTGAAGTTTATCTTCTTTAATTCGTTGTTATATCATATATTAGATATACACTTCATAAATACTTTCAGATTACTGGTTCTTTTTCCAAGTAGTATATCTTGCTTGAAGAGTAAAATATATTTGATGAAATCAAATTTATTATTTTT
>NW_004524608.1:9874901-9876021 GCF_000260255.1 Octodon degus
CAGTTTTCTTATGTTGGTCTAGTTTTTAAAATCAATTTAATGATAATCTTGTATTGAGTAAGGAATTATTATGTTCTATTTTCTGAAATAATTACTATAAATTGGTGTTATGTAGCCTTTAAATAATTGATAAAATTCACTTTCTGGACCTGAAGTTTTCTCTCTTAGGCCATTTTTAATTATGAATTCAGTTTATGTCAAAGATAAAAGGCCAGAATGAGGGGTACATCTTAGTGGCAGAGTATTTGCTTACCATGTATGAGGCCCTGGATTTAATCCTCACCCTTAAAAATAAAAACCCAAGACTATTTAGGATTATTAGTTCTTCTTGATCTAGTTTACACAATTTATATTTTTTGAAGTATTTGTGCATTCTCATGTAAGTCATCAAATTTGTTAATATGAATTTTTAATAAAATTTCCTTATTATTCAGCCAGTCATCAAATTATTGATCATTTAAAAATATCTTTTAGGGGCCAGGGAGGTGGCTCAATAGAATAAGCACTTGCATGGCAAGCACAAGGGCATGAGTTCAATGCCAAGTTCCACAAAAAAAAAAAAAAAAAAAAGAGAGAGAGAGAGAGAGAGAGAGAGAGAGAGAGAGAGAGAGAGAGAGAGAGAGATCTTAAAAATATCTTTTAATTGATTTATCTGTCTTGTTTTAATTATTTCATATTTTTATTTATACTGTTTGTGTTTTATTAATTGCTATTTATATTTCCCTCCATCTGCCTACTTTGCATTTAGCTTAATTCTATGCTAGTTGCTGAAGTCTTAAGTTGCAAGTTTGAGTCACTTCTTTCATACTCTGCTTTGCATTACTATAACAGGTACCCACGGTAATTGGTGATAAAGAGGAAGGGTTGGTTTTGGCTTATGACAGCTTTCAGCCTGGGAGCCATTGGCCTGTTGTTTGTGCCTGCAATGAAGAACTGTGCTAGGAAACTTATGTAGAGCAGCTGACTCACATGGCTTAGAATGAAAAGAAAAAGAGGAGAAGACTTGTGCTCCACTACCTCCTTTGCCTAATACTGCCCAGTAGCCTAAAGCTTCTTCTTTTTTTTTCTTTTCAAAGTTTTATTGATAAACAGATAGCAATGAGACAGTTTCAAATCAAAT
>NW_004524608.1:9878002-9879306 GCF_000260255.1 Octodon degus
GTTTTAATTTGCATTTCACGAATGGCTAGCGATGTGGAGCATTTTTTCATATATTTATTTGCTTGTTTAATTTGTTCCTCTGAGAAGCATGTGTTCATCTCGGATGCCCATTTCTGGATTGGGTCTTTAAATTTTGGGGCCCTGGTGTTTTTTAGTTCTTTATAGATTCTAGAGTAAAGCTTCTTCTTGAGTTCACCATGTGAAACTTCTACTACCTGCTGCAAACACCATGATGAAGACCAACACGTAACACGCTGGCAGTTTGAGCTATTTTAGCTATACAAAGGATGCATTTACAATTTTCTTCTTTCCTGAAATGATCATTAATGAACTATTTGCATCTCAAAACTATTCCAGGTCGCTAAGACTGCCATTTTTTTCTGCTTGAAGTAGTACATCTAAAACTCCTGGAATGTTACAGTTCAAAGCTTTTAGCCACTATTGTACTTGAACATATCTTCTGAACTATTCTACTTATAAACCTATTTAGTTAAAATTGTATTATCAGGCTAAGCAGCTTGAAATCTTGTATCCTTTCCATAGATTTGAATAATTGCCTGGCTACCTTTTCTGGAAAGAACATCTTTTTTCTCTTAGAACTTCTTAATTAAAACAAATTTTATTAGTCTGAATATTCATAAGCCTGCTTTTGTTTCCCCTAAAGCTCTCTTTGATCTGGTAGCATATGTTTTACTCGGCATGTAAGTTGTTACACAGTGTGCTAGTTACCATGAACAATTGTGAAACATGAAACTAAAAATATTATATTACTTGAGATAAAGTAATGTGGGAAATAAGAATCTCTACATGTGTCTGTGTAGCTGTCAGAGTATTTTTGCTGCCTATGGGTAGCATGTCACTTAGGGGAAAAGCACGTAACACTTGAAACCTGAATAAGAAGAGGTTTATTTAGCTCAATTTCAATGCAGAGGTTCAGTCTGTGGTGTGTTGGTTCCAAGGCAAAAGTAACATGGTGGAAGGGATCGACAGGAGAGTTGCTAATTCATGGCATCTAGGAAAAAGGGGAAAAAGATAGAGCCAGGATGAAAATTCACCCTGATGAGGGGCATTTCCAGTGACTCACCTCTTCCAACCAGAACAGCATATTCAGCTTTGAACTGGAAAATGGGTCACTCTACTGAATATAGTGCTTTTCAAGACCGTAAAATTTTCCAATTGCCCACCTCTCAACACATGAGACATTTAGGGAATATTTTAGGACTAAACCCTAACAAGCAGTATGTCCAAGTCCAGGTATATTTTTTAACATATGATCCCACTATATTATCCATATACATTTTCAG
>NW_004524608.1:9880056-9881240 GCF_000260255.1 Octodon degus
TTATCTCAGTTACTCTTCTCTCATTGCAGTGACAAATACCCAAAGCTAAAAATGAAGGAAAGAAAGGTTTATTTAGCTCCCTTTTACTGGAGGTTTCAGTTCATCCCAGCTAATGCCAAGGCAGAGAGGCACATGGCAGAGAGCAACCTTTCATGGTAGAAGCAAAGAACAAGAGAGAAAATGGGAGGAGTAGCAGCAATAGTGGCTACAGAGAGCAAGTCTGTCACTGTCTCTTTTATGTTACATTCAGGTTATCTGACACAGACTGGATGTAGTATTCACAACCATAATCCCAGCAGTACTAAAACCCATAATCTCAGCCTTGGATCATGACTCAATCACAAACTTTAGAAGGTAAACCCATGACTACATGACGCTTTTGGGGGACAGCTAGACATAAACCATAACATTCTGCCCCACACCCCCCAAAGATGCATACACATCCCTTTGTGCAAAAGGCATTTTAGTCCATCTCTAAGAGATGCCAAAAGTTCCAACAGTTTCAGCATTGCTGAAAGTCCAAATCACAAGTCTAGTCTCTTCCAAGATCTAAGGCAAACTCCTAGCTGTGATCTGCTATGCAAATGAAAAATTAAACACTTTCAACATTTAATGGCACAAGATAAACATCACCATTCCAAAAGATACTCACAGAAGGATACCAAGCACTGGGACAAAAGCAAGTCCAAAATCCAGCAAGGCAAACATTAAGTCCTATAGTTCCATGTGGAACATCCCAAGCAATCTGTGGCAAATTGTGGGCTTCATGTGTCTCTGTCCCTGTGGCACTCTCGGTAGCAGCTCCCATGGTTTTTCTCTCAGGCCTGCTTTGCTCCCTTCTTGCAGCTTTTCTTAGCTGATCCATGGTCTTAGCTTTTCCAATCTTACGGGGTTTCCACTGAATAGAACTGTCACTCACAGCTTCATACACTGCCCTCCCAGGGGCACACTGCTTGGCCTGCCTGGCCTTATGAAATTGGGATAAAAGCCTTCTTAATCTCAGAACTCTTAGATTCTGCAAGCATCTAAAACCAATACCACGTGGATTTGGCCAAGGTCTGCTGTCAGATAAAGCATTAACAAGATTTTCCTCTCTCTTGGCAATACAGGTGGTGTGCCTGGATCACTGAACACACTCACCCTGAATCTCTATGTGGGTGCCATTCTGGAACCTGGTGTGGCTG
>NW_004524608.1:9882430-9887552 GCF_000260255.1 Octodon degus
TGCAGAACTGGGGATTGAACTCAGACCCTTGAGCTTTCCAGGGAAGTGCTTATTCTACTAAGCCATCTCCCCGGCCCCCTGACCTTTTTAATATTAGAAAATATTTCTACAGCCAGCCAGATAGCTCAGTAGACTAAAGCATCTGCTTGGGCAGAGCACAGAGGCAATGGTTCAATCCCCATTGTGCTACGCCAGCCCCACGCCCGGGGTGCACTGAGATGGCATTTCAGATAGACCCAGTACTAAATACATTAAAAATTAAAAAAGAAAAAGAAAAGAAAAAGAAAGTGATTCTATTTAATTCTTGTAATTTCTTGGTCTGTAGTGAACTTTAATTGTACGTATAGGCATTCCAAATATCTCAGACATGAAAAATCACTTTACTAACAAGCAGTGGTATTGTTTGGTCGGTGCTAAATTTATTCTACCATTTCTCAGGCCTGTGGGTGTGGGTTGTGAGCCTTGTGACAGGGCGTTTCCTAGGATAGCACAGCAGGGAGCAGGCAGATTATTGTTCTCTCCCACAGGGCTCAGCATGCCCAGTATCCGAATATGGTGACCATTGTGGCATTGTCTTCTGTTTTCACTGGAGTACACTGCTTGGGTCTGAAGACTGATCAGAACATCACCTATTATGCCACGATGGGCATCATTTGTGTTATATATTATAGTGTCCAGTTAATTTCAGGAAAATAGAGAGGCTGCCAAACAGATAGATTGAATAAGCCCTTGATATTGATACAATCCATGTAATGCCACCCAATTATAACTCAATTAATGAGGCCAGGATGTAAGCCTTTTCACTACCAGATAGGTGATGACAAGAAATTTGGAGCTGCTCCCATGGCTACACTTTCTGTTGCAGTAGCTGCCCCTCATATTATCAATGGAATAGCATGCTTCACTTATCAGAACAGCTCCAGGTCAAGGAGAGAGGGGTGGGATAACACGAGCCAATCTGGAAAGCATCCATATTCAGACACATGCTGAAGGACATGATAGATACAGCAGCCGGGCTAAATGAGATTGTCTGAACATTCGAGGGGCAGGTAGAGATGGAAAGGACATGAGGCTTTGTCCACAACTGCAAAGATAATAGGCTCAGGGACCCCAAACCATCAGCAATCACACATTCCAGTACTGGGAAACGGGGCTGAGGACCCCACAGCCATGCCTGTCCCGGGCTAGCCCTAGGGCCAGCTCTGCAAAATGGGAGCCAAGCATAGCTCTTGAAGGTCAGAACCTATTTGTCATGTGGTCTTTGCTGCTTTTATTTCTTCCCCTATTGTAACTTCTAATGCATTTAGACCCCATTTTCTCTTTCAGTATTTTTGGAATTCCAGTTACACATATAGCCCACTTGATTTTGTGTCAGAGATCAGTGAAGTTAATTTATGTTTTTTTTTCTCAATCTCTTGTTTTTGGGTTAGGCAATTTCTGTTCAGCACTCTCCACATATATTGTTTCTTTCGTTGAGTATCTCCAAATATCTGATGCTTAAATTCAGTGTTTTTTTTTTTTTTTTCATTGAAAATATCTTCCTTCCAAGTTCCTGGATTTCCTTTTGGCTTATTTTTGTATTTTCTATTTATCTGCTAAGATCCTCTATCAGCATCCACTGCATTATTTTCATTTTGATACATGTGTATGTTTTTATATAGAAGTATATAAAATATAGTGGTTATAATGTAATTTTCTAGAAATCCCAGCATATGTGTCATTCTGGGATCAGTTTTTACTGTTTTTCCCTTCATAAATATGAGTTAGATTAGCCCACATTTTTCACATATATTTCATTTCATTGTATGTTAGACAAGGATAATACTTGATACAAATCTCAGATCCATTCATATCTCTTGAGTGGTGCTAATTGTTGTTCCGTAGACAATTAAATCCAGACCTTTGAATTATGCGAGCTTGTTATTCTTTACTTAGGAAAGATCTGCTTTAGTTTTGCTTCTTGTACAACATAAATGCTAAAACAAAAAAGTTAAATGCTTAGTTCTGTATATCATCTTTATTCTGTCTTCTGATGTTTGACTGAGAAGGACCCACACTCAAAGTGTGTCTCTGTGTGTGTGTGTGTGTGTGTGTGTGTGTGTGTGTGTGCCCATGTGTGCAAAACCTCCCTAGGAAATTTAATCTCCTATTTGAGATTTCCCAAAATTGCCATGAGTCTTCACCCTGTTGGCACAGTTTAGAGTAACATGAAATAGAAACATGAAGATAATTATACACGGGGATTGGGACTGCCCTTTCTGTGTGTTTTTCTTTTCCAAGATTTTCAACCTTAATTTGCAGTATTTTTGATAGCTGTGAACTCTGCCTTTGGAAACTGCAAGACTGGGAGACAGTAGATGTCTTCTTGATTTGCAGTCAGAACATATTTATGCACATGGCATTGTGTTTCAGCAGAAGTAAAGCTTACATTTAAGATTAAATTACCCTTTGTTGTGCTTCCTTGTTTATGTGATATTCCATGCTTTCAAATTTCTTCAGTACTTGCCACTGTTACCTGAAGAAGGGTTTATCATATTGATAAAAACTGCTCAATGATACTCAAACTAAAATTTCTCAATTTAAATTTCTAAACAAGGAAAAAGTATTAATAAGAGAATGACAAAATGAAAACAATTTTCTAATTTCTTAGTTATGTGAAGTTCCTTCTAGTATTTGTTTGAGTTTTAGAAATCTAGTTTTCTATCTCAATAAAAATTTGTGATTATTAGGTAGCTTAAAAATAAAATGAGTTAATAAAATTGTCAAACTTGTCAAAAGAAATATGGAATTTGGCTATATAGAAAGATGGCTACAATTTGATTTAGTTTTTAGACTGTGTCTCAATTTTGCTATATGGAATGATTTCAATTACTTTGCCTAAGACTTCTAAGGAAGAATAAAGAATGAAGAACTTTTAAATGTTGTGTGAGGTATCATGAGAGATACTTTTTTCCTTATGACTGATAAAATTTTTCCATCAGTAATAAATTGTCAGGTTGTGAATATTGTATGCAGCTGTAATTACAGAGCATACTAGAATGTAAGTCTCAGTTACTGTCTTGTTGGTGGGAAACACTACCTGGCACACACAGCTATAAAGAGGAAAGGCTTATTTTGGTTCACTACAGCAAGTTTAGTCCATAGCTTGATAGTTTGAAGGCAGGCACCATGGCAGAGGGCCATGGAAGAGACAACCAGCTTATAGTGTAGCAGGAGGGCACAGAGAAGTATGAAGGGAAGAGAAAGAGATAGATGCTTGTAGGCAGTGCCACAGTGCCCTACCTCCTTTAACCCAGCTTCACCTCCCAGCACCACATTTTGCCATAAATTAATTAATGGACAAATCCATTAGTGAGCTTCACATCCCTATGATCCATTACCTCCCCAGTTCCCTACTTAGGAACCCATAAGGGTTTGGGGAATTCTTAAGAGTATAAACAAGAGCAATGTGTTTGGGAATATTCATTTTGACCTATTGAGACCTACTAATGTCATTTACTCTTCAAAATTCTTAAATTTCACAAAAATCTCGCAAACAGTTTTTTCTATCAGAGTAAGCAGCCAATGTGTCTTGATTAAAAAGACTTTACTTATATAAAGTTATATTACTACTTTTATAATTTTAGGATATTTTTGTTTGCTTTTATGTGTAAGAAATAGAAAATAAATCCTTTGCATAGCTATGACTATATTTTTGTTTCAAAATGAGTTTAAAGGAAAAGCAATTACATTCAAAGGATAAAATAACGGGCACTTCAGTTTAAATACTGAATTTCCCACAATGTTCAATTGTAGCTATCTACTCGGTTAAGCTTGATTCTTTGTTCTTAAGTCTGCTTTTTCTTACTGCACTTGCAAATGTGTGGTAAGGCTGGCTCTAGAAGCATTAGCAAATAATTTTGTGGGAAAATACATTTGCATAATTAAGCATTTCTTTTAAAGATAAGCATTAAATATTAAGTGCACAATTATAATCTTTTAAGCTACTATGCAGTATTTAGTAAATTCATGTTCATATTCTACATTTGAAGCCAACCCTTGTTCACCAAATGACCAGAAATACTCAAATGAAGTTTCAAGTCTGTGCGGCCTATTTTTTAAAACTGATCCAATTACTGATGATAAAACATTCTGTTTGTATTATTTACCTTGTATATATTTTTCCTGACAGCGTCAATTTTTTAAAGAAAACTACCTGAAATATTTAGATACTACTTACATGTTATTTTTGCAGATGATTGTTACTGCCTTAGATATAAAACATTTAAAATCATAACCCTAAAGCTAAGTGGCTTTGGAGAACTTGATTGGATGTTTGGGTATCATTTTTATATGTGTCCTATGGAAGCAGGTCTCTCCCTTGAAGATGAATACTCATGAGTGCTTGTTTTCTGTGTCACATATAGATACATATGTGTGTTCCTCTTGTTTTATCAGAGGGCCCATCCTCACTTCCTCTCCTCTCCTTTTCTCTGTCTTTCTTTCTGCCACCCCAATCTGTCTCATTATTTTAATTTCATGGGCATTTATTTTGCTCTCAGGATCTTTATAATCCACAAGCTCTTTGCCTAGGGGACCAGCATTCTATTGCTTTTGCTCAGGACAAGTCTTTTGAAAACCTATTACTTTTAAATACTTGCCTCCCTCAGTCAGTCATGTGGCCACACTGGGCTTCTAGGTATTCTTCTGTAAAAAGTTGTATGAGGGACAGAGAAAATGTCTGTATTGGGTACAAGAAATTGTATGGATTCTTTTGGAGGAATTGTGAAGGTGGCCCCTCATATTTCCTAATACTCATTTTGTTTATGCTACTCCTGCTAAGATATATTTCTAATTGTCAATAACATATATCTATTGACCTGTAATGCACCATACTGGAAACAATATTGTAATTACATTTTTGATTTTGTATTGTACTATGTGTGCAAATGACTGATAGTTTTATTTTATTTAGTATTTTGGAGTTGTTTGATATATAAGTTGTGCATCATCTAAGAAAACTAAAAGCGTATTAATATAGCTTTACTTTATATACCTCTTTTTTATAATTTTCTGCTGGATGGTTAAGACCAAGATAAAGCAAGACCTAGATAGCAAGAAATGTAACTTTTGTATCTATAAG
>NW_004524608.1:9888056-9890185 GCF_000260255.1 Octodon degus
TGAGTCCATTTACATTGATGGTTAGAATTGAGATGTATTGACTTACGATTGACATGCTATTTACCTGTTGTCGTTTACTCCTTTTTCTCCTGTGTTTAATTGCTTACCCTATTTAGCTGATTGCTTCTGATCTCATTCGTGGAGTTCTGATCGTTTTGGTCCCTCTCTAGAACATCTTTCAGTAACCTGTATAGGGCTGGTTTTGTCATCACGAATTTATTTAGCTGTTCTTTGTCATGAAAGTGTTTTACTTCTCCATCAAACTTGAAATAGAATTTTGCAGGGTATAGTAGTCTGGGCTGGAATTTGTTTTATAGATTACTTGAAGTACTCTGCTCCATGCTCTTCTTACCTTTTCCTTTGAATATGATCTGCTTCTTTTCTCTAGCACTTTCAGTATATTATTCTTGTGCTAAATTTCTGGGATCTTGACTATTATATGTCTCGGTGTGTTTTTCATTGGGTTGAGGTTACTTGGTGTTTTGTATGCTTCGGTTACCTGAATGTCAGATTGTTTCCTCATATTTGGGTAGCTTTCTGCTATTACTTCTGTCCATATTTTTTAATGTCATTTGTATTGACTCCTTCTTTCTCCTTGATGCCAATTAGTCTCACATTGTTCATCTTTGCATCATCTTGCAGGAGATAGATTATTCTTTCCTGCATCTTTGTTGTTTTTAAGAGTTCCTTTCTTACCTTTTCACTAGCTGCACCAGTATCTTCAAGATCTGAAACTCGGTCTTCACTTTCAATTAAATGGTTTTGCAAGATTGTGATTGAGATTTTAATTTCCTCTATATCTCTTTGACTCTGCTTCATGCGATCTGTTTCTTTCCTCTATTGCTCATTCAAGGAGTCTGTCATTTTTCTAATCTCTTCTATTCTTTTTATCAATGTCTTCTTTGAAGCAGTTATAAATTCTTTTACTGCAGTGTGTTGTTCAAATTGGGTTTCCTCCCTATGTTTCTGTAGTTGCTTCCTTACTTCAGATGCTGTGAGTTCTGAGAATTGTTTTTTTATTTCAGAAATGTATTGTGCTCTGAGTTCCTCTATAACTTTCTGCTGTTGTTTATTTACTATCGACACTATTAATTCATGCATTTGAGCCAAGCTAGTGTCCTCTGCACTTGTTTTGGGTGGGCATTGGGTTTCCTCCATATGTTTCTTCATTTGATTCTTTACTTCAGATATTATTAATTCAGGGATTTCTATTTTTATTTCCAATCTGAGTTCCTCTATACCTTTCTGCAGCTGTTTCTTTATATCAGAAGCTATTGGTTCATTGCTTTCAGCTTTGTGATTCCCAATTTGTTCTGTGTTAGTGTGCTCTGCACTTGTTACGGGTGGGCTTGGGTTCTGAGGTTGCATTTTGTTCCTTTTCATCATTTTGTGTAGCACTGTCTTCTGACCTTTGTTGTAGATCTTCGTTGTAGTTATAACCTTAGCATATACTGAACTTCAGGTGCAGATCAGGCTTGGGCTAGGACTGGGTCTTGGAGATCCCAGAATGCAGCAGAAATTCCTACTTGGTGGTCGGGGTGGAGGAGGTGCTGTGTAGTGGTGGGGGGCGTCCCACGGGGGTGGAAGAGGGTCTCACCCACACTGCGCCTGGGCTTGGACCAACAATATGTCCTACCGGTGCAGGGTATCTGGAAGCTCTCCCACTCACTCCCTGGACCTGGGCTAGGACTAGGTCTGGGACTATGTTTTTTGACTGAAATCTGTTCAACTTAACTTTTATTATGTCTTTCTATCAACATTCTGATCTTATGAGTTCTAACCAGAATCAGCTATCAAACTGGGTGTACAGCATTCTAAGATTCATCTAGTGAGCATCTCCAAACCTTCTGAACTACTCTGAAAAACTGCTTTCAAAGGATTCTAAACCACATGGACAGGAACAGTGATGGCAAAGTCCCCGATATATATTTGTCCTTTTCCTCTGAATTCTGAAACCCAATACTTGACATTCACAACTTACAGGAATAGAGATGGAAGTTTCTAGTAGAGGAAAGAAGCTTATGTCAAAGCATCCAGGAATACATAGAGAAGGGAGAAATCTGGAATGATTATATGCCTTTCCAGGTCACAGCCCTAATAACCCACATTGAACCATGTCCCATCTCTTC
>NW_004524608.1:9890285-9895352 GCF_000260255.1 Octodon degus
AAAAAAATTACTTGAGAGACAATACAGCAATAATTGGTATGTCATGAAAATAAGTACATATCTAGAAAACCAGAGTGACGGGAATTCCAAGAGTGACCCTTCTACCATACATTTCTATCTTCAAAGCAGTTGCTTGGTTCCCAGGCATGACAGTGTATAGTTAGTCAGGGTGAGAATCCTACCAATTAACTGCTAGTTTCAAAAACCTGCTGATGTTTCTCAGGATCATTGCCTTACCCATCTTGTGCATATAAATGTAAGGCTTTGCCCCTGTCATGTTTCCCAGCTTTTCTCCTTGGCTCAAGTCAAAAGCTTCTGCAGATAGCCCACTATTATTGTGGACTGCTGGACTATGTTGGATTGTTTGGCTGAATTCAATCACCTATAGTATTTAGATGTCAATGGAATACCCATTTCTTACAGGACTAAACAAAAAAAAGGAGATACAAAAGAAGGACCATTTTGTATCTGTATATATGGAATAGTTAAGGTAGATATACAGCTACTTTCATTTAATTCAATGAGAAGGAAGATTTGTACTAATAGTTTTGGACAGGATATCCTGTCTGCATCTTGTACTACTGATAACCACTAAGAAGTTAACAATGTACAATATATTAATTATTGAAACTGTTCTATTAATCAGTTTTGACACTGTCTCATTGCTATTTGTTTCTCAATAAAATAAAATTAAAAAAGAAAACTAAAAGCAGTTGTGTTGCTTAGGTAATAACAAATTGTTAATATGATATAGAAACAATAAAGTTTAAAAACACTTTAAGTCACCTATATGTCTCATGCTAATTGTAAAATTTTAAATTCCATTTTTATTGTAATCAAATACTGTCATGCAAATGCAACACACAACATGAACATTTTAAGCTGCAGCCTCACTGCATTTAAGGAAGTGGAGTTTATTCAATTCATATTTATGTAGGACAAACAGGTGTGGGCCATTTGCTGAACTCTACTTGCCAAAGTGCTGCCTGCCAGAGCCAGAGCCAAATGCATCTTACTCAAATACACCACATTTGTTGAGCAGGAAGAGGCTTAGTCTTAGAGGCAATGTCAAGAATGGTCCAATTAAAAAACTATTACACTGCTAGATGTTTGGCAATGTGGTGCACATTGTAGATTCCAACTGGATTTCACCTCTTGATTGTATGCCCAAGCAACTCTGTCAGCATTTCTTCCTGAAGAAATAGTACTAAATTAATGCACAGGGAATTTGGAGTGCAGCACTTTTATCATCCATTTTCTCACACTGATGTAGCACTACTGCTTTACACAATTTGTCCATTTTTTTACAGTATGAGGCTATGAATATGTGACTATAGTTACACATTGAAATGAATTATTTCTGTCTTGTGAAACCATCTTACAAGGAGAGCTAGACAGGCAGGCAGGTAAAAGAATCAAATAATCTCAAAATTAAAGGTGCTGATTGTGTAAGCCAAGGGCTTGACCTAAATGTGTATGAATGGAGCTTTTGATGAAGAACATGAAGAGGCTGGTTCTCCCCTCAATGGTGTTGCCTCAGTAGATGTGAACAAGGATGTGATCCTCAGGACTGCTAAACAGCAATGAAAGAGGAATAGATTGCAAAGGGCTTTATTTCTTTCCTTATTACTTCTAGCTTCTACCACTCTTGGAGTATTTATTCTTTCAGAAATTTCCTTGTTCAATTTTCCAAAGGTCTTTCACAAAATGGCATGATTTTTTTCCTATCCAGTAAACAGTTTCAAAAATAAAAACAATGAATAATAACTTGAGAACTAAAATGTTGCCTTGTTACTAATAATTAGCTAATCAGCCATGTATTATTAGGTTTACTTACTAGGTGGACACATATATCTTCTTTCTTTGCCCTGCAGATTGGCCCAGTTCACCATCACACAGCTGGCTCGCCTGGAGCAATAGAAAGATTCCAGAGCAAACACTGATATTAAGAGAAAAGAAAGCCAAGGCCCCATGCATACCTGACTGTGTCAGATTTGCCCATCAGACTGATCACTTCCCTTTCCCAATGAAAAAGAGAGGTAAAGATCATTTTTATTGATGGAAATCTGGAGGAGAAAAATAAAAAATGATCTTGAAAATATTCTCAGTGCGAAGAAAAGGGAAGAAAGCACCTCTTTCTACTGTTTATGGAACTAGCAAAGCACCCATTTTTTCCACAATGCTACTTTTCCTCAGAGACATCATTTTCCTCAGAAACATCATAGTCTTAAGAAATATTATGTGATGTTATTTTCACCATAGTATATCTATTTTCCTCATCAGTTTGTTAATTTCTTCTTTTAGGAACAGAATCAAGCTTTCAAAATGCCTCAGTAAGCACCTGGTTTTGTTGCTGTGATGCAACACCACCCATGAATCCTTTATTAATTAAAAACTCCTGTTTCATTATTTAATATCAAGCCCACATTTAAAATCTTTAGTTATTTTCAGAGAGCAATTTATATCATGCCTTCCTTGGAATCATCGAAACTTAGAACATGAGAGGTTACTAGACATAGAACCCCATGTTCACAATTTTAGCATACAGAAATCAAGACATAGATTCAGAAGGAGAAATTAAACTGTTTTCCATATTAGTTTTACCAATTTAGATTTTTACCAACCATGTACAAGAGATATTTCTGATTGTAGTGTGCTTCTCTGATTCTAGAGACTCATGCTTTTTACAGAAAATTTGAAAAATAAGAACCTATGTGAGAAGAGCACCAAATAGTACGAAGAGCCAAGTCCTAGAGTTATCCATCGATATTTTGACATATGAAGACAATATTCATTTTCAATTTTATACTTTGGAACATACATTTGTGTAATTGAACTTAGAGCTGAGCATTTTCCTTCCTTTGTCTCATGAAAGTGTCAGTGGCTTTCAATATTTTCTGTCATTAGACAGCATTAAACAAATGTCAGTGGGGGTCTCTGCCTAAATTTAAAGAAAATTCTGTCAATTCCATTTATTATTATCTCTCCTGAAACAAAGATATATAAGGCTAAATAAGAACAGGTTTATGGAGAATTTCTTAATAATACTTCAGTCATTATATTGTTTTCAAAAAGAACATGTCGTATGGAATTTATACCCTTTTTGTATTGGATACTATTGATGCAAAATATATAAAGAATCTGATAATTTCACTTTATTCAGTGTTTTGGAGATAAAATTTTCTTAACTTTATTTTTAATTTAATTTTTACTTTTTTGGCGGAACTGGGGAATGAACTCAGGCCTTTGTGCTTGCCAGGGAAGCACTTATTCCACTGAGTCATCTCTCCAGCCCCCAAATTTTCTTAACCTTAATTAAATATTCATTTTCCATTACTGAGTAGCACTTAGAGGGACATAACTAGGTAAGAGAAAACTGTGAAATGTTTAGAAAGGGCAAATCCATAGAAATAGCAAATAGGTAACTGATTCTCAGAAGATGAAAAGAGGAGGATGGCAGTGTCTATGTAATAGGTTTGAGTTTCCTTTTGGTTAATGAAATAGTTTTGGAATTAGTGGTGAGAATTCTACAGCTCTGTGAATGTAGAAAATGTTATGGAATTGCAAACTTTAAATGGTTAATTTTTATCCAAAATATATTTTGCAATAACAGTAATAAACAAGTCTGCCTACACACATGCACTTGTGCACACATGAGAACACACACACACACACACACTCACACAACTGTCTCTTAACTGAAAGCCTTGATAATGGACAAGAGGCCAGAATATTGGTTCAAGGAGAAACGTCTGTGTCAAGCACACTGTACTTGTGGTGTGGAGTTAATCTGCCTTCAAAATAAATTATACAGATGGAGGAGGCAGAAGCATAGTACCTACAAGAAAGAAGTTAGCATTAAAATGAGCAGAATAGGACATGCAATTTTTTCTTCTTCACAGCATGTATTTCCCACTTAAGAGAAATAATTAAAAGCTGCTGTTTGGATGTAGAATAGGGATCCTAGAAGATAATGATTCTTCTCACAAAAGGTTCTGTCTGCACTGAGTTTAATTGCTACAACAAAGATAGGCTTTTCTTGCATGTATACTGTTGCTATAAAACACTTACACATAAGTTGGTGGTTTTAATATTGAAAATTCATAGGTACTTACTCAAAAATTAAGTTTTTTTTTTCCAAACATGCCCCTCAAAATCATGATAGTCTGCTATGATATTTATTGAGTTCTTCACCTCTAAGATACAATTGCTGACTCCCACAACTTAATGAAGTTGATTTTGGCTCATGGTTTTAAGATAGTTCAGTCCACAGTTAGCTGGCTCCAAGGTAGGAAGGTCATAGTAGAAGAGATTTTGCATATCCAAAGTATAACATTCTCTCCTTGAGCCCAAAAGACTCATGCCCAACTCTTTATGCATTTACTACAGCATCTCTAGGAACACCAAAATTGTAAAATTCCAACATTGCTAAAAATTCCTACTTCAAATTCTTCTGAGTCTCAAGTCAAATTGTTAGCTATGAGTACTTAAAAAATAAGAAAGTGAGTTACTTTCAATACAAGGTTTCAGGGTAAATATTACCTTCCATAAGGGAGGAATAGGAGGCTAGAAAATAATCAGAACAAACCCCAGTAAGGCATACATTAAACCTGTAGCTACAGGTCAAGAAACAGATGTATTTTGTGGCAAGACGTTAGCACCATAGGGCTTGGAAGGCCCTATTCCTAAAGCACTGTTGTTTTCAAACTTAATAGTGTCTCTCTTGTGTAGGTTTATTTACTACCTGTTATTTTAATGTGATACTCCATTTTCCTGGTATCTATAAATGTTTGGGCTTTCTATTGAATGTTCAACTTACTCATAAACTTCACACCCTGCCCTCTTAAATGCAATTGCCTGGCCTCCAAGATCTTCTCTTGAAATCTGGGTAGAAAAGCCTCCTTGACTCAACAACTCTTACATTTTGCATACCTGTAAAACCAACATGCCATGGATGATTCCAAACTCTGACACTAGCTAGGCTCCTTTGGATCATAGCTGTAGAAAACACTAAGTGTCTGGATGATGAGAATTATGAATCAAATCCCACTCAATTTGAAATCAAAT
>NW_004524608.1:9904072-9911293 GCF_000260255.1 Octodon degus
TATTTGATCTAAAGGATTAAGTATACCCCTGTTTTGGACATTCTGCTCTTTAGGAACACTCAGGTGACAGCATCATTTCTACAGTCCTAGGAATCTTCTGTGTCTTTCCATTATAGCTCCTGTTCATCCTTCAGACTAGTGGACTGGGCTAGATTCTCAAGTACAGGGTGGTAATATCTTGACCATCCAAAATTAAAAACAAGCAAGCCAAAACAATCCAGCGTTATTTCTACTCTGCAATAGGAGCTTCACATTTAAGAATTGTTGAGTCTGCTTTAGGGTTATTCTTCTGTTTTCTTAGAGAACAGTGGTGGTTAACTCTATTCTCCTATCATGTAATCCCTGAATTCCAGAAGTATTCCTTAATTGTTTCATTTTCTCTTTAAACTTTCCTCCTAGAAGTCAAAGTTTGTGTTAATATAATTCCATTGCTATTCCTATCTTTAGCTGAGAAGATTGATTAAAATCTATTAATAATAGAGTGTCCGGACATGCTCTTGTTTTCTCTCCTTTTTTATTTTGAATGGTATGTCTACAACATGAATATTTTCTAAAACTTCATGTTTTGATTCCTAATTCTTAAAAATTCCTTCAATTTACCACTCTTCTATTACTTTTTTTTCTATAAGCAATATGAAGAAACTAGGTCAACATATTATAACTAGAATAACCAAGATTGTCAGAGACAAGTTCTACTTAAAAGCGATAGACACTATTTTTCCAAGTAGTTATTTATGATATTATGAGAGTAATCACTTCTCCTCCAGTTTCCAATGGTGTATTTATCATTTTCACCAAAGACCTTACCCAAAAACAAACATTTATGATTCATTTTTTACCGCACATTTTCTTGTACGTGTGTATGCATTTTTCTACCCTCATCTTTAGAGTCATCACCACAATTCTAATTCATGTATATTATTCTACTAACAGTCCTTAAACTCACTCTGTAGTCCAGTTTGGCATCAAACTTTATAGCTGTGCTCCTTCCCCAACCTCCCAAGCTCCGAGATTAGAGGAATGCACCATAATACCCGATGCATTTTAAAACTCTTTCAGAGTCTATTCATTACCCATCTAGTTTCAAAGTCACTTCCAAATTTCTAGATACCTGTTACAGTGACATTATCATAAAGCTGTACTTTTCTGATATAACTTCCAAAACAAAAATAGATGGACTAAATATCATAAAGAACAGAAACTCAACTTTTCCAGGTTCAAGAGGGTTGAAAAAGAAAATGAAGATGCCAAGATTTTTGGTTTTGGTGATTCCTCTTTTTTCCAGCTTATAGATGAACACCTTTCCTCTATGTCCTTATAAAGCCTTTCTGGTCTGAATATCTGGAGAGGAAAGGGAGAGACAGAGAGAGACAGAGAGAGAGAGACAGATAGACAGACAGAATGACAGACAGACAGAATGACAGACAGAGACAGAGACAGAACCCAATTTCACAGAAGACTATCAGTCCATTCAGATTATAGCACCACTGTTCTGTTGTCATTTAACTTTAATGTCCTCCATAAAATCTCAGATCACATAAAATCACATTAATATTAAGCCTCCAAAATTCAAATTTTGGAGGATCTGATTTTTATCAAAGTCAACAATTTTTAAGCAAAATTCTAGTAATAACTAATCAGAAAAGATTATCAGTTGCTTTGATTGAAAAAGATACATTAACATGTTCAACATAGAGTCATAGCTTGTTAGTGTTTACTAAATAGGAAAGTTTTGGAAGCAAAGAAGTTTATGAGGCTAAGTAAGATTAATATAGCATTAATTTTTTTTAGTAAGCTAGAAATCTATCCACTTGATTTCTTTGTTTGAAAATATATGTTTCAGGGCCAGAAAGATAGCTCAGTGGACTAAGTGCCTGCTTAGGCAAACACAGGCATGGAGGTTCGATCCCTTGTGATGCGTGCCACACCAGCTCTGACCCTAGGCATACTGAGCTGGTCACTAAGACTAGGCATGGTGGCACATGCCTGAAATCCCAGTGCTGGGGAGGCTGAAAGCAGGAGGATCACTAGGAGTCCAAGTTGCATAGTGAGACCCTGTACTAAATACATTAAAAAAATATAAGGAAAGGAGAGGAAATACATGTTGTGTCGTTAGATGTACAATATACTTAATTGGTGGAATGATTGGATAAGAGGCCTCACCAAGAGATAGCAAAAAACAGGACAGCAAGAGGGAAGAACAGTACAGACTTTTCATTATTAACCATGATGCATTCACAGAAGTATTCTTAGGTCTGATCAGGTAGAGTGAAAGTTTCAATTAAAAATAGATTAAGTTGGCTCCTCTCCTGCTTGCCTCAGGCAATGAATTTCTTTACTCAGGCAAGTCACTTGTTGTGTGTGCCTATTGCATCCCAGTCATTGAAGGCGTGACAGTAAAATTAGAAGGGAACACAGACACAAGCATTGCTGCATCCTGCATCACCTCAGTCTGTCAGCAGAGGAAAATGTTTGATAGGGCAATGGCTTTCTATTCCAGTGTTTTTCTTCTCAGTATAAAGCTCAAGCCTTCTCTAGGACTCAGGAAATGGCTCACCCCACACATTGGAAACCTGATTTACAGAAATTTAGCATTCTCAGAACAAATTCTTCGAATGAGAAAATTGTCAGGTAGAGTCATGATTTTAAAGTATGAATTGTTTGGAAATGCGAGTTAGTTCCAACATAATAGATACATTAAGAAAAATTTGGAGCACAAAACTAATTTCATGCATGTTTACACATGATTTCTTATGAAAAATGTTAAATTTGGGGTTGGGAAACTTTAGCTCCATACCTTTAATATGATTGTATTAGACACATGCCCATTTTCTTTAATCCTCTTCTCAAGCACTGGGACTGAATTATATATCCCATAATATACACATTATGTACTGTATGATCCTTTACAAAAATGTGTGATAATCTCTGATGTAAGTGAATGTAGAAAATAGCATATAAACAAAGGAAGTCACATAAAATATATGAATTGCCATGTGCCTATATCGTGGATATGTGCCAGTGATCTTGAGGCAGTACATGTTTTTGGCAACTCCTAGTGAAACTTGGTATTAGAAGTGTAGATCAGCTTTCATCGAACTCTTCTAACTTTTGAGTGCAATCTTGTCAGTACACTTTCTTTTAGAAAATGTTGAGCTATTTGTCTAGGTAAAGTGCTATCATCAGAGAATTTATATAATTTATATGTTTCTTAACCATTTATCATATGTGAAAGTATGGGGTCTTTGTTTAAAATTGTAACAACTTTGTCAGTGTCAACCATGTGGATGAGTCACAGCAATTGCTTGACCAATTTGCTCTCTGTGAAAGTCTGAGAGAATGTTTTCTCTCCATGTAACTCTCCTTAGGCACACTATACACCATCAATAACTTTCCTCTGAGGCCCCATAATCTCCTTGATTAGAAAATTTGGGACACAACTGAGTTACATGATGCTACACTACAGGTTCTCCTATGTCCTAAGTCCTCACTGACCTTGAAAGGCTAGGGCCAAAATGTTGGCTATCCTTGCAGCCCTTCCTTTTCTCTAACTTTTGGTCTGCAAAATTAAGTTGTTAACCCTCCAGAAGAGAAGCTCTATGATATTATTACCCTATAACATAGGCAGTTGAGCTTAACCTCACTATCTGTCTGAATAGCAAACATCTTAGATATAACATGGAACAGGTATTTTCCATAAAGTATTGATATGTTAAACTTTAAATCCCTACAGAATGTGAAGAAAAAAACAAAAATAAATAAAAAATTAAAATAGGAATAAACAATTACATATTTTACAGAGAAATTTAGAAATCTAACCATAATCAACTATTATTATGGACTACTGGCCTATATTGGATTATTTTGCTGGATTCAGGCACCTACAATATATAAATTGCAGTAAAATACTCATCTCTGACAAAGTTAAGCAGGAAAAGGGGATACAAAAGAAGGACCATTTTGTACCTGTATATACAAAATATGTAGCAGAAATATACAGCTACTTTTTCTTAATTCAGTGAGAAGAAAGATTTGTACTAATAGTGTTTGGACAGGATATCATGTCTGCATCTTGTACTACGAATAACCACTAAGAAAACAATTTATTATTGAAACTGTCCCATTAATCGGTTTTGAAACTGTCTAATTGCTATTTGTTTCTCAATAAAATTAATAAAAAGAAGATTGTAACAAAATTATATTTAGCTAAGATAATGTTTAATGTTGTACTCCTCTTTTTTCCAATAATTTTTGTAGTTCATAACATAAACTTTTGTACAGCATTGGTTTTTAGGAATGCATATCATATACCATAGCAGAGATCACTATAATTTTTGCAATTCTTTTTCAGAAATTTCCCAGAGAAAATTGAGTCCCAATTTGCCAAGCAGGAACATCTTTACTAACAAACAGAGCAGTTAACTTCTTTCTCTTACCTGTCTAAATTTTTTCCACTCCTTCACCTACCTCTGCTTTGCAGATGCTCCTTTAACCTATACACTTATATCAGCACTTTTATCTTAAAATCAATTTTGTGTTGAAGTTATGATAACCCTTTTATGTCCTAATGAAAGATACTTCTCCAAGTAGGGCAAAACCCACAATCAGTGAGATGTATGAATAAACAAAAAATAAAAAAGGTTTTCCTAAACTTTCTATAAGAAACAAACAGGGAGCTTAAAGAGAGAAAAATCGAGTGAAGTCACTTTATGAAGAATTCCAGGAAATTATTTCTGAGTCTGTAACCTAGGCATTGAGACAGTAAGGTAAAAAGTGGGTGAATTGGCGAAAGTGCTAATGGTGTTTATGTGATAAAAACTACAGTTAAATTTCTAGATAAAAAATAAGAAGAGCTCAACAAGGACATTATATTTGAGAATAATTTGGGTATTTACAGTGGCTGTGATTGTGGAAAGTCTCCCACAAGAGTTGCAGCTCCTCTCATTGGTAAAGCAACTACCAGTATAATTACATTAAGCCTTAATTAATTTATGTTGTAGTTATTGTATGAAAAAGAGGAGTACTGAAAAGACTGAAGTTCACTTCAGCCTCTGTGTGTCAGCACTGGTGCATAGAAATGGCAGGAGCACCACTTCAGGTGCTCCACTACTGCTGCACCACAGCAGACTTTCCTATTATGAAAGTGGGGTTTTCAGCAAAGTACAAAAACAAAACATCTGTTTAAAGAATTCAAATAAACATGACAACATATGATACACACCAGGCATCAAAAAGACTGTGGGAATGTTCTGCTCCCATATTCTCAAGGTATAGTGGTGTTGACTTTAAATTTCAACACTGGTAATATTACATATAGTGACAATTGTAGCACAGTTTATCAATCTTTAGGACTAATCAATGAAATGCAATTTTAATCATTACATATATTGCCCATGTAGAAGAGACATACAAATGAATATTCTTCTTAGAACTTGTTCCAAAAATTTAAAGTAACCTCTGAGAGAGAAACAAAAGTAAAACCAGATAGGTCAGTGGTGTTGCTGATAGTCCACTTATCATTATGCACACGTATGCATATTTTATGTGTTACCCATTCTTACAAGAGCTTTATAAAATGATTATTATTCTTCTAGTTTTTAAACCAAGAAACGTAATCAGAATGTATCAATAATTTGTCTAAGCTTTCAGTTTGTTCAAACAAACATTTATCTGTTTCCATACTAATAGTAAAATAAAAACAAAAACAACCTACTACTCAGGCTGAACAGATACAGACAATTTTCTTCTATTTATTTATTTTTCAAGCCTTGATCATTTAGTTCAGATCACAACTCTCGACATGCACACCTAACATATAACCTTCTTATATTATTTAACTGCAAATAAAGTTTCTTTTCATGGCATCAGTGCAACAAGTTGAAATTATCCAAATAAACTTCTGATGCCATTCTTAAAGTATTATAAATAGACTATATTGAGAATAAACGTAAACATTACCTTTTTAAGACTAATGATAAATGATTAGGTAGAATAGCTTCAGCAGATTTCAACCCCTAAATTAAGTTTGCACTGACTTTAAATATTGGTGGCTTTTTAGGAATGAGACATCTGTTTTTGCTGAGTACCCACTCTTTAATACAAAGACTGATGTTTATCTTTTCAAATGGTTCAATCTCACTAACACATAAGCCATTAGCAGACCCCTAATAAAAGACCAATTTGAAAGACTGAGCCATTTTAATGTTTTTATAATTTAATAAATAGTTTTCTTGGTGAATGTAGTCATGAGAGTTGTTCAGAAGTATTCAAGTTATGGTTTTCCTGATTGGTCAGTAGTCTTCCATAAGTGTAAGAAGTTATCATATGAAACATCTGTCAAACTAGTAAGACTGCATTGTTGCATCCATCATTTTCAGGACTGTTGCTTACCTGGACATATTTACCCCAAATCACCCTGCCTCCTTGTGTCACAGGGCCCCACATGCTCATGTTCACCTCAATCACTGTTCCTTTGGTAATAACACCCAAAGCTGTACACATTGGCGATGAAGGATTCTTTTTCACACCAAGTTTTGGCAGTCTAAAGGTAGCTTTCAGTTCAGAATGCATTACATGGCCTTTCTTAAAGTATAAGCCCATTGGCCTAATGAATCTTTTATATTTAAGTGGTTTTCTTGTAAAGTCATCATCTACAAAGCAGAGTTCAGTAACCATCCTCTTCCATGCCTTTCTTTTTTCCTCTTTCCAGTTTGTATAACTTTTAATATTTCCATTTCTCCTTGGGCATGAACTGTGGGTAGAGGAACTTCCCATTTTCCTACCTTTTCTTTTCATTTTTGTTTAATCATGTTGGAAAGTACTTGCGCACAAGACTGTCCTTCTCTCTCCAACAAGCAGGCAGGTACTGCTCCTTGTAGAGTCTTTTCATTATTCTTTGGTTTGATAATTCTCTCTTCATGCTTTTTTTTTTTTTTCAAAACTGTGGATTGAACTCAGGCCCTTGCACTTGCCAGGGAAGTGCTTATTCTACAAGCCATCTCCCCAGCCCTCATGCATCTTGATAATCTTCATCATTTGTATTTTCTCCACATGGCACTGTTTGTGGTACAGCTTAGCCTTCAGGCCAATCATTTTTGTTGCTTTCTTTGACATTCAATATATTCATTCTTTGGCCTAATGACAGCTGCAGAACTGCCACAGATGGCCTCAGGCATGAAAAGGAAAGTCCTAACTTTGAGGTCTCCCAGACACACGGGAGCT
>NW_004524608.1:9911393-9912597 GCF_000260255.1 Octodon degus
CTTTATTCCTAAGAGGTCTTTATTCCATCGCAACATCCTTATGCTGATTTCTCAAAGCAGTGTTTCTCCAGAGAGTTTACCATCATACTTTTATACATTTGAGCCAGTGAGTGGTGGAATCTTTGTGATTCCTAAGGTACCCTCAAAGTATCTTTCTTATTGTTCTGATAAAAAAAATATTTGGCTTATCTTGTGCTCATCTTTTTAACAATCATGTTCTCCATATCCTCAAATCTGCAAACTTCCTTTCTGATAAAATGATATTTTCTTTTTGGTTTTCTTTTTGAGACAAGGTCTCACTATGCAGTTCAAGCTGGCCTTAAGATCTCCTTGTAGCTCAGGCTATTCTTGAAGTCACAACAAACGTCCTGCCTCACCTTAGCATGAGCTGGGATTCCAAGTGTGCATTAACACCCTTAGTGAAAATTATATACTTTCTATATCTTTTGGCTCTCAAATTTTCTTATTTGCTCCTAATTTTTATGTGGACCTGACTAAAATCCACCAGCAGTACTCATGCCACAGACTCAGCACTGAAAAGTCTTTCAAATTCCTCTCTAGATTAATTAGTCAAGCACCTGTATTCTCAGGCTTTTGTAAAGTGTCAGGGAAGGAGCATAGTGTAGACAAATTTTTTGCCACAAAATACATGGCCTTGAGTCCAACTGACAATGGAGTCCTTATGTTTTTTTATTTTTTTGCATTTAAAAATATTTATTTGATGCAGGGTTTCCCTACACAGTTCAGATTCATAGTGATCCTTCTTTCTCAGCATCCCCGACACCAGGATTACAGGTGTGCATCACCATGCTGGGTTTTGTGACCAGCAGGGTGCATCAAGGGTTGGCATAGCATGCACTACTGAGGATCCAACTCGAGTCCTTGTGCTTTCTAGGCAGGTTCTTAAGACAGTTGGGCTATCTCCTCAGTGCAAATGCATAAGTATTTGAAAAATAATCTTGCCTTTATTAAGTCCAAAGTCTCTGTCTTAGAGAAAAAGTCTTTTGTTCTTCAACATGAAGCTTTTTATGATGACTTATAGATTAGTTTAATTTTTTTATGTTTTTTATTGAATATTTATTGTTTTACTTTATTTTTTTCAAACTGGTAAAACAGTTTCAATAATTAACACATTGCATACATTCTTCCTAGTGGTCAATTGCTGTACAAGATGCGGACATGATATCCTATTTACAAACACCAT
>NW_004524608.1:9915911-9934675 GCF_000260255.1 Octodon degus
TTCTTTAAGGTTGCCTGAACTTTTCTCAGGTAAGTATGAAATGTATGAGATGTTATCTAGACATGGGAAAAAAAGAAAAGAGAGGTAGGGAACACCTATGTTTCATTTTCACATTTCTCTTTGAACATGAGCATGGATCCTTTGTACTTCAAGAGACCCAATGTTTGTAACATATGGCAACCCTTACAATAATCAGCATAAGCAGAGAGCCAGAGTGATTACTCTCAAATATGTTGTATGAGAATAATGCTATTTTGGATGACTTTCTGGATATAAATAACACCAAAAACAATTATATTTTAATTTTTAATAAGAAACATAAATGAAGATTCTTGATTAGTCACTACTGAATTTAGATTAAGAGAAAATAGTGAAATAAGACCTCCAGTGAAAACTTTAATTTGTAGATATTTCTCATCTTATTTGTAACATTTTCCCTCTTCATATTGTCAAAATTTGTGATTATTTTCTTAGCATTCACAAGGAGTGATGATATACATTTAAAAATTGATAGTTTTCATCAATAGATTTGTGACTTTTAAACTACAGTTTAAAAAGAGCTATACCTTGCATACTCCACATAGACTATTATAGCTATCTATTTCTTCTGAAAGAAATTGAACTTTTACAGCTCATTTATTATGCTCAAAATATGCTGAGTTTCCTCATGATCCTGTTGTATGACAAGTATGTAATATTTGCAGTGCTTATATATCATTTGGTACCTATATTTTTAGTAGTTGTAGATTTTAACAATTTGAGTATTTTAGAGGAAGATATAATCAACTTGCATATTAATTCTTTATGCTGTGCAAAGTATCTAAATCAATAGACATTTTGGAACAAAAAAATCAATACTTTCCAAAACTCTACCATGCACAAAGTATCTTTGTGCTGAAGATAAGTGCTAATGATCTGCAAAGAGATCCATAAGTGCACTAATTTTATTTTGGCTGTGAGATACAATTTGGTTGATTGTGGTATCTTTCCATCGTATCCCTTTCTAATTTCCTATGCATTGCGTATTGGAGCCCATTTTTAGCTGTATATGTGTGTACTGTGGGACACCTGAGGGACATTTGGAGGCACTGACTATGAAGAATTCAGTATAAGGACAAAAGGTAAAGGTGATTGTTGTGTGATGTTTCCACTTATCCTTTTCTTTCTCCTTCTCTGTCTTTTAAAAATTGACCTGAACATTTCTCAGTAGAGAAGTATGAGTATTTTATCTAAACCTGGTGAGAAAAAGGGATACTTGAGAAATAATTGAGATCTAATTTCTATGCAACAAAACAGATGAGAGCTGTGATAAAGCTCCAAACTCTCTTATAGGTCTTTCTTTTCTCCAACACAATGAAAATATTATATGAGTGCACAGCAAAAGGTGGCTTTCTGTAAGCTGAGGAGGTATTGCAGAAGCCAGAACCTGTGGACACACTGGTCTTAGGCTTCTGGTCTAAAGAGCAGTAAGACAGCTCATTACAAATACAATTAATTTATATTTGTTAATCTGCAAAGTCTATGGTATCCTGTTATGGTTGCTGGAGTCTGTTTTGCCACTATGCCAAAGCAGCTTCACTTCTTACACACTTAGCCCATGAAAATTGAATTATGATTCACTGCTACCTTTGCTTAGATGGAATTCAAAGGCCTTGCCGATAAATGAAGCTTATGGCTGATTGTGTCCCATGCTGTGTGCCAGTGGTATATCCCTTCTGGAGATCATGTCCTCTAACTTTATAGAAACTAGAGTTGTGGGCATAGAAAACATGATTTCCCAATTCAGAGTTTGGAAAATTTAATAAAAGAGATCACTTTGGCCATCAGCCTTTACTTCTCAAATCAATGCGTTCTTGCTATGACTACAGCACTATAAACATGGGTTTCTGATTCAGTGAAAGGACAGTATGCAAATGAATAAATGAGAACCAGTGAGATAGCTTAGCAAACAGAGCACCTCAATCCCTGGTACCACTTGCAGCATGGTCCCTGCCCCCAGGAGCACTGAGCTGGTGCCCAGTCCAGGTGTGGTGACACACTTCTGTGATCCCAGAGCTGGGGAGGCTGAAAACAGGAGGATCACTCCAAGTACAAGCTGCATATTGAGACCTGGTTCAAAATACATGAATAAAAAAAAACAAACAAAAAAATCAAATGATGAAATGTCCTTGCAGAATATTGTGATTTAGCAATCTTACTATGTCATCTTAATAATTTGGAGATCAACTGTTGCTAAATAATAAAATTCATTTTATAATCGAAGGATTCTACTATTACGGGCCCAATCCTGTAAAGTCATTGCCATAAATTGGGTCTTTTTCTGGGTGCTACAATATGTGGAATTTAACGCCTGAAAATTAGGCATCACCTGAGCCCATTGATAGTTGTGCTGCCTGAGGTTACACAAAAAATTAATCTTTGTCAGAATTAAAGCTTGACACTTCCAGAGCTGAAAGGTCAAAGTATAGTTATTTCACGCCAATTAATCATTTGTTTTCTTTATTTAGCATATTATTGTTATGGTTTTTGTCTAGTTGTTCCCCTAAAACTTCATGCAGTCATGGGGTTGGGACTTCTAAAGTTTGAGATTAATTCATGATCAAGGCTGGGATTATAGGTTTTAGTACTCCAGGGATTATGGAGTGCGAGTACTACACCCATCTGGGGGCATATAGCCTGAATGCAATTTAAGGGAGACAGACTACTCTGTAGCCATTGTTGGGTCTTGCCCATTAGCTCAGTTATTTAAGTGCCTGCTTAAGCAAAGCAGTCAGTCTCAGGATACTGTGGTTCAATCCCTAGATCCTCATGCCTTACCAGACCTGCCCTTACATCATCCTGAGCCAGTCAAAAAAAAAAAAAATCTTTCCGTAGCCATTGTTGCTGCTACTCCTCCCGTTTGCACTCTGTTCTTTGCCACCTCCATGAACTGTTACTCTTTGCCATGTGCCAGTTTGCCTTGGAGCCAGCTTTGTATGGACCTAAACCTCCAGTAACTGTGAGCTAAATAAATCTTTCCTTCCTTCATTTTGACTGTGGGGTATTTGTCACAGCAATGAGAGAAGAGTAACCAAGACAGAATTTGATACCAGGAGTGGGGTCAATGCTGTGGCTGTACCTGACCATATGGATTACAAAATGTGGGGAATGACTTATGGGACGAGTTAGGAAAGGTTTGGAGATATTGCCTACAATTTAAGTGATGGAACAGCTTCAACTGTTCTGTATGGGAGATTCTGGTCAGAACTCAGAAGAGCAGGCTAGTGGAAATCCTGCCTGTAAAGACCAGGCTGAGAAGGTTTCTGCTGGGAAAATGGACTGCATTGGTTGTTTGACTCTTGGTGTTTTTGGCTTGACAGAATGTTTGTCTGCATTTTGCCCATGTCCGGAGACTTTACCTGAGACTGAGATTAAGCGTGGAGAACTGATTAATCTTTCAAAAGAAATCACAAAGCAGACAAATATTGAGTGAGTGGTATGGATATTTTTGAGGGGCTTTTGGTCATATTTATGTTGAGAATAAAGAGCAAAGAGCCAAGAAAGGATGATTTAAAATGTTGTGAGTTTGTCAGGAAAAGAAGCTCCAATAAAGAACTTGTGTGGAATGCAAAGATAGAGCTGATATCCACATTGCCAAGAAGGAACAGGAGAATAGAAAGGATAGCCTAACGGCATCACAGGAGAGGGAAAGTCTCCACCCTTTGCAGTCTCAAAATTGCAAAAGTCAGGGACTTTGCTCTGAGGGAAAAGCCACAGAGCCCCATGTTCTACAGTGGTAGCAGAGACCACACCAGGTTCCAGAATGGCACTCACATAAAGAATTAATTCCTCAGAATCAGGGTCAGAGTGCTTAAGGATCCAGGCACTCAACTTCTAAAGCCAGGAGAGGAGAAAGCCTGGCTACTTCTCCAGCTGGCAGCAGACCTTGGTATCATCCACATGGCTTTGGCTTTAGGCATATTCAGAATGCAGGAGTTCTGAGATTAAGAAAGCTTCCATGTAGATTATAGAAGGAGGTCTGGAAGGCCAGGCAGTGTGCTCCTGAAAGGCCAGTATATAAAGCTATGAGTGAGAAACCTGTTCAGTGGAAACCTCAGAAGTTTGGAAAAGCCAAGAACATGGATTATCTGAGGGAAACTACAAAGAGGGAGCAAAGCAGGCCTGAAAGAAAGAAGCCATGGGAGTTACCACCAGGAGCGCAACAGGGTTGGCGCCACATGGAGCTCACAATTTCCCACAGATTGCTTCAGATGTTCCTCAAGGAACTGCTGGAATTAATGTTTGCCCTGCTAGATTTTTGACATGCATTGGTCCCAGTGCTTGTTATACTGCTGTGCATACCTTTTGGAATAGTAATGTTTATCTTGTGCATTGAATGTTGGAACTGTTTAAATTTCTTTTCATTTGTACAGGGACTCACAGCTAAGAGTTTGCATTAGATCTTGGAGGAGACTTGGGACATGGACTTTTCAGCAATGCTGAAACTGTTGGGACTTTGGCAACTCTTAGAGATGGACTAAAATGCCTTTTTCAAGTAGGGATGTGCATGAGACTTTGAGTGTCCAAGAGCAGAATGTTATGGTTTGTGTAATTGTCCCTCCCGAGCCTCATGCAGTTATAAGATAGGGACTTCTAGAGTTAATTCATGATCAAGGCTGGGATTATGGGTCTGAATACTGCTGGAATTATGGGTGTGATTACTACACCTGTCCTGGGGCATATAGCCTGACTGAAACTTAAAGGAGACAGACTTCCTCTCTGTAGCAGTTGTTGCTGCTGCGCCTCCCCTTTGCTCTCTGTTCTTTGCCACCGCCATGAACTGTTGCTCTCTGCCATGTGCCAGTCTGCCTTGGAGCCAGTTTTGTATAGACTAAAATCTCCCATAACTGTGAGCTAAATAAACCTCTTCTTCCTTCAGTTTGGGTATCAGATGTTTGTCACAGAAATGAGAGAAGAGTAACTGAGACAATTATCTTAATAATGGTTCAGTGTTTATTTGTTCATCATTGATATGTTGAATATTGAGATATACCAGTAGCTATATTTGCATTGGTAACACTAAGTAAGCCACATTTATTCATTTGTACATTATATAAGTTCAGAAGTGATCAGTGGTAAAGCAATCTTACATCAACTGGTCAGGTCATTTTGTTATCATTGTTGTTCAAAACCTATTATTTATAGATGTTGTCTGTGATGTGTGATTCAAAAACCTTCCTATTGTGTCCACTTTGGAGTACCCATTCTCATGCTTCTATTATGCACCTCATCATATCAGATCATCTAGGCTTATTCCTTCCTGAAACCTAGGACATTAAGAGTATCAATCACACACTAGTTTAGGTGACTGCCTTGTATATTAAATGGATTATCAGTTAGACTACTTCAAGCTACGGCCTTTAAAAATGTTTTTCTATGTTTCTGATTCTTAAATCTTCATACCTTTTGTGATTCCTTAGATTCAAACTCCTACATGGTAGACTAGCACTCTCCCACTAATGTGTACACCTTCAGATCTGAAAGTAATTATTCTTCAAAGTGGCCAAGCTGTAGTCATTGATTATCACAAGTTTGCTGATTTATTAGTAAGCCAAGATTGATCTCTCTCCTACTTTAATGGCCTTTTAAGACTACTTTCTCTCCCTTGAAAAACAACCACAGGCATACAGTAAAGCATGAGTGCTTATGTTCTTGGTGTGGTATGGGTGGCTGGTCTATGTGCTCATGAACATCGCTGGTCCTTCTCAACATCAGTATGAAATGTGTCATTATCATATGTCGGCTGTTCCTGGGTATTCAGAACATGATGTGTTCTGAATTCATACAGTTATAGACATGTAGTCATCTATATAACCAATAATCATCTACTTTGTGATCAGCATTCTATATGCTGTATCATGAGAAATGTAGCATTATTCCATGGTGAATGGTACAGTTCTGCTTCATAATCTCAGAAATTGCAAGTGTTTAGTTGGGGCTCTTTCTTAGTTTCTTTCCTCTCATTGCTGAGACAGAATACCTGATGCCCAAATCAAGGGGCAAAAAATTCACTTAGCTCAGTTTGTGGAGCTTTCAGTCTGTAATCAGATGTCTCCAAGGCAGAGTGGCATAAAGCAGAGGGAAAGCCATCCATAGCCTATTCATGGTGAAAGATAACAAAAACAGCAAAAGCAAAAGGAGAGAAACAAGCCTGTCTCTCCTTTATATTGTATGCAGGATACTCACTGTAGGACAAGTGTACTCACCTGACCAATCCCAGTACTAGGCCATGAACCAATCACAAACTCTAGATTTGGCTATAATCATCTATTTTTGGCTACTCTGAAAATCATACCCCCCATGACCACCTGAGGCTTTGAGGGGACATCCAGACACAAACCATACAGTTTCTTCATCAGTTCAGGACTGACTCTTTTCCTTCACTTATACATCAAGTGTTATAGAATTTACTACATATTATTACCCAAGAGACAACCTTAACTTTCTGTGGAGGCCCCACTCTGGACACTACTCAACATTTCATATCACCCAATATAGTCTGGGGTTATATTCCTAGGATCCCAATGTGATCCCTGCAGATTTGTAAAACATGGAGCTGGTTTTATGCTTTCTTGTCTTTAATAGAGAACAGGCAATGCAGAATGTCTTTTATTTGAGGAGGAATAATCAGGTAGTACCTTGACTAGGAGGATATATAAAATACATCTCTTTGGAGAGATACACATTATTATTTTGGCTAAGGATTTTGCAATCTAACCTAATGTATACTTATCATTTCCAGGTTCTCCCTCCTCATGGCAATATTTTTGTGTTCACATCGCTGTAATATATGATATTTTAGGTGAACACATACCAGCATTTATTAGCTTCTGAGCGTGTATTTGATTTTCAATGATTTAAAATGTTTTCTTCTTTTGGATGCAGACTGAAAATAAACATCAAACGAGTCACGTTTAATATTTAAAAAGTTCATTGTCATAACATGTGCAAAAGTTTTGTTTTTCTTAGCAAAAACATATCTGAAGTGCCAGGTGTGTTTTGGCACTTTAATATGTATGTTTCCCCATGTCAAATATATATGTACAAGCATTCAGTCTTATTCTTCAAAGTTGATGGGAGCCTATTGTCTAGTAAAAATGACATATACTTTATGTGCTATATGCTAAAGTCATTGTAGATACAGGGTGTGAATCCTTCTCAAATTTGTGGCTACCCCTTTGATGGTAGTCTATGTACAGTCATTGTTTTGATCAAGAACTTTTCACTGTAAGTTCAAACTACCTTTCACATCTGTTGGCTTTAAAGTAAGTGTCTGTCTATAGGAATATCCGTTTACTGTTTCATCCACATATAATTTCACTCTTCTGTGAAAATCTGTTTTTGATTTGCAGGTACTTTTCCTTGAAATAAATGCTGTCTTTTCTCACAATACTATAAATATAATCAAATAAATATTCTATTGAAGATCTACAGCTACTAATGTGTATCAGACTCTTATTATTATAGAAATTTAATTACTAATACCAACTTGAATATATATTGATTGTACTGATATATTCCACAAATGTATCTCCTAAAGAAAGTCCATAGATAGATTTTCATTGCTTTGTTTCCATTTACTTTTCATCCCAGCCATTCTTACTTTTCCTTCTATAATTCGGTGTTACTTCTATCAATGTTGTAAGTGCTTTTTGAAGCCCATGGACATTTATCAGCTCTTATTTCGCTCACTGCACTCTAAGTTGTCATCCCAGCCTTGAACATTCACTCCTTTTTCATAAATTATATTGCTGTCGTTGCTTTCTTGATGCTATGTACTTTCTTTGTGTCTCCCTAGACTCTGTAACTCTATTTGCATCCCTGTTTCAACTAAACATGCTGGAATGTTAAATAAGGTTTCATTAACTATTGCCTGCCTTGTCAATTATACTGACCAACTTTTGTTGCAAAATAAACGACTACAAAATATTCATAATTTAAACAGCAAGCACATTTTTTTTTCCATGTCTATAGAGTGGCTGGAGTAGCTCCACTGAGCTTGGCTGGGCTTCTTCATGCATCCACGGATTAGAAGTTGGCTGCCCCGGCAGACTCAGCCAGACAGTTTTGCTGAAAAATCATGGTCCGTCCATCAGCCAGATAGCTCTGTTTCATGCATCTCTCATTCTTCTTGAGCCAGTGGGCTAAGCACAGCATGAGTTTCTCATGGAGACATCAAATGTTAAAAAGAACTCTAGAACTGTTCACATAATGTTTCTAAGGACTATTCTGATTGGTGTTCTGAGATTTCCACTCATATTCTACTGCTCAAAGAAAGTTGTGTATCTAGGCCCAAAGTCAGGAAATATAGAGCTATACTCTGCCTTTAGTGCAAGGAAGGGCTTCATGATAATAGACAAATGACATGAGAGAAGAAAGGAGAAGTGGCATCAGCAACTGAGTCTTACATGCTGGTCCTATCCACTTATCTGGTTGTTTTTATTTCTACAAATAATTTTTATGTAGTTATTCATATATCATAATCTTTAACATTGTAGTCCGTGTTTCTCAAATAGCATCTCTTCTGATGTTTGCCTGCCTGACCTTTAAATGAAATATATTTTATGCAGTCCTATCTTCTGAGTACAGTACAGCCTTCCATATATTGTTCTGTTTGCTTATTGTTTATCTTTTCAGGGCCCAAGCTATGTGGAAGTGAAATGCATGTTTGTTATGTTCACCACTGCATCATCAGCATCTAACAGAAGGTCCTTTATCTGATTTTAGTTCAAATATGTGTTGAATTAATAGAGTGAAAAAAATAGGAGTGGGCTATTTTTTTCCTCCCGGGAATTATAGCAAAGAAGGTAGAATAAAAATTTTCATTTCTAACTCTTTATGTCCTAGAAATGTACTGCTATTTAAAGAAGAAGATAAAAATGACCATTTTCAAGAAGAATGAAGTATTATTGTTTTGAGAGATTAACTTTAAACTATCAAATATATAAGTCAGTGGTAGAGAGTTTGTCTAGGACATTCAGGATCTCTGGTTTCATCCAGCATCACAAAAAATAAATAAATAAAACAAAAACAAACAATCCAGTCACTTTAACATTAAGTTATACAGCTGATTTAGTCCAGTACTTTAAGAATATTGGTATATTAATGGGAATAGCTTTTTTCTTTAGGCAAACACATTTGTAAGTAGCAAGGAAGGTATTGCTGGAAAAAAGAAGAGGAAACATGTTGTTTGGACACATGTATTTATGCACTTTTTTCAGTTCTGCAATTTAATATGTGACCCTGGGAAGAGATTCTCAAGCTTTCTGAACTTTAGTTTTCTCCCTGTAAACTAGATATCAGAATAGTGCATATACCATAAGTACATTTTTTAAATGCTCAGCACTTTTTAAATGTATGATTATGGTGTATTATCTATTCCATGATTTCACTCAGCATAAGCTACTTGTATAGTCATTTTTCTGTGTAACACTACCTGTATTAATCTACAAATACACACACACACACACACACACACACACACAAACATTACCTTCTTAATTGAAATTGAAGACAGAATCTAAAATGTTCAACTCTGTCTACCGTCAGCCAACAGTCTAGGGATTTATCCCATATATCATGTAATGTGATATATTGTACTAGTTTAGCATTTTAACATTCCATTTTGGATGGTAGGACAAGCTCCCCCTCCTAGGATATAATATATCCTATCTCAAGATTGTGTTCTATATTATTGCTATGAATTGCATTATTAGCCTTAGAAGAGAAAATCGTGAATTATAAGGAGAAAATTGAACCTAGAGTTTAAATATTTCTATTTGAGGGCTTGTAGAGCTCAGAAACATAGAATTTTTGATCTAGGAAGTTATTGATTTTTAGTTTGTTCAGTATGTTGGAGGATGTTTAGTGGAGTCCCTAATCTCAACAAGCCAGATGCTGGCAGTGCCCCTTAGCTAGTTGTAAAAATCCATAATTTCTCCTCTAGACATTACCAGATACCTCCTTGAGGGCAAAAATTGGTCCTGGTTGAGAACCATCGATCTGATGACTGATCTATTTATATTTAAGCTTTGTTACATTTTTAGAAACATTTAATGTGGAGTAGGTCACTTCAGTACTCTAAGCCTCAGATTCCTAATTGTAAAATGTGTATAATAATAGCTATTGCCTGATAGAAAGACTAAGTCAGATGTTATACTTCAGTGTCTGACATAAATATATCGATAGTTCATTTTGTTAACTTCAATCCCAGAATTCTCTACTGCTAAAACAATTAGAATAGAAAATAGGAATATATATCTAGAGAATCAAAAGAGATCATACCTATTTCTTCTTCTCTTACTTTTCTCCTACCCCTACACAGGTTTCAACTTGGCGTGGCCCATGTTTGCTATGAAACTAAAACTGGCACTGTTTTAAGTAATCTTCATGCACAACCTGTCTCTTCTGGCAATACAAGTTTAAAAGAGATAAGTCAGAAGTGGGACAGAAAATGAAACACAATCATTAAAGCACATTAGAAGCTCAGTAAAAGGTGAATTATGTGGCTACAAAAATGAATTATTTGTCTAACTGAATTTAATACATTTTCTGTGTGATTTTACAGGGTTCAAGAATTAAGACCAAATTTAAGGGCTATTATTCTAGATATTTGAAAAATAATATTCCTGAAGTGGATGAATTATTTCATTATTATAGGAATTAGAATATTAAATATTCTTATTACAGTGCAAAGCATTAATAACATAGCCATCTTTCTAGATTGAAATTAATCTTAAGAAATTGACTCAACGTACTGACTTTACCTGCATATTGTATTGAAACTATAAATAAAATACTGCAATACTGTTGAAATACTAAAATAGTAATGAATGGCTTATAATTGCATATGTCAAAGGGGGCAAGCAGGTTCTTTTCCAAAGAATGTCGCATCTCTTACGAACAAAGAAACTTTAGGTTAACTCACACCCTACAAAGCTGATGAATTCTACTCCACTTCAGTGTTTTTCTTTGCCAAGTTAAAAAATATAAATAGATAAAAATATGTATTTGGGTATTTTTCTCTTTTAAAAAGAAAAATAATTGGATCCTGAAGTGTTTTGGGTCTTTTTCTTGTATTAAATAAAGATTGAGCTAGAAATCATCAAAGAAAATACTTCTTTCCTTCTTTTTTCTCTCTCATTCCTTCCTTCTTTCCTTTATTTCTTCATTCCTTCACACTTTCTTCCCTTCTTCCTTTCATCGCTTTTTTTGTGTCTTTCATCTTTTCCAGATTCAAAAATCCTTTAAGGACCTTAAAAATCTGCTGTAGGTGAAAAGTTTGATGAACCCTAATAAACAGTGGGTTGTCATCGGGTTGTTCACCTTTAGGACCTAACTGATCCCATCGCAAATAAATCTTAACTCCGGCATCAAATGCATTATAGGCACATTGCTGTAGAAGTAAATGTGTATTTTATATTTAGGCTAACATAATTGCTTTCAAGAGATCATAATTTATTTTTAAACAGGTTTAATTATAAGCTGCTACACAAAATAAATTGCATGTATTTCATTTGCTGTGTTTTTGCTACACTTGTCATTCTTGATTTTGAAATAATTCAGATAGAAAAAAATCCCTAGCTATCTTGCTCATAAGTTGTTATATACGCATGTATACACACACACACACACACACATATATATATATATATAAAGACAAAATCTTCCCCATTCATATTCTGACTTCTTAGCAAAAGTACTATTTAAAAAAAGATTTTAAGTTTGATTTACTGTTCATTAAAATAGATTTCTGTTGTTCTGATAAGTAAATTTGCACAAGTAAAAAAATATGAGATGTTTGGTAAATGACACAAAAATTTTTCCATTCTATGTAATCTATTTTTCAAGACATTTAATTGCTTAACTTTTTATGTTATTTAATAACAACATTTTAAGCATCCTTCTGATTTTGCCCTAGAGCTTGAATTTCTTTGAATTTTTGTGTGAGAAATAAGTGATTATTTATTCTGCTTCTATTCTCTATATTTTATTTCTAATGTTCTAAAATAAAATAGCAAACTTTTTCAGAACATCATAGGCTTAGTAATGAAATATATGGCAATGATATTATTAGTCTCTCCTATGACTAATTCAAAAAATATTAAATTCATACCCTCAATTAATTATGACCACTGCAAGTACAATATAATTTATATTCATTGCATTGTATACATAACCCCAGAAACAGACATAAAGACATAATATATGTTCTAACATATATAAAATTGTAATGTTCTGTATGTGAGCCTATCTGCAAATCCATCTTATGATTTTTCTATATTTCATGTATTTTAAAATATTTTGCACATAAATCTCAATATACCATCTCCTTGCTTGATAAAAAAACAAGCTGAACACAGTTTGGCTAAGAAACTTATCCAAGGTCACATCATCAGGGATGTCCTTTGTAAATCTAGAATCTGAGGCTTCCGTTTTCTAGTCCAGCAATCTGTCCACTGTATGTGTTGCTTAGTGCATGCTCTATCCTTCCCAAGGGCATAATTCTTAAAGTAGACTCATTTGAACTTACTTCTGCTTATTGGTTAGTAGGATATTCAACCTCCATATAGTTTTCTGTTAACTTAAATTTCATTCTGGGCTTATCTTTCCAAGCAACACAAGAAATAAATTTCATTTACTATCTGAATGAAATTTAAGAGGTGTTAAATCCCCTACATCCCAATGTATCCAGCCAGACCAAATCATCCAATACCCTTCCTACTGCCATTTGTTGACACTTTGGGATGTTTCTGTGTGTGTGTGTGTGTGTGTGTGTGTGTGTGTGTGTGTGTGTGTGTCTGTGCATGTGTGTGCGTGCAAGCATGCATGTGTATATGTATACATATTGCTCTTTTAAAAATCATTATATGCTTTGTCACAGATTCTGTTGTTGAACGGAATATTTTATAAATTGTTATTAACGCTCTCATTGCAACTCTTTACAACTAGAAGACACTTAAGGATGACTGCCACAAAACAGATAAACAAAGCTATGAATTATTTATCTTTGCAATTCTTTTTATTTTAAAAAGAAAAGAACATAATTTCAAAATGGGTTAGTAGTTCAATCAGAATAATTAATACATTGAGTATCATTGTCTTCATACTCTTTATTTAGAGTGCAAAATGTAGGCTTAATATCTTGTCCAAGCAATGTTATCAATAAACTAAGAGAAACTAGCTTTTTAATTATCTTAAGTATCTTGCATATAAATATCTTTTCTTTATTCCTTTTTTCCTTTCACCTTTCTCCCATCAGTTTGTCTTTTCTTTGCAGCAGTTTCCTCTCAAGTCACAATATCTATTGGACATTTTGTTTATTCAGCCTCTCACAGTAGTGAAACAATATGAAGTTTACACACATGGGTCTGACTTATTTCACTTATGAGTATGGTCTCGAGTTTCATCCAATTACCTATAATAATCTCCAGTTTATCTTTATGTCTGAATAAGTACTCCATTATACAACAAGGCCACATCTTTTTTTCTTCATTCCTCAGTTGATGGGAATTTGGGTTATTTCCAAGGTTTAGCTTTTTCAAGATGTGCTTCTATAAACATGGATGCACATATATTGCAATGGTACGAGGTTTTTAAGTCATTATTAGCCAGATTAATTATACAAGAAAAGTAGATTTAAATATAGGAAAGGAAAAAGTTAAATTATCATTATCTGCAAATAACATGATATTTACATGAAAACCACAAAACCTCCACCAAAAACTTGTAAATTTAATGTATAAATTTAGTAGTTTAGTGGGTTACAAAGTCAACACTCAAAAATAAATAGCATTCTTGTACACAATCAACAAACTCACAGAGAGAAAAGTTAGGGAAAGCACTCCTTCCACAGTAGCACCTAAAAAAATGAAATACTTTGAAAGCCATCTATCAAAGGATGTAAAAGATCTGTACAGGGGAAGTCTCAGTCCCCGAATAAAGGAAATAAAAGAGTATATATGAAAATGGAGAGTTCTCTTTCCCATCTTGCAAGATGGCAAGTGAAAAAAAATGAGAAGCCAGACACTAAAGATAAGAAACACAAAGCCAACGAGGTTTCTGTTCGTGATATGTAAGTTGAAGAAGGCAAAAAAGACCAAGAAAGGGCAGCCCCACTGCAGCCGAAATCCTGTCCTGGTTAGAGGAATAGGTAGATACTCCCAATCTGCCATGTATTCCAGAAAGGCTTTGTATAAGAGAAAGCACACAGCTGCTAAATGAAAGGTTGAGAAGAAAAAGGAGAAACTTCTTGCTACAATCGCAAAAACAGTCGTTAGAGACAAGAATGGAGGTACTCAGGTGATTAAGCTTCAAAAAAATACCTATATACTACCCTATTGAAGATGTGCCCCGAAAGCTCTTGAGCCATGACAAGAAACACTTCAGTCAGCATGTGAGGAAACTTCGAGCTAACATCACTCCAAGAACCATCTTGATCATCCTCACTGCGTGTCACAGAGGCAAAAGTATGGTCATCCTGAAGCAGTTGACCAGTGGCTTGCTATTTGTGACTGGGCCTCTTAGCCTTAATCGTGTTCATCTTTGAAGAATATATCAGAAATTCCTCACCTCTACAAAAATTGATATCAACAAAGTGAAAAACCCCCAAACACCTCATTGATATTTACTTCAAGAAGAAGAAGCTGTGGAAACTTTGAGCTAACATCACTCCAAGAACTATACTCAACACCAAGAAAAAGAGATACCAGATTTCAGAGCAGCACAAGGTAGATCAGTAAGCAGTGAAGTTACAGATTTTAGCAAAAATTGAAGCTGTTCCTCAGCTTTGGTGCTACCTGTGATCTGTTTTTTCTCTGACAAATGGAATTTATACTCATAAATTAATGTTCCTAATTTCTTACTAAGAACCTAATTAAATAACTGATACATTTTAAAAAATCAAACAAAAAAAGAAAATGGAAAGATATCCCTTGCTCATGGATAGGAAGAACCAAAATAGTGAATATGGCCACATTCCCAAAATTCTTATATGCATTAAATGTAATCCCAATCAAAATACCATTAGCATACCTCACAGGTCTAGAAAAATCATTCCTCTAAAATTCATTTTGAACCAGAAGAGACCTGGAATAGTAAAAGCAATTCTGGGTAACAAAAGCAAGTTAGGGGAGAACACAATTCCTAACTTGTAAATATACTACAGAGCTAGTATGATAAGATTAGCATAGTATTGGGGAGAAAAGCCTGAGGATCAGTGGAATGAAATAGAAGATGTAGAAGCAACTTGAAGCACATTCGGATACCTTACCTTTGATAAAGGAGCCAAATATGTTCAATAGAAGGGGTCCTTGTTAATAATCATTACTAAAAAAAACAGGCTTTCCACACCCCAAAAGCTAAACCAATGTCTATTTCTATACCCTAAAGGCAAAATGGATCAAAGAACTAAATATTAAAATAAAAACACTAAATTTACTGAGGAGAAAATACATAGAAATCTCAAAGACACAGGTGTAGGCAGAAACTTCATGAACAAACCTCAGACCTCACAGTAAATACAAAGAATAAAAAGTGTAATCTCTATTTAAAAGATTTTTCACAACAAAAGAATCACCAACAGAGAAAGAAGACAAACCATGGAGTAAGAAAAAACTATATCCAGGTGCCCCTCAGATAAAGGACTTACATTTAGAACATATACACAATTGAGAAAAATTACACCTCCAAAAATTCAAAGATCCAATCCAAAAAAAATGGGCATCTGAGATGAATACACACTTCTCAGCTGAAGAAATGCAAATGGAAAAATAAATATATGAAAAAAGTGCATCACTGGTCAATTGAAAGATGCAAATTAAAACAACACTGAGTTTCCAGCTCACCCTATAAAGAGTGGCTATTATCTTTGCATTTCTAATCCTCTTTCAGAAAGAAATAAAAGGCGTGCGAGGTTAGCCTACACACAAAAAGTGAATTCAGAATGCCTGCTATATTAAGACAGATGTCAGTGAATTGGATTCTCAGGAATAGCTATGAAATATTCACAAAGTTATTGTTCTGGGAAAGCAGAAAAAGATGCCTATGAAGAGCATATTGTAAAATGGTGCTTCATATACAAATCAGTGAGTGATTCTTTATGCTAGACAAAAGGTCATGTAATTTGAAATGGAAGCCAAAAGCTCAGAATTCCTGTTGAAAACTAAAAGGAGAGAAAGATAAAAATGAAGGTTAGAAAGTATTTTCCTTTCATTTCATTTGATAAGATTGAACCATGTAATTTCAGCAAACAAACTCTACACTTAATGGGCAATATCTCTTACCTATTCTGACGTGTCATTTAACATTGAAAACAATGCTATGAAAACCCAAGCAATGCTACACCCACAAAGGGTGGGACACATCTATTGTCCCAACTATTCAGGAGGCAAAGGCAGGAGGATCTTGAGTTTAAGACCAGCCTGAGTAGCACGGCAAGATACTGTCTGAAAATAAAACTTCACAAACTGAGGATGCACTATTTGTGTCCTTAGGCTGCACTCCAGTTTGCCTTCAAAATACATGCTATAGGTTGAGGATTTGGGGAAGATGGTTGATAGCTAAATTTCATTGAGTCCTATTATTTCAGAACAGTGTGTATTAAATGTTATGTAGATTCCAGCCAGCACCCACACCCAACATGAAAGTGGGACCACTTGAGACCCTCCAGACTCTCACTCTATCCAGCACTCAGACTTAGTTTGTGAGTGGAACTTTCTTCATCAGACAGGCCCAGAGCTCAACCCTGCAATAGAACTCCCTGCAGCGAGGCTAGAGGCAAGACCCACCCAGCTAATCCAGGAGCAGAACATCTTGTCAGAGTTGCACAGCAGATTCACTTTCAAGAGCTGCATTAGGAAGAAGTGGAGGACAGCAGCCAGACCCAAGCCACATCCACCTGAATGAGTTTCAACTTGGTAGATCTGGATCTGGTACTAAGGTAATAACTCTACCAAAGCTCTACAGCAAAGGTCAGAAGATAGTGCTATACAAAATGACAAAAGGAAGGAGTAAAATGCATTCTCAGGCCCCAAGCCCCCACAGAACAAATACAGAAGACAATAGCATAGAATAAATTGAAAAACATGCACCTGAAATCTCTGAAATAATAGTGTCTGAAGTAAGGAAACAACTGCAGAAAGGTATAGAGGAAATCAGATCAGAAATAATTTCTGAAGTAAAAAAAGAAACGATAATTCTAATGAAAGAAGTACTAAGTGCTTCTAAAGAAGACACTGATTTTAAAAAATAGAGGAGAATAAAATAATGATTGAATCCTTAAAAGAGCAATATAAGAAAGAGAATGCATGAAGCAGATTCAAAGTTATATACAGGAAATTAAAATATCACTGACAAGCCTGCAAAACCAATTGAATGAAAGTGAAAATAGACTTTCAGACCTTGAAGACACTATTGCAGCTAGTGAAAAGGTAAGAAAGCATCTCTTAAAAACAACTAGGATGCAGGAAAAAAATAATTCAACATCTGAAAGACGATGCAAAGATGAACAAATTAAGACTAATAGGCATCAGTGACAAAGAAGGAGTCAAAACATGTGACGCCGGGCCTGCCCCCAGGTGCGCTGAGCCGGCAATGGAGTCTGGGCACTATGGTGTGCGCCTGTAATCCCAGCATTTGGGAGGCAGAAATCAGGAGGATCACTACTAATGTGGGCTATGTAGTGAGACTCTTCACAAAAAAAAAGGAAACCTAAAAAGAAAATGATATAAATAGAAAATGAACAGAAATAATAGCAAAAAATCTTCCTAAACAGGGGGAAGTAGTCTGACATTCAGTAACTGAAGCATGTAGAACTCCAAATAACATCAACCTAATTAAAAACATACCCAGACATATAATAATCAAGATCCCCAAAATTCAGCACAGGAATAGTACACTACAAGTTGCTAGAAAAAAGAAACAGATCACATTTATACCCATCAGAATAATGGCAGATTTTTTTGCATAAACCATCAAATCAAGAATAGCATGGAGCAAAGTACTTCAAGTCTTGCACAAAAACAAATTCCAACCCAGAGTGATTAATCCTACAAAACTCTCAAGTTTAATGGAGATGTGAATTATTTCCATGACAAATAACAACTAAAGAATTTCATGACAACAAAGCCAGCCCTACAAAGATTAATAAAAGACATTCTAGAAAGGGATCAAAATGACCAAAACTCCATGAATGAGAATGGAAAGAACCCACCAATTAAATAATTAAAGATAGGGAAAAAAAAGGCGTACAACAGCAGTCTTTCAATTATTCTTCTGTATACAGCAGCAAAATATTTCCATCAGCATACTCTACAAATGGACTTCTCCTGCACCCTATGGGTCATGATTCTGTCTGGATCTACAGGGTAGAAATCAAGGAAAAAGCTGTAGCTCAGTCCCACAGGTGACACCTGGCCACCAGTAAGTGTCATAGACATTGTCCACATCCACCACACTACTAGAATTTTGTGTGATATCCTTTCTAAAATTGTTAAAAGTGATGGTCATATATTTCCTAGTCCAGTATTTTTTTTCATTGACTTTATTGAAAAGTTATGTTTTATTCTTAATAATTCTTTACTATCATGAAAACTTTTACTTAGTTGATTTTTTTGTATGTATTAACCTAAAGATCACAGATTCATACATATGATACACTATATTCTGGCCTCTCAGTAGGACTCACAATTTAATTTTAATTTTTGACTATTATTTTGAAATATTTA
>NW_004524608.1:9935164-9949803 GCF_000260255.1 Octodon degus
TTTGCTAAGTATAAAATTCATTGAGGACAGATTTTTTTTTCAGTCCTTGAATAAAAAAGTCTAGCTTCTTACCCACTTTTTTTTTTTTTTTTTTTTTGATGTGGAGTAAGACACTATTTAGAGGGGCAGCCAAATAGCTCAATGGATTAAAGCATCTGCACGCAGGCACAGAGGCTGGAGGTTCAATCCCCCTGCCTTCCATGCCTGCTGTGCCTCTGGGACACAATGAGACAGAGATTAAGACTGGGTGTGGTGGCACAAGCCTGTAATCCCATCAGTTGGGAGTTTGTAAACAGGTGAATCACTATGAGTCTGATCTAGTAGTGAGACCCTGAACACCCTGTAGATGCTTACTTAAAATACAAAAAAAAAAAAAAAAGGATGCTATTTAATTTTATTCTTCCATAGCTAATACTTTTTTCTATGTTTAAGTTTTAATGATTTTTTCTTTATAATTAGTTTTGGACAATTTCATTTTTGTGTATTTTGTTATGATTTTATTCATATTTCTTGTGCAAAAGTTTCAATTTTCTTGGAAATGTGGTGCTATAATTTTAGCTAAATTCAGCAATTTTAAATCTTTAAATATTTGTTGTCTACCCTTTTCTACTTTGAGAATCCTAATTATACAAATATAAGTTTCTTGATTTTGGCACAGAGTGAACTATTATATCACTGATATGTAAACTCTTTCTTCTTCATGTTTATTTTAGATAATTATTATGGTTATATTCATTGAAGTTTGTAAATAATTTTTTGCAATGTGCAGTCTATTTTTTTTTTTTTTTTTTTTTTTTTTTTTTTTTTTTTTTTTTTGTGGAACCAGGGATTGAACTCAGGACCTTGCACTTGCCAGGGAGTGCTTATTCTCCTCAGTCATCTCTCCAGCCCCAGTGCAATCTATTATTAATCTCATGTTATATATTCATTTCAGAAATATTTTTCTAAAATTCACTGTCTGCATCTCATATCATTCACATTTCAATATTTGTCTATACTTTTTAATTTGCTGTATAATTATTATTGATTTTCAATAAAATTATTAATGAGTTAAATATATATGTACCATAAAATAAAGAAATATATACATAAAAACAATTAGATAAATGAGTCAGATTTTTTATTTATTTGTCTATTTTTGGCAGAACTGGGGGTTGAACTCAGGCCTTTGCGCTTTCCACTGAGCCATCTCCCTGACCCGAGTCAGATATTTTAAGTTAAAAGACAATCACATATCAGAATTAGTTTTAGTGCAATGGCAAATATTTTACTGAAATTAATCTACAAAATTCTTAGTTAACTTGTTTGCAATATGAAGCGAAATAGATTAAATTTTTGTCTTGACTCTTATCATAGTGAATATGATAAATTTAAACTGCTGATCTTATCTGATCTGTCCATAAACTGAGATATTTACCCTATAAATGATGTCATTGCAAACCATCACCAAGGACTAGCTGGTGTTCATAAAAGCTTTCCAAGATATAGTTTTGTAGCATTTTTATTATTATTTGTTTTACTTTATAATCATTTAAATTCAAAGAATGAAATATGATGCTATCCACCAAAGATGTTATACTTACTTTTGTAAGATAAAATCATTTTTCATCTAATTCAGAAAAATGTAGTGTTTCAGTTAGTGCTTGATAAGCCTGAGCACAGTGACATTTTATAGCTATGGTCTTGGCTTGAGCCGTGTGAAGCAAAGAGAAATAAAGACCTTGCACGGAGTTGCAATTCCAAGTTTTGTGCTTTCTATCCATGAAACTCAGGCTTCAAGGACTGCTGCCATTATGAATCTAAAAGATCTTTCTGATTCCCCAGGAATGCTCCATGTCAATAGCCAGAGGTCTGATTAGAGTGTTAGAGAAAATTTGGGAGGCGTCTAACTCGTGCCCGACTCTGGGTAGAAGCAACAAATGTGTAGATGTGATGATTGGAAGGAATAAATATCCCGGAGGATGGAATTTCCTTAGTAGGTATAACGTTGAATAAACACAGCACTCCTCTCAGCCTGAATTGAAGAATCCAGGAAGCTCTGATCTAGCTACACTGACTGTGAACCTGGGAGATATCCTCATAAGAAACTAGGTAATTCCCCATTCTCACTGGGGGAACATCTGCTCCATCTTTTGCATCTTAATCTCATGTATCACATGCATACTTGGTATCCTGGCAAGAAACCAATGTGAAATTCATTTATGCCCTGTACAGTTCTTCATTTTAGCAGATACTCTGAATCAAACAGATCTTTGTGACCTATTTTCACTCACATTTTGTTAGGTGTACCTTGGTATGCAAAGAATATGGATTTTTAGTGTGAGTAATTTGATATTTAACATTTTCTGTGTATTTTAAATTCAAGGATTTTCCTTTGCTGTGTACATGGAAAAATCTGTCAAATAATTTCTAAACCTGAATAAACTGGCTTCAATTGACCAATCAATGAATTATACAACACATGAGTATTAGGATAGGGCCCTATATGAACACAAAACTCCTCAGCTTTCTCTTTTAATCTACATTTCTACCAAAGACACCAGATCATCAAGATAACATAGAAAATCTAATTCTTCCGATTAATATTTTTGACATTTTAGAAAGTATATTGTATTTAAGTAATAAAAAGTTTATGTCTGGGTGCTAATTTTAAAAATTCTAGGCATTGGATACTTGATCTTAATATAAAAGCATTTAAAAGTAAAAGGAAGAGAATATATTAAATGAGAATAACATGGAGAAGGAAAAACATCCCAGTGCCTCATCTGTTACCATCTCACCTGCAAATAAGAGTCACATCTTTTGGTTAAGTCAACAAAAATATCATTGATCAATTCCAAATAATAAACAAAAATTCTTACAAAGTAGCCCTCTCGACACATTTCTTTGCTTAGTGAGAATACGTTTACCAATGATATATAAAACCTTTGGGTTATCAGGAATGGTAAGGCAAATTTGACAAGACAAGGAATGACACATCTAAAATGCAATCATGACCAAGGCTAGTCACATTCCTTTTATCAAGATAAATTATTATTTACTTAAACAGAGTTATTAATTACAAGAATCATTTGTAAGAGATTAGGTAAGTTATTTTCAGAGAATTCAGAGTAGAGGAATGCACGAACGGTTAAACCTAGTCTCATCTACATGGATTACTCAAGAACACTTAAAAATTAAATTAAATCACTTCTCAGTCTTTTGGCTCAGATCAAACATAAAATTAAATTAATATATTTAAAAAGTTTAATTTAAAGGTCTGGAAAGATAGCTCAGTGGACTAAGTGCCTACTTAAGCAAGCGTTGGGACCAAGGTTTGATCCCTGGCACCACAGGCCATGATGGCCCCACCCTAGGGTGTGCTGAGTAGGCCACCAAGTCTGGGAATGGTGGCACCTGCCAGTAATCTCAGCACTAGAGAGGGTGGAGACAGGGGTTTCCTAAACTCACTATAAGTCCAAGCTGCATAGTGAGACTCCGTAGCAAATAAATTTAAAAAGTTTAATTGTATATTTAAAGGATTGATACAATGTATATGGTTGACTTTATGTCAAATTTGGGGTACCAGTTTTTCCAAAGACTTACACACATTTTGGGATAATACTTTTACATAAGCAGACTTTTTTCTATAATTAGAATTGAACCAGGGCCTCCACAGTAACCTACATTCTCAGACCAGTTTTATTCTGACACATTCTTGCTAAGTTGCTCAATTTCCCCAAATAAGCTCAAACTTTCTATCTTCCTGCTTCCACTTCTGAGAGTGCTGAGATTTCTCACATGAGCCACCAGGACTGACTATTTGCAGATATTTTGTTTTTCAGTGTCCAACTTCAACTCACTTGAGATCAGAACCTGATATTCTGGTTCTGGGATAGAAAGGACCAGCCCTGGGCATGAGAGTGAACAAAATTTGTTCTTTCAGACCCACTCTTGCAGGCATGCCACTCATTGACTAGAGTCCTGGAGTGGAGCTCAGTGCCCCCCCACCACATGCCCTCGCTCAGCACCTCAACTGACACTGAGGCATAGTGTCCAGTCTTCACGATGGCCCTGAGCTTACCCTCTGCTCTGTACTGATTCAGAATGTTCTCATTTTTGAACTGTTCTCTTTCAGCTTAGTAATTTGTACTTTTGTAAGAGACATCTATTAACTAAAGGATTCCTTCACTTTTAGATTTAAAACTTTTCTGTTAATATTCTAACTTTTTTAAACATCCTTATACTTAGCAAGAAAACAGCAGAAATAAGAAATGAAATTGAAACCCATAGCAGATGACAGTGCAAAATGTAGACTAAAGCGAAGTAAAATATGGGAATCATTAGTAAGACAACCAAACAATTGAGACTTTCAAGTGTTTTACTTTAAATTCAATCCCATGTGGCCCCCTATAAAATATTTATATTTTAATGTTCCCAAAGTAGTTTAATTTGGTCTGCCAAGACACAGCTCCAGCAAAATACTGTGTCTCAGGGTCAGGCAATGTGCTGAACTCAGCAGGTTGGGCTGGATTTCCACAGCCAATATATGTCCCACAGGCTGGGATGGAAAAATTATAATTTAAGTAAATCCATCTATTCCCAACCATACAGGTCCCTGAGAAGCATTAAATATCTCTGGATATTTTTTCCCTAATTGATATAGTGATTTAAAAAGCCAATTTCCTATACACACACATAAAGCCAATGAATCAAGCACTTGTCCACAGTCTTGAAGGACTATTAGTAATTAAAACCATAAACAAGCTTCAGAAAATTATGTTATTAATACCTAGTAATAAGAGGAGTTTGTGAAGATGAAAGGATAGTAGAGTTAATCCATCTTAATTTATTTATCTATTACTCAGACTAGTTTCATGATAAACAATTATCACCTCAGCTCCACTATGTGAACCATTTCTTTTCAGGTGATATTCATGACATATTACCAGCATAAGCAGCTTACAAGCTTACAAATGTTTTTCCCCATCCATGTAATCTAATCCAAGGTGCCAGCCCTGGTTCCATGCCAGCGCAAGCCTCCCTTGTTACTTGGTTGCAGCCTGCGCAGTCCGCCTGAAGTTGCTCGTCTGCTTGATGTCACACGGCAGAACCTACTGGTTTGGAAGATGAAAGGATGTTCAGGCCATGTGTCTGGGGATGACAGTTTTCTTTGTGATGAACCACAGAGTCACGGCTTGTTAAATAAGCCTGTGACAATGATAAAAGACAAAGCTATCCGTCTGCAGCAGAATATGGCCTATCTGCTCATGACAAGCCATGCTATCTTTTTTTACACAAGCTGACATCTCATAAAGCATTTCCACAAGTGGTAACCAGAAATAGTCTCTGAAGACAGCCCCAAAGAGAGTAATAGCTTACTGCTTATCTGGCACAAATGAATGGAAAAAAACCTGGAGTGGTGGTGTAGTTCTCTTAGCCTGAAAGATCAAAGTGACTTTTTACCTAGGACACTTTGTATGATGGGGCTTATTTCGCATAACATTAAAATCCTGACTACATACCAATGACTATGAGGTTTCTCTTTTCAAAGCATGTCAACCTTAAACTGTCCTCCTGTTTTCTTTTTTAAGTCTGTAGTTCGACTTTAAAAGGTTGCTTCTGTTTAGCACCATTATCCCTCTGTTGATCCAATATGCTAGACATAATCATAACCTCTATATAAAATCAGTTAATCTTTTAACACATATATTATCTAGATACAACTGGATATATGATATACTTTCAGCAATGATTTTATTGTACTCATTTTAAAGATGAGAAAACTGAAACTTAGAGAAATAATTTTCTTAGACCACTTGATGGATGAATTGAAGGTTAGAATATGAAAGTTGTTTCATTTTTTTGTACAAAGAAGGAAAATTGTATTTATTCCAATATTCATATACTCAGATTTTTAAGGTACTCTTCCTTCCACAGAGCTCCAAAATGGTGCTAAGGTGCTAAGAGCTGCTGTGTTTTCCAGGCAAGAACTCCCATCAGCTGAGCATCCTGGGAAGGGCAGTGAAGTGGTTATGGATCCGTCATCAAAGGAGGGGAAGGTCCCATTGGATGGAACAGCTGTGGCCCAAACTCAGGGGTTGGTGCAGGGCAAACCAAGGGGCCATGGCAGAGCAATGTTTACCACTGCTGGAGGCCTCTTTGAGGGATGTTGAGGTCATTGGCAGAGGCTTTTGCTTATGCTGTAGCAGGAGGAGATAGCTCCTGGTAGTCCTGCAGCAGGCTCTAGCTTGATTCAGAGTCTGCAGTTCCAGTCTTCTCTTTTTGTTTCTCTTGGTTTCCTGGGATCTTCCCCATTTCAGTTTCAGTCACTGGCCATTGGCAATAAAGTTATTAAAGGAGTTCGCGGCAGCCACTCCATAGCCTACCTTGTGGCAAAATCAATGAAAGGACATCGCTGCCTCTGTAAAACAGTGATGGTCTCGATCTCTCCAAAGTGGTAGAAATGATTTCTGAGGTCTGTATTGGTAACAGTATCACCCAAACCACCAATATATAGTGTGGTGATAGTCTTATCCTCAGGCAGGTCTAGATGAGGCATCGAGGAAACCAGCTTTAAAAGTGTATATGTAAGACCGGACATGGTGGCACGCTCCTTTAATCCCAGCTCTTGGGAGGCTGTAAACAGGAGAATCACTACAACTCTGATCTAGTAGTGAGACCCTGAACACCCTGTAGACACTTCCCTAAAATACAAAAGTAAAGTGTTCCTACTATGGGGTCACCGATTCCATAATATTAATCTTTAATATCTGATCAGCAGAGGGGTCAGCTGGATCTGTAGGCTTCTTGTGCCTCTATGGACATTTCTCTCCTCTCTGACATTCTTCTTTCACCCAGAAGGAGCCAATATAGGCTAGTAAGAATGTGGTCTGGGACAGTTTAAGAAACATATCACTGGTAGACATGGCTTTCCTCAGCATGTCAACTGGCCATGTTCTGTTAGAGTTAGAAAGCTTCTCTCCATATTCTGCATATAGTATTCTTTGTTGACATCTGATTTTGGCATGTCATGTTTAAGAGACAGCACTGCATCTGAAACCTGAATGGGTTAGCCATTCTCTTGGTCAATAGGCAAGTCTAAGAGACATTCTTCAATGTACTGTGAGTTTGGCACACTTCAGTCTTTCTGAATTGCATGCGGACCCCAGGAAACCAGCAACACACTGAATGGCATGGCACAGATTTTGCATTCTTTCCTGAACTTTTGTTTGGGTATTCAGATATATGGGTTTTCTCTAAAACAGGTCTGGCATAGAATCTGGAAGACAGCATCCTCCCTGTTCTGCCTGCTGTAAGTGTTTGTTGAAAGTTCTTATTAATTATTTATATTCTACTACAGCAGTAACAAATGGAGAACACAATATTGTAAAAATGGACAATTTTAATATGTGACTTCTATGACCTTATACTTAAAGTAGGTTGTACCTACTTAATAAGTGATTTATTTATAAAATGGAAGCAGGTTTTAATAACACCCAAATGCTACTTTTCCTTTGGTTCTTTTTTTCCTTCTTATTCTCTTAAGTACCCTCTAGCTATCTTAATTTCCAAGACTATATTTCTTTAACCTACCTTACTCATAACTTTATTCTATGTTCTTTGGAAAATGGGTCTCTTTTCTTCCTGATAAATTGCTTTATACACACAAGAACACACATTCTGTCATTACATCCCATTTAATTTTAGGATTTTTTTCACTAGTTACATAATAGTTTAGTGAACTTAAATTTTGGCTTTTCGTTTCTTCCAACACATTTCTTAAGAATATAAATGGGTCAAACACTTATATAAGACTTCGTAATGTACTGGACAGCTAGGATTGCTTCTCCAATTGAAATACTTTTCTGCTAATTGTTTCAAAGTCCAAAAAGGAGACTAAGTCCCTGGTGTTAAAGAACAATAATACTTGCCAAATCCAAATCCTGAATGAGCTTCTCAGTAGCAAAAGATGCTTACTTTGAAAAAGGTGGCTTTTTCTAGTCTAATAAGTTTCCAAAGAAATTAATTTGATCCAGTAGTTTTTACTGGTTTGAGGACAGTGACTTAAAATTCATTGTTATTTTAGCTTTGACAGTTATCTTAATTTAAGTGATAATCAAAGGCTTTTAAAAGAATTTACAGACAGATTAGAGTAAAAGGAAATTCATAGTGACAAATGAAGTTTTAATTCTAAAATAAGAATATTTTGAATAGAATTGAATTTAAATATCACTAAGCAACGGATTCTCAACTCCAACTTTATATATGAATACATTGAGAGACATGTACATAAACAAGCTCTGGAACATGCCCACATAATCACTCTCATGTCCTCCTCCACAAAGATTAAGGTGAAACTTACAGTGTTAAGCCATTTCACCAAACATTCCCAGCTAATTTGAGTGTATTTAGGATCAAATAATCCAGCCATCTAATTCAACCACTCATTTGTTCTAGAATATGTCACCAGAATCAAGCTATGTACTTTTAAAGTAACTTCAATGATAAAGCAGCATCAGAACACTAATGACCTTTATAAGCTTTCAAAATCCATTGTTTGTAATCAACAAATGGTGATTAGTTTCTGATTATAGTACACAAGACTTACAGATTTCATGAGTAATGCAACAATAAAATACACATACAATAGGACTTTTAAAGCAATCAATGAATGTGGAATGTCTATTACGTGAAGCACTCAGTGAATTAAGGTTGAAATAGATCAGCAAGACTAACAAATGTATAAAGGACACAAAAAGTTAGATATCTTTGTTTGCAAACCAGTCAGTTTAAAAAGAGACCAGAAATAATTGGCAGATGAATAAAGAGGCAGAAAAAATGATCAGTGCCTGAGGGCAATGGTGAGATCCATGATTAATGATTGCTAATGTGATATGAGCTTGGCTTCCTACAGTAGAGGAGCACAGTCTAGCACAATTAGGGAGGTAACCTCCTAAATAACCTAATGATATTGAGTTAATGCCCTGGCCCTCTGTCTACTCAAATAAGAACCAAATTATAAATTGCAGTTTAAAGAAAGGGTGGGGAGGGTGATATTTTATATGACTTTTACTTGTAGTTATTTGAAATTTATAGAGCTATTTAGCCAAGATCGTTGTAGATACTTATTAGATATAACTGAAGGTGTTAAGGGATTCTCTTCTCTCCAGAAATCTCACAAGAGTATGACAAGAAATGAGAATATAAATTTCAAGTACAATACTAGAGGATATGTCACAAGAGTACAGATTAATTTGTAATACTAATTGCTTAAAGAGTCCAAATGTAATACAAATTGCCTAGATTTGCCAGACAACGTTGCAAATGGAGTTAAGAACAAGCTGATCTTCCTGGGGACACATATACTGTAGTTTAATACTCAAAGCAGAACTCAAACACCATTTTAAGAATAATTTATTCAATAGTAGCTTTTACAGTTGTGGTCATGGTCAGGTACTTGAACACAGACTGAAAAATTGGTAGTTTATTGTAAACAATAATGGCTTGCTGAAGGTTTTTAGAGAAGCTAGTTATTTGTGATCAAAATAGTATTTGCAAAAGATAACTTAAGTTCCACACAGGAAAGACTGCAAATACAGAAGGAGGAAAGCTACAGACCTGTTATAAGACCATTATAATAGAGTAAGCATAAGGCAGTAAGAGCCTGAACGTTCATCACGGTAGCAAGTACAGCATGAGGGTCCCGATGCAAGACTATTGTTAAATAAAAAAATAGAGAAGATTTAGCAACTGCTTCTCACTTACTTCAGGATTTCTATCTTTCAACTCTGATCTAAAGTCTCACAAATGAGTCCACTTGGTAAAACATTAGCTCTGTTGGAATGCGTGATAATTTGCTACTTAAAAGGTCACACAAGTCAATCTTGAAAGCTTCTTATTTGGATACAATTACTCAAACACCATTTGAAACAGTATTTCACTCATAGCCTGCCTACCAAGATTTAGCCGGTCTCCTCCATTAGGCCAATTCATCTATGGAACTTATCCAAGCCAACAATGTTCCTTGGCCTCTGATGTCCTTTCGAAATCATAGCCGACAGGGAAAGAACCCTCTGTCTTCACTGCAGATAGAAAATAACATTAAACTCTATCTACACCAAGGCAGGCTCATTATCATTTAAAAGGATTTTGAAAACATAGAGGTTATGAATTTGACCATATAAATGCTCCACTTAGCTGGTGGCACTGGAGGTGATGGTACACACCAAGAAATCAGTTCTGAAGGGGGCAGCAACAATCACTACAAAACACTCCAGGGATTAAAAGGCATCTAAAGAAAACACTTATTTTACAGCTAGAATTTCCATACAATAGAATACACTTTCAAGTATATAGTCTGAATCCAGGTAATAGTTGAATAATTTAAACTTTGTAATTTAAAAATACAAGAAATTGGGAGAGTCTGTCTCTTAAAGCTTTCCTGAAGATCTCTTACTACATGACATAGGGAGAGATTTCTTTTTATTTTTGTCCTTTTTTATCTCACATTCTTTGAAAAGCTCCAAAGTTGATGCATATAATTGTCATTCTTTTTCAGTGACTTGCTCTGTAATTTGTTCCATGTAAAACAGTGTAGGCTTAGGCAGACATCTACGGCACATCCTGAGATGATAATACTTTGCAGAATCATGACACCTTAAATTTGGAAAAGACTGGAAATTATGTAGCCAACCTCCCACTCAGGATAGAAATACCTCTTCTGACAAGGATCTCCCTGTAGGAAATTATCACCCAGACTTTCAATGTTCTGCAAGAATTCTGTTCTATGTCTTCTACTACAAAATAGTTTTTCTATATACTTACAGAAGATATTTTTAACAACTGTTGAATGAAGGAAAACCGAATGTTAACTCTGCAACACCTCAGACTTATTGGAAACATCATCACTTTGTGTTGCTCACATTTGAACTCTTTTTTCCATATTACACACAATGATGTAAGAAATGTTTAACATTTCAGTTATTAGATACTCTTAAGGCAAAGCCAGTTCTAAACAGAAAAACAGGGGCTGCCACTGATGGCATTCTCATCTGCAGGAAGAAGCCCCGTTAATAGGGGCACAATTTGCTCTGTATAATTCCATGATGCCTTCTGGTCATTAACTACTTTATTTTCAAAGTGCTTACAAATGTCTGTTCAATAATTTTTTTCTGCCTGGAATTAATTTGGATTTCAATATTAAATTTTCTAGAATGTACATTTATGTTATATTTCATTGATTCATTTAGTTTAATATATTCAGTAAGCCCACACTGTAGAATATGTACAGAACTATGTCTTAATGCTGGTAGAGTACATTTCTTCCTCACATTCTAGAAGATTTGGGTCTAATGGAAAAAAAATAAAGGAAACAAAATTTAAAGATAAATATAGGGTTTTAAATAATAGGATAGAAAAAAATAGAGAGATTTTTCTTAGCATATGGGTATGGAATTTACTGAGATTAAGTTTTCCAAAAGACTTTTACATCACATTTGAGAAGTAGAAATCAACTAAAAGCATGAATAATTAGGTAAAGGAATTAGCATGCTTGGAGGTACCCAAAATAGACTTTTAGCCTCGTGAATGAAGTCAGAGTATGAAGAGAAAGGAATGTTTCACTAGATTTGGGAAAACGTGGTAGGAGTGAGGAGGGTATTTAGAGGAGCTCCAGTATCCAAAAAATATGAAACTTCTCTGTCTCTGTCTCTGTGTCTCTCTGTCTCTGTCTTTGTCTCTCTGTGTCTGTCTGTCTGTCTGTCTGTCTGTCTCTCTCTCTCTCTCTCTCTCTCTCTCTCTCTCTCTCTCTCTCATGAGTGTTCTATTAAAATAGATACACCAACAGGAAAGTTAGAAAGGTAGAAGAGAAGCCAAGAAAGAGTACTGACATGAATGGCAAAAAGAGACTATTTTCAAAAGAAAAAAAAAAAGGAGGTGGGATTGCATTTTGAGACAAGTATTTTATGAAAATAAACAGAGGGGGATTTATGTCACATAGCAAAACAGAAACTTAGAAAACTTGATGTGAAAATCGATGGAGTTGGAAATGGTAAATCCAAGTAGTTATAGGTTGAGGACTCTAATTAAAGAAAGGAAAAAGAATAATTAAGACTACTTCCTAGATAACTTTAATGTAAATAAGGTAGAAGAACATAATTCTGTTACTAGAAATAAATCTCAAAGGAAAACTTTTACAGCACTATCATACGAAAAATTAGAAAATGCTTAAATCTAGACCTGGTATAAAAATACAAAAATAATTTATACACCTGAGGTATCTAAAGAGAATATGTAAAGTAGTAATCAAATGAAAAAATATTTCTGATGCTGTTTTTTATAAGTTTGTATGCCAAAACCAGTAGAGGTTGAAAATTTTGATGCTTTCGTATAAACACACAGTAAATATTAAAAACTTAAAACATTAAAAAATGTAAAAATTAATCACATACAAGATTAGAGATAACAAATTCATTTTAAACTGATACAGGAAAGACTAAATTTAGTGACAGCAAAAGAAAATCCAGAAAATACTTATCTGGCCTCTTTTGATTATCTGAAAGACCAATAACAGAGATGGTGATAGTTACTTAAATTAGGCCTTTAAGAGTAGAAGCATTGCAACAAGAAAGACTGGGAGCTGGAATGACTTGCTTGCTTTCCAGCTGTTGAAAGTGAAATTTCAAAGAAGTCTAAAAGTGCCATCTAATAAATTTAGGGTGCTTTGGAGATGATAACCACAGCTGTAATTACTCCAGTGCTGTTAAATTTATCTAGTAGAATTTATTAGACATCTGTGTACAGAGAATGAAAAATAATAGAAATAAGGATGAGGAGATAGCTCAGCAGCATAAGCACCTTCCTGGCAAACACAAAGTCCTGAGTTTAATCCCTGGTACAAAAAAAATAGTGTATATACAGAGAAAAAAATACTTGATGAAAGTATCTCATAAATATTGGATAAAATTGAATAGATGTATCTCGTAGTAAATAGATTTGAGAAGTTCTAGTGTTAATTGAAACATTTGGAGGCTGGGTCTTTAGATGCCTTGTCTTTGTAAAGAGAGAATGAAGGAAAAACCAATTAAGATGAAAAATAGATGCAGGCACTGAAATCTCCAGTGAACGAGGAATACACACAGAGTGACACTCGGCAATGAGGGGCACTGCAGGCTGCAACAGCTTCACACTATTCATCTCAAAAAGTTTTTCCATGGAAATGGTGAAATAATATCTATCAGAACTAAGGATTTGAAAGAAAGGAGGCTTGGGAAGTAAGAGGTTTTCAAACACAGCTGTCTCCTTCAGAAGTGTCTGCAGGGGAGCAGTGGGTCTAAATACTATTTCACCTGATTTAAAAAGAAACTAGAACAATCACAACTGCAATCTGCCTCTGCAATTGAACAAAATGAATGATAAGTGATTTGCATCATGGCTAAATGTCCAGGATCACATGATTAAGATTAGTTGATATAATGACTACTTTACTGCCACTAGGAGGTTTTCTGTCATCACAGATTAAATACTATTTCTGTTTCCATAGAGGAGAAGTCAGTCTAAGGGAGCAGAGTACTTACTATGAAATGTTCTTTACTTCATTACTTGTGCCAGTCTCTGTCATGGACACTTGAGTCCCCTGAAATTAATTACCGCTCTCTTTCTTTGAGTTTTATTATGTTCATATACTTGAGACAGTTTCTCTAACTCTGTGAGGAGTGCCTACTTTCATCAAACACAATAATGGATGCAAACCTTAGGGAACATTGGCAAAGTTCTCAGAGTGATCTAATTTCAGAGTTGTCGTGAACATGCCTAATTTCTACATAGCAAATTTCCCCAATTTCCATGTATTCCCTGCCCAGTAGTGTTGTTCCTTGTGGAGAACTTAAGCTTCCTATCGTTGATTGTCAATTTATTCGTACCCAGATAACCTCCTTTCAACTTAAACTGATACTTTATATCTCCATCTTATTTTTTTATAGATTTGTTTTTGTATTAATTTTCCATCTGATTCTCACTGAAATACCAGCTGTTAGCATGACTTCAGTACTTCTACACATGGCTTTTGGCTTTCAAGTTTTTCTTTGTTGTCCTAGTAACAGTAACATGCATGTGGCTCTCTAGAGGTTGCTTTCAGCTGTTCAACTAATACTAATTACAATAATATGGAAGGAAAATATGAGACCATTTTATTTCTGTTGGAAATGAGACACTTAGCAGAAGATCAAACAGGTCTTTATTAAGGTTCTCTGCTCTAGAGTATTATATGATGATAACTGGATTTTACAAATTATTTATGAAGATAAAATGAACCAACTGCTATTTCAGTTTTAGACTCCATAATGCAGTGATCTAAATGAAGGAAAAACACAACCCTATTCTCTAACTTGCTCTATTTTGAGTTTCTTGAACTGTAATCCATATGACATATCACTGATTCATGTTTTTCAGTGCACAGTCACTTGAGACCAATTGTAGTTTTTACTCCTAAAGGACTTCAAGGAAAATCACTGTAGATGGAAAGTAAAAATAAAATTCTTTGGACAAGAAGTAAACATGCTTACATGCCTTTAGGAAAAAAAAAATATGTATCCCGAAGTGACGACTTAACCTTTTTACTTCTTTTTTTAAAATTATTTTTATAAGTATTTTAAATTATC
>NW_004524608.1:9950642-9956364 GCF_000260255.1 Octodon degus
ACCAAGAAACAAAAAATGAACTAAAATAAAAAGAGATCATTAAGCAAATCTTATTGATTTGAAATTTCATAATTGTAGAGATGTTGTGGAAGCATGACTATAAAGAAAATCAAAAATGGTCAATAAACATTTATATGAAAATGTATATCATTTTATAGACTGCAAATAAGAATGATATAATATCATTTTGTTCCTCAATTGGCATTTCAAAAGGTTACATGATTTCTTAGTGTGACTCTGAGGAAATTATTAGTTTTCTATTCTACTAATACATAGCTACAAATCGGAAAATCCTTGGTCTTTGCCGTGGTGACTACTCACATTCTCCTTCATCACTGCAGTTATAGTTTGAAGAATTTGCTTTATAGAAGGAGTTAAGTAAAATCTTGAAGCCCATCACTTCACAAAGAAGGCCATAGTAAGATATTTCACTGTTTAACAAATGTTCATGAAAACTCTAAATATGGGCAACTAGTTACGATGTGGTATAAGAGTGGAATATACTGTAACTCTATTGTTGAGATGGAGAGAGGGTTGTGATGTATTGACAAACAAAATGAGATAGAGAAGCCAGAAATAAAGGAGGTGTTTTGTACTTTTTCTTTTTGACTAGTGTAATCAACAGTGAAGAAAAACTAAGTTATAGTGGAGTAAGATGAATTTGATTGCCATCTGAGTTTTGGCACTGGCAAAATTTGTGAGATTTAAGGCACTTAACTATTTTCTCATTATTGAAATGAGATTAAAAAGCATATCTCTGAAGATTATTGCAAACTATTGTGATAGTACATTTACAGCACAGAGATTATTCTTCACATAGAAATGAGTGATTGAAAAAAGTAGTCAGGGGCTGGTGAGATGGCTCAGTGGTATAAAGCACCTACTTAGAACAAACTTAGTAAAGCACAGGGACCATGGTTCAATCCCCCAGCACCACATGCCAGCCAGCCCCGCCCCCTGGTGGGCTGAGCTGGCCACACACACAAAAATAAATAAATAAATAAATAAATTTTAAAAAAGAAAAAAGTAGTCATATGAAAACTAAATATGTTTATGTGCATATGTAAGTTAGAAATACTTCTGCATGTATGTGTCTGCACACTGCTAGCGTAGATTGTAACTTTTATTTCTGTTTAAACAAATCTTTTAAAAATGTGCTACTTGGGGGCCAGCCAGGTAGCTCAGCAGACTAAAGTGCCTGCTGAGGCAGGAAGCAGCAACCAGAGTTTGATACCCAGCATGCTGTGCCGGCTCTGACCTCAGGACATGCTGAGATGGTGATTGAGACTGGGCATGGTGGTGCTGGCCTGTAATCCCAGCACTTGGAAAGCTGAAAACAGAATAATCACTACAAGTCCGTTCTATGTAGTGAGACCCTGTACACTCTGTAGACCCTGTCCTAAATTCATTTAAAAAATAGTGCTCTTTTTTCTGTATATAGAACTAGCTAGAAAAGATGTGTTGCCCTCATTGTTTCTGTAAAGTTCTATTGCTATGTAGATGAAAACATCGTGACAAATAATAGTCTAAACAAAAATAAAATTATTGAATATTTAATTATGTCTTCAGCTTCTACAACCACTCAGACCCAACACACACACACACACACACACACACACACACACACACACACACGCGCAAACACCCAGAGTCACAGCCTGGAGAGGTTCAGTAACATTTGCACTTAGATGCCACAATAATGTTCATAGTTTCATAAATGATTGCTTCAAATTGTCAGACAGACCCTCAACTTTGCACTCCTTTCTAGCACACCAGATCCATGAGTTGCTTTAGAGCCAAACAATATAAAATCTGACAAAAGACTGATTGTGTCAGGACAGGTGTGTTGTTTCTGTCTCTTCCCAGAGCTCTATTTCTTTGTGTTCTTGGCAGAGACGCTCACCTAATATAACAATCTGGAGCTATTTGTTTGTTCAGACAAAAAAAATATCTCATTTTAGTGCCTTAAAAGCTACACTGATAATAGAATCACACATAGCAGTGACACAAGTTGATTATATTATTCTCAAGAGTGTCAAAAGCAAGGTAATGTGAGGGGAAGGCTACTAGGAAAAGAACTTACTTAAACTCTTAAATTCAGCAGAGGTAGGCTGATGCCTACTTTAGATGCCACTGCTGAATAAGGTATCAGATGCATTTCTAAAAACAACCCAATTTTGCTTTTTTTAGGTAGATTGTTGTACTTTAATCTAAAAATGATATAATCCATATTAAATACCACATCTACTTCATAACAACCTTGATTGTTTCTTAAGAAATCTGATGTATTTCAAATATCTAAAGCTATACCTTCAAACTACATTGTCTAAGATTAAAGTCTTCTAAATTACTTAGAACCTCTCTAGACTGAAATGTAGGGCAACACACTGCTTCATTTTCAGGACACAGATGGAGTTTCTTCGTGGTTAGTTCTTTAAGTTAGAAACTAGCCTCATGTCCAAGAATTGTGGTCCCTGGCTTTGGTGTTGCCCACTTTCATGAAAATCTCTCCTAGACTTTGAATGTCTACCTTATAAATAAAAGCTAAATTAAAAGATGATAGAAAGTAGGATAATACACTGTTCTTTCTCAAGTGGAAAGGACATCAAGAAATGGAGGGAGGGGAGCCAAATAGGATGAAAAAGGAATTAAGATAAGCTATTTACATCTACCAACTTCACACAAGGAATTCAGACAGTATGTACTACAGACAGGGACAAACTGAATAAAAACATTAATAACATGAAGACTAGAATAAGGTTACTGAGAAAAGTCACAGCAGGACATAGAAAACTGTATGGCACATTTTTGTCACCCTTGAGTCATGTGGAACGGTAAGAAAAAGAAGTCATTTTGCATTTTAATAGAATTTTTCTTGAGGAGAGCCATGCTGTCCCAGCTTTAAAAGCGTCAGAATTAGAAGTCTTGAGTGATCTCTAGGAGTTCCAGTTTCTCACTTAGAGAGATAAAATAAAACCTTAGGATTACTTTATTCTGACATTTCAAACTTGGAAAATGACTCGCCATGTAATTTTGGAGTCTATTCAGTTTAGATTAGAGAGCGACAGACAAAAAACCGCTGAGAAAGAGGTCATAGCCAAATGCAAGGGCCAGGGGTTCAATTCCCGAGCCTGCCGTGCTGGAACCACCCCCAGGGCAGGCACACTGAGATGGCAATTGAGATTGGGTGTGGTAGCACGCACCTATAATCTTAGCTCTTGGGAGGTTGTAAACAGGCTGTTCACTGTGAGTCCCATCTAGTAGTGAGACACTGAACACCCTGTAGACCCTTCCCTAAAATACAGAAAAATTAAAAAAAAAAAAAAAAAAAAAAAAAAAAAAAAGAGGTTGTAGTAAAGCTAGGATCCTCTGGTCTCTGACATGAGGTCATATATTAAAGCATAATAAAGCAATTTGTGTGCAGCACAAACATCCACATTTTAAAGTGCAGACACCGTGTTTACTGAAGTGCAGAAGTGAGGACTAGATCTTGAAAACATTGAAGATCTGGAACCAAATCTCCTGCTCCTATGCATTCATATTGAAATTGAATATATTTCACATACATTTGCGGGGGTGGTAAATATACTCACTATTCCTTCAAGTGAATCTTCATGTTTTTAATGAAGATATGGAAACCAAGAAATAGTGTGGGTGGGTGGCAGAGAAGAAATGGAGGCAGCCTGAAAGGTTTGACCAGTTGTTTTCCCGAAGTGGATAATTTGTAGATCGTTAAAATGGTGTTTTTTAAATTATGTAAGGAATAACAAATACTGTGCTGTGATCTATGTTAATACCAGTAGTTGTATTTAATTTCTATGGATGCATATTTAACATAATGTTTGACTAATAGATCCTCTTAATATAACACTTGAGTAAACCAAGTGAAATAATTTATACAATTGCACTGTCAAAATTAAGAATGGAATCCAGAGACATTCTTCCACTATGGATGCTGTTCAGGAAGCCAAATGCACTTAATGTTCAAGGGAAATTTTGCTAATGTAAATACACACAGAGACTACACATAGTATACATAAATATACAAGTACACTTGATAGGCAGGATAATGCCTGCCAAAGATGGCCACATGATGATCCCTAGAACCTGAAGCCTGCGAATATATTGGTTTACATTGTGGAAAGGGTTTTGTAGATGTAGCTAGAGGTGAGGGTCTTCGGACGGGAAAAGCATTGTGGATTTTTCAGATGAACAAATCTAATTTAATCTTTAAAAATGCAGACCATTTCGTGGCTGGACTGAGATAAACAATGTTATGACCAAAAAATGAAAATGACAAAAAGGAGAGCAGCTGGGTGTAAAGACTGAGGAAGGCATCTAGGACTCAAAAAAAAGAGGGCAGCGAAGAGAAGCAGGGAATGGCAGAAAAATAGGCTATCTACTGTGGTCTCTAGAGAGATATCCAGCTTTTGTGATTCTTTGGTTTTTATGCTAGGGACAGAACTGCAAGACAACAAATTAATGATTTTTAAGCCATTATATTTGTAGTGATTTGTTTCAATCACTACAGAAAGTGAATAGAGTAGAAATAAATATACTATAATTTTCTAGTGATGTATTATTTAAATATATATAGATATAGATACAAATTACCCTTTGATTGATCAGTGAACTGTTTCAAATTAAGTGCATCTGTGTAAGCACTATAGCAGTTACGTTTGACTGAATCAGCACCTCTTAGGAACAGCCCTGGCAATCTGAGTGGAGCCCAGGGCTGGGTGTGTCTGGAGCACGACAGTGGGCACTGTGCACAACCCACCTTTCCTTCCTCTATGACACAGCTCCTTCCTGCCCTCCTTGCTGCCCACCCCGGATGAAGCACCTTTACTCCAGCCTGCCCTTCCACCATGAGACTCCTGGCTTAAAGCCAACCCATCATGGAATGAATCCCCTGAATTAGTGAGTAGAATTAAACTTCTGTTTTAAGATCATGGTATCCAGTATTGTGTCCTCACAACAGGATAACTGACTAAAAAAAGCGCTAAAGCAAGAAAATCTGAGATCATAAGCCACCAAGACTTTCTTGAGGTTGAATTCCAGGCTTCATCGTGTAGCTCAAGGTCACTTCGTTGCTAACTTCTTCTGTCAGCACTATCACCTCTGCCTGTTTTGACCCCGAAATGTGTAGACTCACATATGTACATCCTTTTGTACCTGCCTTTAATCTACATTACATTTCTTACATTGCTGTATATTGTGTTTATAACTATCATTTATTTTTTCCTTTCATTTTATAAAATTTTGTTTTTGTGAATATACCAGCAATTTATTTATTCCTTCCACATTTGTACATTTTAGTAATTTTCAGTTTGGAACTATTACAAAGAGTACTACCTTAAATAGTATATGCACATTTTCAGTGAAAATACACCCATACTTCTGTGTTATGTGCACCTAGAAATAGCATTTCTGAGTCATGGATTTTGTTGTAAATTCAGCTGTAGCTCATATCAGGTTTGCAATGTTTTTAAACTCATTCTCACTTCTACCAGCAATGTATAGGAATCCTCTATGCAGGGCATCCTGTCTAAATTATTGTTTTTTGTCCCTTAATTTTTAATCATTTGGCACTGGGGAGACAGCTTGGCAGCCTAAGTGTCTGCCTGGCAAGCGCAAGGAGCCAGGTTTGATCCCCAGTACCATATGCCATGGCAGCCCTGGAACACCGGCCACGCAGTACCAGTACTGAAATTGGGCATCA
>NW_004524608.1:9956823-9965558 GCF_000260255.1 Octodon degus
TGCTTGTCAAGCAAGTGCTTATTGTACTGCGCTATCTCCTTGCACTGAGTTTTATTATCCAGCATTTTATTTAGAATATTTGAGGAAGATTGATAAAGAATTTTGTTGAGCAATTACCTTTCTTTTCATGTGCTTGTAAGACTGTGGTTGTCAAAGGCATGAAAGTTTCATGCAAAGTAGGTTGGTAGGTTTTGTGTAACATCAGAGAAATTCAATTTATGTTTAGAAGAAATGTACAGATTAATTTACTATGGCCAAATTTTAATTCTGTGTAGCAATAATTTAAAAATTAAATTCATTTCTATAAGAGTTTAGAACATTCCATTTTTTTTATTTTTTCCTAAGTCTCTGGCAAAAAGATTTCTCAAGGTAATTTTTCCATTTTATTTAAATTGTAAAGTTTATTAGCGTGAAGTTTTTAAAAGTTCAAACACAGTTGCATACTTCAGTTTTGTTATTTTATAGAAAATTTTAGCGTTCTGATTATAATGCATTTAAATTAGTGCATATTTGCAATGCAGATCAGTGATGTTCATGCAAGGAACTTGCATACGTATACTATGTATCATGGTCATTCTCAATCCCCTTGCCCTTTCTTGCCTCCTACCTCCCCTTGGTTTCCTTCCTCTCCTCAAATGTTTGCCTTCCAGTTTCCTGTCATCTCTTCTCTTATAGTCATTACTTATTAATATTTTACCTTTCTCATAGGAAAAAAATTGACTTTTATCATCTGCTCTTTCACAAGGCATAACGATTTCAAGTTCAACTCATTTTCCAACAGACAGTATGATTTCATCTTTATTTATGTTTAAAAAATATTCATAATTTTCTTTGTCCATTCACTTATTATAGATTGTGTCCAGAGATAATATATTGTAAATTATACTGCTATAACCATGAGCAGGCATGTATCACTACACATTGTACCTTTTATGGAGCCCATATCATAGTACGTGCCTATAATCTCACCATTCAGGAATCTGAGGTGAGAGAATCAAAAGTTAGAGTCCAGCCTAAGCTACATAATCAGTCCAAGTCTGGCCTGAACTATATAGCAGTAGTCTGACTCAAACACAAAAAAGAAAAGAATGAGACCATATTCTGGGTCTACATGCCAACTTGAGTACATTGAGCAACATCTAGAAGAGTAGTAAAGCACAGTTCTGGGTAAGTCTGTGATTGAATGACTTATAAGCTAGCAAACTGAAGGGAGGGGAACCTTTACAGATGTGGGTGACACTAGCCAATAGACTTGTAGCCTGGGTAAAACAAAAAGGAAAAGAAGAAAGTATACAAAATTTGAAGAGCTTCATTCTTCCTGTCAGAATATAGCCTTGCTGCCACTGCTTTTGGTCATCAATCCCCAGGTCACCAGCTACATTAGCCTTCCAATACAGATTTGAATCTCTGCACTGAGCTCTCAGGCCTTTGATCTTGGGCTGGTGCTAGGTTATTGATCCTTCTTGTTCCATGGCTTCACATTCTCAGTCTGAGCAGCTACCTGTCTTCTGGTTCTCCAGGGAACACATAGCCCTTGTGGGGTCCCTGACGGAACTTTTCAGTGTACCTCATAAATACTCTTACATAATTACACTCATATTTTTGTTAGTTCTGTTCCTCTAGAGAAACCTAAAGACTACACATTCAGTTATTAAAGTTACAATATTTGGATGATTTATACTGATAGAATAGAACCTCAAGTTACGAACAGTCTCACACATGAACAATTTGGCTTATGACCAGAATCTTAGATTTAACTAACAACCAAAATCTTGAGTTACAATTTGAGTGCTGGCCACTTGTACAGTTATAAACAAAGACTCCTGATGCCAGGAAAGCATTTGTAAGCATATGTGTCAGTCTGAGCTCAGTGGCATATGTTTGTGGACATGATTTTGATCAGTGCTTTACATAATCATGATGATTACTGCTATCAACATACCCCCTCCCCATTAAAGCTAGAAAAGAAGCTAAGGTAGTAAGGGAAATTAAGTAAAAGCAATCAAGATAAAAAAGAAGGGATTTGTGGAGAAATACACTAGTGGAGTGTGTGTGGTCTTACTAATATGTACAGCATTGAAATCTACAATCCTTATAATATTACAGAGAAAATATTTTCATAAGGAAGCTAAAGTTACTAAAAGTCTTACACAAATTAGTAAGTCACAATCAAAAGCATTAGGTGAGGTAGAAAGGCCATTATTAGTATAACTATAAAGAGCAGATGGCAGAGTATAGCCTATCTGAGTCTATATTTGTGAAAAAGCAACCGTTGTACATGCAGATCTCATAAAGGATAGATAACCTAACAATAAGTGATAAATAACCTACCAGTAAGTGATAGTGAAACATTTTCTACCAGTAAGGGATGATTTCATAGTTTAAAAATGATAACTGGGATTCCTAGTATAAATAGTCATAGTAAAGCAACAATTTCAGATAAAATGGCTGCTAAAAGTCATATTCACTACTTCAAATAAAATGACACAGAGAAATAGCTTTTGCTTTCATTAAGTTTTAACTGTGATAAAACTGGCCTTTTCTGGAAAAAAAATGCCCAGGATAACATAAATTACCCTGAAGGAGAAAAAAAATACAGGTCACACTTCCATAAAATTAGATTAACCATACTGGTATGTGGTAATGTGACTAGCGACCTCAAAATAAATTCTTTTAGATTTCATCAATCTGAGAGCTCTGTAGTTTACAGAAAACATAAAGTTATGAAGAATAGGCTAGGGTTCATATGGAATTCTAACACAAAAGCCTGGTATATGAGTATTTTTTCTTGAGTGGATCAGAGAGGCTTTCTGTCCAACTGTTAAGAAATATTATAGGATAAAAGTTTACCACTCAATACTTTTCTCATCATGCACAATGCTCAAAATCTCCACAAGATTTGGAAGATTGAGCTGGAGAATTCCCATGGCTCTTAGGCGAGTTCCTCCAACCTAATACAAGTCCTCTACTGAAGCCCATAGACTAGCAGATTATAGCTAACCTTAAGAAAGGTTTATACCAAGGAACTTCCTAAAGCACTTCCAGATGGTCTCAGATACAGATCTAACCCTTAAAGAATTCTTAGAAGGAACATTACAACATCCTTTCCTGTGTGAGATTAATTGAGAAATCTGGGTAAATGTCTCTAAAGACACTAAGATCTATCTGAAAGAAAGTGTAGCCTAGAATTATACAGGAAAGGGACTTTGATGTATAATTGATGACTGTGTAGAGTAATCCTAGATTTCAATTGACCCTGTAACTGGTGACATTGTCACTATAGCAGAATCCACAGGCTTGCAGGTATACAGTGTTGATATTGTTAGAGAAACACTCAGATGTACTGTCTACAAGGAGAACATCAGCAACTTCTGGCTGAGCCACAGATTGGCAACTGAGGAGACAAGAGAGTATCAAATATCACTTGTATCAAAGTTCTTCTGAAATAAAGGAAATCCTTCAAAAAGTAGACAGAAGTACAAATATTAGTAGAGAAGACCTACGCAGACAGAGAACAAGCCAATCATTGCATTCATTTGCTTAATGACAATGCCATGTCATACTACAAAACAGTGGTAAGAAAGAAGACAGAAACCTTAGATCAGTTTTTAGTTCTGAAAAGGTTGAGACCCAATGAGCTAGAAGCAGGCCCTAGTGGGCTACAGACCCCTAAGAAGAGAAAGGATATCAGAGAGCCATTCAGGCTCCTAATGCCTTTATGGACAGGGACTCTTTGGGACAATAATCACCTTTCATTTCATTTTTCCCTTCCTCTAAGTCAAAGATGACAACTTCAAGACTGAGTCCAATATGAAATTGTTATATCTGGTAACTTAAGAACATTTTATAACTTTTTGGTGAATATATTGGGAAATTATTTATGTTTCTGGTACATTACATTATACATCCCTTTTATTATGAATAAGTTGGACGAAGTGTGTTTTACAAAACTAAATGCATTATGTGTATTTCCATTACTTCTTAAGGGAATAATAGTTAAAACCAGATCTCATGAACAAGTTGATTTTGTAAGTTAAGTGTCCATTATATTTCTTCTAATATAGATTTAGAGTAGATGTTTTCTATTTTATTCTTTCTAGTATTAATCTTACTAAGAATTTTCAAATTTTATTACAATTTTTAAAAACAAGTTTTTGTTGACTTGCTCTGCTACATGTTTATTTTTTATTTCATTAATTCAAAGTTGATATAGGTAAGATGTGTGTTACTATATTGAAATAACTCAGATAATTAACTTGCAAAGGAAAAAGCATTATTTTGCCTTATTAGGTTTAGAGGTTCTACTCTAAGACTGAAGAGTCCCTTTGCCACTGTGAAATGGTAAGGACCTATATTGAAACAAACCGTGTACCTCATAAGCAAAAACACAGAGGGGAAGGACAACATGAGATCTCACCCTGTCCTTGAAGGGCACACTTCATAGTAGGCCTCAGCTTCTCAAGTTTCAACTACTTTCCTCTAATACCACCCTAGGGCACAAGCCTTTGAAACATGCATCTTTGGGGAAAAGTTATCCCTGTTATTCATGAGAATTGACTTCCTGAAGCTTATCTTGTCATTTTCAGAGAGAGTCTTCATTATTGAAATTTTAGTCATTGCTACTATATACATTTTCCATATTTATTTTGAAGAACTGTACTGGATTCAACCCAGGAGATTTTACATGCCATATCTTCATTACATTTTAGTTCTAATATTTTGTAATCTTCACTGTGATTTCTTTTGGAAGGTATAGATATTCAGAAATTTCATAAGTATGGTATTATTATAGTTTAATTTTTATTATTCAGTTTTATTTTTATTCCACTATGGTGAGATCAATCATTTCAGTTCTTTGATAATTTTGAGGTTTCTTTGTTGTATAATTTATGATAAATTTAGTGAATGCTTCTATGCAATTCAAAAAATATAAATAATACTAATTTTTGGAAGATTTCAGATAGGTATAGTTCTCAACATTGCTATTTGTGTAAGATAGGTCTTCTATACCTGCTTTTTCTGTCAGTTAATAAGACTTGTATGTTAGTTCTTATAAAACTGAAGAATTATCTACTCTTCTGCCACCTTCTCTTTTTACATACACATGAAGAGGTAAAAGATATTTTTTTGTACAGGGATCGAACTCAGTACCTTGTACTTTCCAGGCAGACACTTATGTCACTGAGTTATATCCCAAGACCCCATGCAGAGATAAAAGATGCATTATACATGTAAAAATATATATGCAAAGCACCTGCTTAGGCAGAGTACAGCGGCCAGGGTTCGATCCCCAATATTCCATGTCAGCCCTGCCCCCAGGGCACTCTGAGATGGCAATTGAGACTGAGCATGGTGGTGTGCACCTGTAATCCATGTATTTGGGAGGCCAAAAACAGGAGAATCACTATGAGTTTGATCTACATGGTGAGACCCTGCAGATCCTGTACTAAAAAGAGGAAAAAATATATGCATGTATCAAATATATGCACATGCATATAAAACAAAATTATTTATTAATATATATTTAAGATTGTGACATGTTCTTGGTGAAATGAGATCTTTATGATTTTATAATTACCCTTTTCTTCTTAGTATTTTTTCTTGCCTTAAAGTCTACATTCTCACTGAGTACAAACATATGAACATTATTTTATATTCCAGCTTTGTTGAGGTAAGATTGAGAAATAGAAGTTGTGCACACTCATGTATCCTTTGCTGATAGAGAAGATACTTCCTGAAAATTGCATCTCTAGGCAACTTTGCATTGGAGTGAGCATAATTGGATGCACCCACACAGCCCTTCATGGTAGATCCCACTACATACTAAGGATACAGGCTGTAGCCTATCACTTTTGGGTGACATAACTTTACAGCAGGTCACTATATAAACATTGTAGGCAAATAAAAATTTATTAGCAAGTGCATTTATCTTTAAACATGTATGAACATAAGAAAGGCAAAGTAAAATTACTATAGAATTCTATACTACTTGTAGTTATTTAATAATCTTACACTATGACTATCATCTGTGTCTGTCACTTATGGAAATATCAACATGTACGTCATTTTCAACTGAAAATACACAAAATGATGATTTTTGTATGTGTATAAATTTTGCAGCGACTCCCCAAATCAAGCTATTTAACATATTCATAACTTCATATAAACTTTTCAATATGGTAAGAACAATTAACATCCACAATATTAACAAACACAAGTCACTGTCATATTCAAGTACAAAATACATCATTATTTACTACAGTTACATTGGATACACAAAAAGTGTTTATCCTGTTTATAGAAATTTTGTAATTTTTAAGCAATAATTTTCATTTTGCCAATCCACCAATTCTTACAACCAGTGTTCTATTTTCTGTTTCTATGAGTTTTGCTTTTCTAGGTTCCACATGCCTGTAGAATCATGTGGAATGTCTTTCTGATTTACCATGTTTTACTTAGAACAGTGCCCTCCTGATTCATCTATGTTATCACAAATACCAGAATTTGCAAGGAACTTTTAATGCCAGATAATATTACTTTCTAAATATATGCCACCTTTACTTCATTAATCAGTAGACACATAGATTGTTATTGTATCTTGGCTATCTTGAACAATGGTACAATGAATATGGGTATGCAACTTCCTCTTCAAGATACAGCTTTAATTTTCTATGAACTTATTTACAGAAGTGAGATTGAGTGGAATTTATTTCCAAAAGTGAGACTGAGCAGATGTTCGATATATTTTTTAATATTTAAGATACCACATATTGTTGACCATAATGGTTACACTAATTTACCTCTTCACCAGCAGTATACAAGTATTTCTTTCACATCCTCACTAAAAGTTATTATTTATTGATTACTTGAAAATGGCCTTCCTAGTAGATGTAAAGTTATAATTATTAGGGCTTTGTTTTAGATTTCTCTGATGATAATCAGTGTTAAGCATCTTTATATATATAATCATTGGCCACTTACACTTTGCAAAGATGTCATCTTAGGTTTTTTATCAGTTTACAGTTAGAATAATTGTTCATTTGTTTATCATTGTATTCTTTCAAATATTTGTATATTAACCCATTCTAAGACATATGGTTTGCAAATATTTCCATTTTACTTATTTTTATTGGCTGTATAGAAACTTTAAAATTGATATGCTTTCATTTGTTTATTTTTATTTTCATTGTACATGTTTTCTTTGTGGCATCAAAAAAATCAATCATTGCCAAGAATAATGTCATTCTTATTTCTTTTGTTCTAAGAGTCTTCTGACATCAACATTTATGTGTAACTTATTAATTCATATTTAGGTTTTTGTTTTCTAATGGCAGAAAACAGGGGTCCACCTACAATATTTTCTATGACATTCTCCACTTTTTCTAATATGCTTTAAACAAGAAGTTATCTTATTTAAAAGTGTAACTTTAGGACTGATGTCAGATATTGATCATATTCACATCGGGTAACTTCAGGTCTTTTTATTCTGTATCATTGGTCGGTATACCTTATTATTTACCAATATCATACTATTTTAATTATTGTAGCTTGTTAATATATTTCCAGTCTTATCTCCAACTTACTGTTCTTCAGGATTACTTTACCTTTTAAGATATTTTGTGGTTTTACATAAATCCAGTTTTTTAAATTTAGCTCATGCAGTTTATTTATTTATTAATTTATTTTGCCTGGCCAACTCTTTTTCTTTAATAGTTTCTTTGAGAAACAAACAGCAAAGCAAAAGTTTCAAAACTGACTAGTAGGATGCTTTCAAAAATTAATACATTGAATATTATTGTCTTAGTGGTTATTCATTGTACAAGATGCAGACATGATATCCTGTCCAAACACTATTAGCAAAAATTTTTCTATTCATTGAATTAAGATAATACAGCTGTATATCTATCCTTTATTGAATATACAGACAAAAATGATTCTTTATTTGTATCCCCCTTTTTTGCTTAGTTTTGTCAGAGAATGGTATTCCATTGTCATTTAAATATGATAGGTATGTGAGTTCAGCAAACCATTCCAATATACTCCAGTAGTCCATAATAGTAGTGGGTTTTCCATAAGACTGGCAATGTCAGAAGTTACTGACTTGAGCCCTTTACAGCTCAGCATATTAATATGGATTTACTTTTTATACTTCGTTTTTATACTTTTTTGCTGAATAGTTAAGATTAAGATAAATCAAGACCTATATAACAAGAAATGTAGCTTTTGCATCTGCTAATGTCAGTCAAATCTCCTCATCATTTAACCTGAAACCCTGTACTGCAATCTGTAGATCCTTTGTCAGTGTCAGACATGTGGATGAGTCATGGCCATTGCTTGACCAATGTGCTCTCTGTGAAAGCCAGAGAGAATATTTTCTCTCCATGTAACTCTTCTTAGGCACACACTACATCATCAATCACTTTCCTCTTTGGCCCCATAATCTCCTTGATCAGAAAATTTGGGGCACAACTGAGTTGCAGGATGTTATAGTGTGGGTTCTCCTATGTCCTCAGTTCTCACTGAACTTGAAGGGCTAGGGCAAAAATGTTGGCTGCCCTTTCAGCCCTTCTTTTTCTCTAATTTTTGCTCTGCAAACTTAGGTTGTTGGGCTGGTGAGATGGTTCAGTGGTCTAAAGCACCTACTTAGAGCAAGCTTAGCAAAGCACAGGGACCGCGGTTCAATCCCCCAGCACCACATGCCAGCCAGCCCCGCCCCCTGGTGGGCTGAGCTGGCC
>NW_004524608.1:9973338-9974292 GCF_000260255.1 Octodon degus
ACAGATCTTTGTTTTGGAAAATACATTTCATGCAGCTCCTTCATGTTGTTCCTATAAGTTAAAGAAATAATGGGAACAAATAATAGTGCTTACAGAATTCAGTTAGTAAAAATTTATCTCACTGAATGTGACTAGGAAGTTGTTCAGCTGAAAAGTTAGCTTCTGGCTAACCTTGAAATTCCTCAGGCTTCTGAGTTGGGCAAAAAGTCCACTATTCTACTAATCAATTTTATCTTTCCAGTGCAGGCTAGAGCATGGGCCTTGAAGCCCTTTAACAAGTCAACTGAAGAGCATAATGTAGGTGTATAGTTACAAATGGTGATGAAATGATAACTCCTTAAAAGGTAACACGTGGTCATATTAATGATATTCCTGACATGGCATTTGATAAGTCAGATACAATACCTTCATATTAAGCACTTATACATCTGTCATCTTACCGCACTTGGTTTATTTGTAACACTCAATCAGTGTTCTCCAGCGTTGTTGTCAAAACCATTTTTAGTCTGTAATGAAAACGCTAAGAACTGGCCAAATATCTCAGCAGATGAAAGCACCTGCAAGCAGGTGCAGAGGCCAGGGCTTCAATCCCAGGGCATGCTGAAATGGCAATTGAGACTGAGTGTGGTGGCGCATGCCTGTAATCCCAGCTCGTAGGAGGCTGTAGACAGGCAGATCACTATGAGTTCGATCTAGCAGTGAAACCCTGAACATCCTGTAGACCCTCCCCTAAAATACCAAAAAAAAAAAAAAGAAAAAAAAAGAAAGATAAAGAAAAAAAGAAAAACAAATCTCTAAATCTTAAAATCTTGATCAAACATCGTCACTGCACCCAATTAGGAATGAAAATCATAAGATGTAAAGTAAGAGACACATTTTTGGGTTCACTTCATAAAACCTTGCCTGCAAATTGCACTAAAATGGATAGAGGAGGCCCCTCAGTCATCGAGAACA
>NW_004524608.1:9974392-9975782 GCF_000260255.1 Octodon degus
AACAATTATATATTTTTCCACAGAAGTTCAGAAATCTAACCATATACAGCATTGTAGCAAGACAGTCGTGTGACTTTTTTTCTTTTCTCTTGTTTTCATTTATTACCCTTTCTTTTTTAAACAAACATTTACCTGAGAGACAGTACTGCAGTAATTGTTATGTCACGACAAGCAGTTTTATTTAGAAGACCAGAATGGCTGGCATTCCAAGCATGACCCTAGTATTACACATTGCTATTTTCAGTGCAGTTGCTTAGTTCACAGGTATCAGTATATAGATTTAGTCATGGTGAAAATTCGACGAATTACTAGTTTCAAAAACCTACTTAAGATTCTCAGGATCACTGCCTTACCCACCTTGTACATATAAAGGTATGGCTTTGCCCCTGTCATGTTTCCTAGCTTTTATCCTTGCCCTCTCTTCATTGTCTTATCCTCAAGTTCTCACTTTCATTTTAAGTGTGTTATGCATTTCTATTTTTATTCTTCTTTTGAGTTCTTATACTAGGGAGACTATATGATATTTGCACATGTGGGTCTGGTTTATTTTACTTATGTGTAGATATTTAAGTAGCATCCACTTAAATATGAAGGCTTAAAGTTTATCAATTTTTAGAGCTGAGTAATACTCTATTGTGTAAAAATACCAGATCTTTTTCATTCATTCCTCAGGTGACGGGCATCTTGGTTGTTTCTAAGATTTGGCTATCACAAATTCTGCTACTCTTAACATAGATACACATATATCACTATGATATGACATTTTCAGTTCCTCCAGGTAGGGGGGTAGCTGGTTTAAATGGGACTTTTAGTCCTAGGTTTTTAAGGAATCTCTGTACTAATTTCCATAATGGTTTCACCAGTCTACATTCCCACAAGCAGTAGAAAAGGGTCCCTTTTTCCCCAGAGCCTCTCCAACGTTTGTTGTTGGTTGATTTTTTCAGGATAGCCATTCTTTCTGGGATGAGATGGTACTGCAGTGTTGTTTTAATTTGCATTTCATGGAAGGATAATGAAGTGGAGCACTTTTTCATATATTTATTCACTTATTTAATTTCATCCTCTGAGAAGTGTGTGTTCTTCTCAAATGCCCATTTCTGGATTGGGTTTTAAAATTTGGGGCCCTAATGTTTTTTAGTTCTTTATAAATTCTAGAGAGCAGACCTTTCAGTGCTAATAGTCAAGATTTTTAACAAATTTGTGTGTTATCTTTTCACTTTGTTGGTAATTTCTATGGAGTTGCAAAAACTTCTCAATATGAGGAGGTCCCATTCACTAATTCTTTCAAGTATTACTCAAGCGATTTGATTTTTGTTCATGAACTCTATGCCTACCCATAAGTATTCAAGAGTTCCTCCTACTTTCTCTTCCAGGAGATTTAGTGTTTCTG
>NW_004524608.1:9983376-9993262 GCF_000260255.1 Octodon degus
AAAAAAAAAAAAAAAAAAAAAAAGTGATTTTTGAAAATGACATGATGGAAAGTTCTAAAACTTCTACTTAATTTGAGACTAATGTGATTTAAAAATTCCAAATAGCCTTGAGATACTAAAAGTGAAAATCTCACTAAAATGTCCCATTATCCATTTTTAAATACTTTGGAAAGAGCTAGCTCTGGCTGAATAAATCACCACTAGCAACATGACAAGCTCTGAGACATGCTTGTGGTATTTTGCTAAACAAAATAAAGACAAGTCTTCCCAGAAGACCTTTGAACATACTTCTGATTAAACTCTTCTATGTAAACATCTTGTGAACAACAGTCAGTATTATGTCAGGTTTTTTGCTATGTTGGAGTTGGCAAGGGGCAGAGAAGTGCCAGACTTTCCTTTTAAAATATTACAAATATATCTACTTTTCAAATTTTCTTGTTGTGAATAAAAACCTCTGTCACATGCATTTAAAATACATGTTACCAATAAAAGATTAATAAACTCATATTAATTTGCTACTTTTACATAAACAGCCAAACTCTCATATATGAAGATAAGAAAGAATCAGCAAGGTAAAATGAAATCATTACAAAAAACAGTCTCTAGGGGCCGGGGAGATGGCTCAGTGGAATAAGTGCTTCCCTGGCAAGCACAAGGGCCTGAGTTCAATCCCTGGTTCTGAAAAAAAAAACAGTCTTACATATAATAAATCTTCACAAGACTAATAAGCTATCTGCTATGTAACAGAATATAATCTCTGAATTAGTTCCTATTAATTCAGTATGTACAGTTAAGTAGGAAATACAGTCTAATATATCTAAATTCCATTTCATCAGTTAATATTTTATTTACAGTTGCAGCCCATGTAATTTCATAAGTCAAACAAAAGAAAGAAAATGAACAGAAGACGCAGATTTAAAGATTTACTGCAAAGAACTGGCCTATAACATTTGAAGGACTGATTAGCATGTCTGACATTTTTTGAATAAGCCAAAAGAAGGAGTGTTCTGGAATTCTCAGGCATTAGAGGCTGCTGTCAATGACATTTTTTCTTCATTAGTGAGGCCTCAGAACTCCTTTTACTGATTACATGAAGATGACCTGTGTCATCTAATATAATCTCCATTTTTTCAGATTGACTTTTTTATTTTTTAAAGACAGTACAAAACAATATTAAAACAGAAAAAATTACAAGTGATACAGAATTTTACATAACAAAGTAATATGTATTTCACTATATTTGTTGTAATGCATAGTTCTGTCTTCCAAGCAGTCATCCATGTTACCGAATATATGCATGCAAAATTGGAAGAAGAATGAAAAAAGAAACAAAAGCATAAGAAATTAAGACGATAACAAGTACAAACAATGGAAAAAGGAGACAAAAAATAAATAAAGCATTATTTGCTTCTTTCTGTACACCATCAGAAATCCACAATACAGTTGTCCAAACCATCCTGCTTACATACATAGACGTATGTCTTTCCCCCACTCCCTCTCCCATCCTTCTCAACTCAGTAACTTTTTCCTTTTGAATAAGTTCATTCCCTTTTCCCAGTATCTAATGTGCTCTTCAGATTCTATTTTCTCTTTCGGGCTGTCACACTAAGGAGACAATTCAACGTTTGCACACGTGGGTCTGATTTATTTCACTTAAGAGTATGGTCTCTAGTTGAATCCATTTATCTACACAAGATTCAAATTTATCCTGTTTTAGAACTGAGTAATACTCCATTGTGCAAAAGTACCACATCTTCCTTATCCAATCCTCAGTTAAAGGATATCTAGGTTGTTTCCAGGATTTAGCTATGACACATTGTGTTGCTATAAACATGGGCGCACATATCTCTGTGGTACAAGGTTTTCAGTTCTTTGGGAAAAATACCCAGAAAGGGAATAGCTAGCATGAACTTGATATCCAGTGCTAGCTTTTTAAGGAATCTCCATACTGATTTCCATAGTGATTGTGCTATGGAACACAACACTGTGCTCCCACCAACAGTAAAGAAGGGTTCCTTTTCCTCCACAGCCCCTCCAGCATTTATTATTGATTGACTTCTTGATATTAGCCATTCTTACTGTGGTGAGATGGAATCTCAGTTTCATTCTAATTTGCAGTTATCAAATGACCAACATGTTGAAAGTTTTTTTTCAACAAAATGTTTTCTTCTGAGAAATGTATTCATCTCAGATGCCCATTTTTTGATTGGGTCTTTGAATTTGGAGGACCTAATTTTTTAAAAAAAATTATGTTGTAGATAGAAGAACTTTTTCAGAGAGAGAGTTGGCTATAATTTCCCCCTTTGTGGTATTTTTTCTTTACTTTGTTGGAGATTTGCTTTGAAGTGCCGAAACTTCAAAAAGATGAGATCCCAGTTTTTAATTCTTTGAAGTATTTCTATGAAGTTTTGTTTTTATTCATGAACATACCTCCTCCTATGTCTTTAAGATTTCTATCTACATTTTCCTCCAGAAGACTTAGAGTTTCTTTTTTAATATTTAATATTTAAATCTTTTATCCATATTGACTGTAGTTTAGTGCATGATGATAGACATGGATCTAGTTTTAGCCTTATGCATGTGGAAAGCCAGTTTTTTCAGCACCATTTGTTAAAGAGGCTATCTTTCCACCAACAAACATGTTTGGCTCCCTTACCAGAGATAAGTTGGCTAGGTGTGTTTGCAGATGTGTCTATATCTTCTAATCTGTTCTATTGATCCTCAGGTCTATCTCTATGCCACTACCATGCTGATTTTATCACAGTAACTTTATAGTATAATTTCATGTCCAGGATTGTAGTACTTGTGGTACCTCCTGCCTTTCTTTTGTTTCCTAGGATTTCTTTCGGTATTCTGGGTCTCTCCTGGGTCCAAATGAATATGAAGAACATTTTCCCTAGTTCTGTGAACTATACTAATTTCATTGAATCTGTTTAACAATTTGGGACTATGGCCATTTTCACATTAGTTCTTCATATCCAGGAGCGTGGAATATCTTTCCACCTTCTCAAATACTCTTCAGTCTCTTTTCTCAGAGAACTGTATTTTCACTGTATAAGCCTTTTGCTTCCTTTGTGAGATTGATTCCTAAATGCATCAATTTTTTAGATGTTATTGTGAAAGGTGTGGTTTCCCTAATTTTTCTCTCAGTGTATTCATTGTTTATGTACAAAAATGTTACTGATTTTTGGATGTTGGCTTTGTATCCTACTATTTTACTGAATTTGGTGATTAAATCTATAAGAATCTTGGAGTTTTGGGTTCCTCTAAGTAGAGTATCATGTCATCTGCAAATAATGATAATTTTACTTCTTCATGTCCAATCCTTACTCTGTCTATTTCTCTCTCTTGTATCAATTGCTCTGACTAATGTTTCTAGAGATACATTGAGTAGGAGTGGAGACAGTGGACATCATTGTCTTGTTCCTGATTTTAAAGTGAAGGTCTTTAGTTTTTTCCTATTTGGTATGATGTTGGCTCTTGGTTTCTTATAGATGGCTTTTATCAGGTTGAGATATAGACTATCTACTATGATTCACTGTAGGGGTTTTTTTTTCCCCTACATGACTGTTGGACTTGGACCATTGGAACATGGCCTTTGTTGGTAGGATTTTTGTTAAATTTTACATTGTGTTTCCCATTATGGGGTCATTCAGAGTTTGCATATCCTCTTGACTCTGCTTTGGAGTTTCATATTTATCTAGGAAACTGCCCATCTCCTCTGTGTTTTCCTTCCTGAGAGAATTAAAGATTTGGAAATAGGTATGATGATCTTGTGAATTTCTCTAGGATCTGTAGTGATTTCATACTTTCTATTCTTTATTGCATGAATTTTTGTTTTTCCTTTCCTTTTTTAATGAGGTTGGCTAGGGGTTTATCAATTTTATTTATTCTTTCAAAGAACCAACTTTTTCACTCATTTATTTGTTTTGTTTTCTTTGGTTTGTCTCAATTACATTAATTTCTGCTCTAATCTTTATAATTTCCTACCTTCTTTTGGCTTTGGGATTGACTTGGCCTTCTTGTTCAGGGTCCACTTAAGTTCTTAATAGGTTGGTCCAGCACCAGTACAAGCTCCATGCTTTTGCACAGGGAGCCAAGGGTCAGAGTTTACCAGTCCCACAGGCCACCCAAAGTATTCTCCAAAGATCTTAAATGGTGCCAGGAAAGCTCCATGCTTGCTCATGCTGGGCCCACAGAGTTTAACTCTGCAGAGCCCTGGCAGGCTGCTCAGGGTTCTCTTAGTTCTTAAAAGCTTGGCTTGGCACCAGCACAAGTTCCATGCCTATGCACTGGGGCTAAGAGTCTGACTTTACCAATCCCACAAGCTACCCATGGTCCTTTCCAAAGTTCTTCTCAAGTTGACTTATAAGTTTTAATCACATCTATAGAATATTTTCACACCAACTGCATATTTGATATGTGGTTGAGTAACTGGCTGCTATAACCAATAGAGGCATCAAAAAGATGATCACATCAATAAGTAGAAATTACAAACTGTAGGATAGATTAACTTCCCTAAACTGGAAAGAGGACTATTACTCAATTATAATTTAAATCCTGCTTTCTTGAAGTAACAGAGAATCAAAGAGAGAAAGCTAAAATAATGTTTTTTTCTTTTTTAAAAAATATTTTAAAGAATATAATAATAATTGACAAGACATTAGAAATGGTATGCATTTAGAAGAACAAAATGAGAGGTATTCAACCATGGTTTTCATATTACACATTGTTGTCCTCGATGTAGTGGCTTAGATTACAGATATCAATATACATTGGTAATCAAAGTGAAAATTCTAAACATTAACTTTTTTTTTAAAAAAAAAAGATGGATATTATTAGTACAATCCTCTCAGCCTTGCTGTATGTGTACTATAAACCTCATAATTGTTCTCAATTCTGTTTTTCTCAATTTATACCATATATATAATGGTGAAAAAGAATTATTTCTACATAAAAAAATTCAATAAATTATGAATTTCCATTGATTCTCATCTAAAAAATTTATAATTATGAGAAGGATTATTTCAAAGATATACTAAATACATTTGTCATTGATAGCACTACCATTGATATATTGATTTATTAATTCAGAAATAAAGAAGTTGTTTTGACAATACTTAATCCATGTCATAGAAATATGAATTTATAGAAAGACAGAAAAAATTCCATTTGTAAAAGATATATGATGGGACAATTATAACATTTTAGAATCTATGGCACAACTTTAATTGGGATTATAGTTGTAGAAATTTATATTGTTTGTTTTGACTGACAGTACAAGAAAGATAACTAAAAACTATGTAAAACAGTTTTTACTAAATTTTAAAATACATAAAAAATTAACCTTATTTTCTCAAAATTGGTGAAATTTATTACATAGAGATTTATGTAATCATTATGATAATCAGGATATATATTTCCTTAATCAAAAACAACTTTCTTAGGTAGGCCAGATAGCTCAGCAGATTAAAGCACCTGCTTAGGCAGACACAGAGACCAAGAGTTTTATCCCCAGCCTGCTGTGCCGGCCCCACCCTTAGGGCAAGCTAAGAGGGAGATTGAAACTGGGAATAGTTATGCTAGCCAGTAATCCCAGCATTTGGGAGGCTGAAAAACAGGATCACTAAGAGTCCTATCTGTGTAATAGACCCTGTACTAAATACTTAAAAATGAGTTTTTAAAATAGGATAGATATACAGTTACTTCCTTTTAATTCAATGAGAAAAAATATTTGTACTAATAGGTTTGGACAGGATATCATGTCTGCATCTTGTACTATGAATAAATACTATGAAGACAAAAATGTGCAATGTATTAATTATTGTAACTGTCCTACTAACCTGTTTTGAAACTATTTCATTGCCATTTGTTTCTCAATAAAATTAATTTAAAAATATCTTGATAGCTGTTTATGATCAAATTATCTCTCTAGGCCTAATTTTAGATAATGATACATCTGTTCCCCATTTTTAAAATTTTGAAATTTTAGAATTTCATATTAATGACACTCTTGGAAACTATCTTTTCTGATTCACCATAATATTTTAACATACACATGTTAGTTGGTCAATAGATCAATAGTTTTGAACCCTTTGTTGAGAGTATTTAATTACATGGGATGAACCACAGTTTGTTTGTCTAGCCACAACAGAAGGGAATTTTGATTGTTTAATAAAGATGCAATTTTACATAAAGATGTTGTAAGCATTTGTGTTCATACATTAACATGAACATATTTAAATTTCTTTATGGCAAATAAATAGAAGGGGGATTGCATATGGAGTTACCTTTAACTTCAGAAGCTATCACAAACTCTTTTCCAGGTAATGTACACAGCTGGCCTTGCCCTTGGCACTGTATGGAAGTTCTACTGACCCCATTCCTTTCCTAACAGAAGAATGTTTTTTTAATTGTCACTGTTTGGTTAAGCTTTTCTTGTTGTGTTATTTTGTCTTGTTTGTTGTTCCTGAATTTTTTTAAGTTTTTATGATTTATGATAATATCTGTCAGTCTGTGACTTGTCATGATTTTAATAGTTTCTATTGATCAAAATTTCATTTAACATTAAGAAAAATTTACTTCAATATTTTTGTGTTATCAATAGTGCTTTTCATGTTACTTCCATGAATCTTTGTTGTGGCTCAAATTTCACTCCAAAAAAGGACTAGTTCTCACACTTTACACTTAGTCTTAGAATTCTTGTTTATTTACTTATTTATTTGGTACCAGAAATCAAATACAGAATTTTGTATTTGTGAGGCAGGTGCTATGCCATTGAATTGTGTCCCCAGCTGGGATTAATATTTTTTAAGGTGTGAGATTACTTTTCTTTTTTTTAAACAAATGGATGTTTAATTTTTTGAATACTCTTGTTAAAAGATTATTTTTACTCTGTTCTCCTGTGTGTACTTGTTAAAATCAATCAGTCATATTTCTTTTAGACTTTTTCTGGAAACTCTATTATACTTCTTTGATACAGTTTAAGCTTTTACCCCTACCACATTGCCCAGAACCAAAGCTTTATAATAACTTTTAGGGGAGTACGAGTGCTGAATATTTATTCTTTACTCTCAAAAACTGTCTAAGTGCTTTTAGATATTTGAAAATTTATGTAAACTTAAGAATCTACTTTGCTCTGTGGGAAAAATAAAATCCAATTAAAATTTTTATGATAATATAAGCAAATTTGAAAATGGCTGATATTTAAGATTCAGATGTCTTTTTAAGATTTATGTTGAGTCTTATTGTCTTTGCACATTATATATCATGTGTGTGAATTTTTTTCAGTGTTTTTTAATATCCAGTAATCTGGTACTTGATGCAAGAATGCTTTTGCTTGCATAAAATTTGATTGGCAATAGGGCCAGGGAGATGCCTCAGTGGAATAAGTGCTTCCCTGGCAAGCGCAAGGGCCTGAGTTCAATCCCTGGTTCCCCCCTCAAAAAAAAAAATTTGGTTGTCAAACAAAAGTATTTGGCAATATTTTGTTTTTGCTTGTGAATGCTGAATTGGGTGGCAAATAGCACTGCACCCATCTTTCCCACAAGAATCTGGGCTTCACCAATCCTTTCAAGAGTTGTGGAACAAATTATATTTGTAGACTGAGGTGCCAGAGTTTATGCTCATCAAAATATGATGCCACATATTTTTCTGATTGTAAGCACTATTTTTATTTTAAAAAAGCAGCTTGCAGTTGCTCATCACAAATAAATGTAAATATGATTGAAATTCATGTGGTAGCTTTGATTCACTTATTAAGTCTTGATATTTTTCTTTAAGATATATTTGGCTATCCTAAGTAGTTCCAACAATTTGATTATTTCTAGTAAATTGAATTTAAGCTATTTTCTTTAATTATTGTACATAGAATATAAAGGGCTATATAAGACATCAGTGATTAGCATATAGTTCTTGTGTTATTCCTGCTCTTACATAAAAAAGCATTTAATTTTTACCTTTAAGTATGGTATTACCTGTGAGTTATTAAAGTATATTATTGCTGTCAGTTAAAAGATATCTACTGTTATTCCATTTGTCTCAAAATTTTGATCATGATTGAACATTACATTTGATATATATATTGGTCTTTAACTAATGAATATTTCAGTAGTGAGCCAACCTTGCATTCCTAACATATTATGATTCCTGTCTATCACCAATGTGACCCTTTTCACCTCTCAGCTTAATTGGTTCCTTATCTCTGTCTGGAAATTCAGGGTTTTCTTTTCCCCTTACTTTGCATACTTTTAGTGAATGATTGGCTTGGAAACCAAGTGATGGAAGAACAGAGAAAAAGCAAAGATACATACATAAAATAAAGCAATAAAGACTCTTTCCCTCAGTCTTGTAAACAGGTATTCTGAATGGTAAGAGTTTATCTGCCTTAGAGCTGTATGTTTCTCTAAAGTACTGGTGCTACCACTGTCGTACTGCCCAGAGAAAGCATGGCCCCAGAACAGGAAAGAATAAATGCCGAAAAAACTCAGGATGCTTCATTAACTCTCTCTCTCTGACCCTAGGGCTCTCCTTTGTTAGTACCCAGATGGAAAGCAGACACATTCTTTACTGCTTTTTTTTTCCTATACAAAGTACAAAATTGTGAATCCTAGAATTCCTGTGAGTCAAATCTGGGAGTTCCGAGCAGAAAACTGACATGGGAGACTCACCTCCACTTTGGTAGTATAGTAGAGTCTGGTTTCCTCATTTAGTCCATCTGTCTCCAATTATCACTTACAGTTCTCTGAGATCTCCATCTTTTCTATCCATATAGTTTAAGTATATGCAAGTGAAATGTGCTGATTACATTCTAGCCAAGACTTAATAGAGGTCTTTAGGTAAACACAGTTCAAAAAAAAAAAATCCTTCTTGTCTTGTATAGAATATTCGTTAATCTCATATTGTACTTTATAATTAAATTTGATATTCACGGTTAAGATGAACATTCCCCTGTTTATTGAGTTATATAGATTTAAAATTATCCTCAGGAATTACAGTAGAAAAATGCATAGCAGAGATTTTTTGATAGCCAAGTAGAACCATATACTAAAGTACATATGTAACAACAATTTGATGCATTTATAGTGTAAAAATTGAAAATAAGCCATTCCTTTGTATTCCTATGTGATATTAGGTATAGTTCATTGAGTCTGGCTTCAGATGCAGTTCATTATATAGTTCTGCATTATTATCAGCGACAGTTGCTGTGTATAATTTATTCTTACCAGGGTTGTACTTTTTGCTTTGTCGTCATCCAAGTGTCGTATGTAGTGTTGTGGGATTATGGGGGAGTATAATATATTTGATGTGTGAGTAGACACACAAACTTGAGTTTTCCCTTGAAAAAGAGTTATTTTTCACCTGTCACCTTTCATCTAAAAATATTAGATGTTTGTTTTGACTGCTACCTCTTCTGTTGAACCTTGAGTAAAGAAAAAGAAAAGTTTGATATCTGCAAATTTGACAGTTTGTAGGTTCGTGAAAACCACACATTGCATGATGAATTATTTGTCATGCCTTTGTCTGTGTTGTCCAGGATCTACATAATGCCTCTGGCTAGGATTTTCTAGAGAATCAGAGGACACAATCAGCTTGAGACAGAAAAGTCAGGGCACCTACCTATTTGAAAGGGTTTTCCTCTGAAGTACTGGGGCGTGAAGATGCCTAACACTTGACCACATCATCTTATAATTTCTGCCTATCCCTGTGCATTAGTTGCCCATTTCAGTGAGGAGAAACAGAGGCTTAAAATCAGGAAGATCTTTAGTTTCTTTACGGAAAATTTCTTCCACATGAATACCCATACTACATGATTTGTTACAAAGAGATAATTTCTTTTTTTCTTTTTTTTTTTAAATTTTATTTATTTATTTATGAGAGAGAGAGA
>NW_004524608.1:9999780-10004288 GCF_000260255.1 Octodon degus
TTGCTGAGTAGGGTGTCATTTAATTTCCATGTATTTAATGTTTTCTTTTTTCTGGTTTCTTTTGTCATTTATTTCCAGTTTCATTGCACTGTGGTCAGATAATGTACATGGTATAATTTCTGTTTTCTTGCATATAGTTAAACAAGATCTATGGACCTGTATGTGGTCTATTTTAGAAAATGTCCCATGTACAGCTGAGAAAAATGTTTATTCAGCTGTGTTTGGGTGGAACACTTTGTATATTTCCACCAAGTCCATTTGTTTCAAGCTCTGATTCAGTTCTGTTATTTCTTTCCTAAGTTTTTGTCTGGTTGACTTATCTTTTGGAGATAAGGGGGTGTTAAAGTCTCCTGTTAAAATTGTGGTATTGGATATTAGATTTTTCATGTCCATTAAGATTTGTTTTATATAGTTGGGTGCTCCTGTGTTTGGTGCATACATATTTATGAGTATTACCTCTTCCTCTTGAATTTTCCCCCTGACCAGTATATAGTGCCCTTCTTTATTTCACTTGATCATTGTTGGTTTGAAGTTGAGACTGTCCGAGAATAGAATTGCTATCCCTGCTTTTTTCTGAGGAGCCTGGGCATGTAGTATTGTGTTCCATCCTTTGACTTTCAGCCTAAGGATGTCTTTATGAGTTAAATGTGTTTCTTGTATACAGCATATTGTTGGATTTTGTTTCCTAATCCACTGTGCCAGTCTATTTCTCTTAATTGGTGAATTTAGCCCATTTACATTGATGGTTAGAATTGAGATATATTGACTTACAGTTGCCATGTTATTTATCTGTTGTCGTTTACTCCTTTTTCTCCTGTGTTTTATTGCTTGCCCTATTTAGTTGGTTGCTTCTGATCTCATTCGTGGAATTCTGATCATTTTGGTCCCTCTCTAGAACATCTTTCAGTACGCTGTGTAGGGTTGGCTTTGTCATCACAAAATTCTTTAGCTGTTCTTTGTCATGAAAGTATTTCACTTCTCCATCAAACTTGAAAGAGAGTTTTGCAGGGTATATTAGTGTGGGCTGGAATTTGTTTTCATAGAGGACCTGAAGCACTGTGCTCCATGCTCTTCTTGCCTGCATGGTTTGTGAAGAGAAGTCGGCCGTAATTCTGATGGGTTTTCCTTTGTATGTGATCTGATTCTTTTCTCTAGTGGCTTTCAATATATTATTCTTGTGCTGAATTTCTGGGATCTTGACTATTATATGTCTCCATGTGTTTTTCATTGCCTTGAGGTTACTTGGCATTCTTTATGCTTCAGTTACCTCAATGTCAGATTGTTTCCTCATTTTGGGAACTTTTCTGCTATTACTTCTGCCTATATTTTTTTAATGTCATTTGTATTGATTCCTTCTTTCTCTTTGATACCTGTTAGTCTTACATTGTTCATCTTTGCATCATCTTGCAGGTGATGGATTATTCTTTCCTGCATCCTCGTGGTTTTTAAGAGATTCTTTCTTACCTTTTCACTAGCTGCACCAGCATCTTCAAGATCTGAAACTCGGTCTTCATTTTCACTTAAACAGTTTTGCAAGCTTGTGATTGAGGTTTTCATTTCCTCTATATCTCTTTGACTCTGCTTCATGCAATGTATTTCTTTCCTGAATTGCTCATTCAAGTAATCCGTCATTTTTCTAATCTCCTCTATTTCTTTAATCTATGTCTTCTCTAAAAGCAGTTATAAATTCTTTTACTGCAGTGTTTTTTTCAGATTGGGTTTCCTCCCTATGTTTCTGTAGTTGCTTCTTTACTTCAGATGCTATGAGTTCTGAGAATGCTTTTTTTTATTTCAGAAAAGAGTTGTGCTCTGATTTCCTCTATATCTTTCTGCTATTGCTTATTTACTATTGATGCTCTTAATTCATGCATTTGAGCAGAGCTAGTGTCCTCCACACTTGTTCTGGGTGGGTACTGGGTTTCCTCCATATGTTTCTACATTTGATTATTTACTGAAGATATTATTAATTCAGGGATTTCTTTTTTTTCTTTCCAATCTGTGTTTCTCTATACCTTTCTGCAACTGTTTCTTTATTTCAGAAGCCATTGATTCATTACTTTCAGCTATGTGATTCCCAATTTGTTCTGTGTTAGTGTCCTCTGCACTTGTTACAGGTGGGCTTGGGTTCTGAGGTTGCATTTTATTCCTTCTCATCATTTTGTGTAGCACTGTCTTCTGACCTTTGCTGTAGATCTTCGTTGTAGTTATAACCTTAGTATATACTGAAGTTCAGGTGCAGATCTAAAAAGTCTGGATTTATCCAGCTGTACCTGGCTTGGGTCTGGCTGCTGTGCTCAGCTCCTTCCTGCTGCTGCCCTTGAGGGTGAACCTGTTGTGCCCCTGTGGCAAGATGTTCTGGTCCTGGACTAACTGGGTGGTTCTATCCTCTACCCTCTCTGTAGGGTTTGCAGCTGCAGGGTTACACCCCATGCCTGTATGCCAGGCCTGAGCTGAGCCTGTAGGGAACATGGTGTAGTAGGGGTAGAGGCAGCTTTCCCACACACTTACTGCATCAGGGCTAGGACTGGGTCTGGGTCTTCTCAGAATGTCGCAGATATTCCTACTCGTCATGCGGTGTGGGGCAGTGCTGCAGAGTGGTGTGGGGTGTCCCAAGGGGGTGGAAGATGGTTGCTGTGCCTGGGCTGGGACCCGGAGTGGGTCCCACCGGCGCAGGGTAGCCGGAAGCTCTCCCCTCAAACAGTTTCAACTATTCAACTTTTAAAAATTTGTCTGGGGCCAAGGATATATTTCTGTAGCACAGCACTTGCCTGGCAAATACAAGGTTCTGAGTTCAATTCTTGGCACCACATAATGATCTATAGGTTTGTATGTGTGTGAGTACACAAGTATGGATAAAAATATGTATTGTATTTTTTCATGGAGTGATCAGCCAGATATGGCTATAAGAAGAGAAATGGGAAAAGTTTAGGAAGAAAAATTTATTCCATTATGTGCAAGTGTTAGAGACAGTATCCATGGCACCCCAAATAGGGTCTCATTGGAAAGACATGAAAGTCATCAAAAATCAGAACACAGGAGTACTAGAGCTCTTTATTAGATTTTCATATCAAAGTCAGTCAGGGCAGGTGTACAAACACAGTGGCCACTTTGAATAATTTTGGTGGTCTTTAATAGAATCACATCTAGATGCTTAATAATAGGTCCTAAGAAAATTAAGACAGAGGAATATCAGTCAATAGAGAGGTTAAACTCTGAACTGGTTGCTTTGCATATGAGAGGTATGTTCTTGGCTAGGCCCTTGTATGGATGAATATACAAAATCTGTATAAAAATTATATCCAGAATAGTGAAAAACACTGAAAGTTGTTGTGAAAATATTGAATGGTTAAAATGGAGGTGTGTACAAAGTGCATTAATTTACTGTTTTAGAATTCAAAGGCTGGCAAGATAGCTTAGCAAACTAAGCACCTGCTTAGGCAAGCACAAGGACAAGAGTTCAAACCCCTACACCACATGCTACACCAACCTCTCCCCCAGGCTTCCTGAGCTGGCCACTGAGACCAGATGTGTTGGCACATGCCTGTAATCCCATCACTGAGTAGGCTGAAAACAGGAGGATCACTACAAGTTGGAGCTGCATAGCAAACCCTGAACCAAATACATTAAAAAAAATCAGTGGCATTTAAGGGTCATGAAAAAGCAGGAAAATAAAAGAAACTTTAAGATATTGATTGAGTCTATGAGCTAGAATAGCAAAGTCTGTGTCTCCCCCAGAAAAATAGAGAAACGCAATCTGCTTCCCAACAAACTAGACTAGTCTAGGTGAGGGTAAGATCATTTCTCAGAGTTTTCTCTGTCCACCCACTTTTCTCAGCAGCACTTCAGGAGTGCTGCAGTACACTGCAGAAAAGGGTAAGTGTTCAGCAGACATTCTGCGAACCACTTTTTAAGTGATAGTGAGTCTAAACGTGCCAAGTGGATTAGCACTCCCACATGTGCATGCTTTCCCACACACAGAATTTGTTCCTCCAATCCCTTTTTTTCTTTTTTACTTTTCTATAAATCACCAACAATTTTGGAAAACATTGATTATTATGTAGCAAATGTACATTTTTGGAAATACATCTTTTAGATGAGAAAATATAATTTTTCATAAATATACTTTTTTAAAAAATGGATTGAAATTGTTTAGATGAGAACTTTCCATGTGGACAGAAATTCTGGAAACTGCAATTTTTGGTAACTAAATTTTCTGTTGAAAGCACCAAGTAAGAAAATGGGTCGATATTTTTTTAAAACACGATGTTGAAATGTTAGAAAACCTAGACATAGATACAGTTGGAAATGTTGCTCTACTTTAAATGGGAAATACTGAGAAAATGCCCTCTTGAATATCACCAGAAAAATAAAAGATTGAACGCTAAATTGCTTCCTAAAGATTAAAAAACAACTGTAATGTAAATTTAAAAATGAGAGGATTAGAGATATAGCTCAAGAGCATAAGTTCTTGCCTCGCAAGCCCAAGGTCCTGAGTTAGATCCCCAATA
>NW_004524608.1:10004909-10007824 GCF_000260255.1 Octodon degus
CGGTCCCTGATGCTTTTGCTAGCTTGTTCTAAGTAGGTGCTTTAGACCACTGAGCCATCTCTCCAGCCCCGAGATAATTTCTTGATCTGTAAGAATAAAAATGTTTTTACTCCAAGTTTTCCCAGGTCTCTGTGAGTGTGGTCATTTCACATTTATATATTACAGATGCCTACCAAACATAGTCAGTTACTTCATAAACCATTTCTTAGAAAAATATCTTTTACAGTTTCTCAGTTTATAAATGTCTCAGATCTATAGCTGAAATATAAATCACTGCTTCTGATCACACTCTACTATATAAGTGCTGGCAGTGGATAGTGGCAGCATATGTCTAAGTACAGTTGAATACTATTTCTCATTGTGTTGATAGAATGATTCCACTTGAAAATTGTAAACTATTATAAGGCCTATTACATTTTGTGGGTTATAACCAGTCATGTGATTCTAACCAATAAAAATTTCCTCATGAATATGAACAGCTAATAGAAAGTAAAATAATATGAATAGACAATTCATGAAAGAGAAAACAGAATGAGACAAAGCAGGTGACAGATACAGATACTTAGTCTCACTAATGATCAAATATATATATGAAGGGACACTATTTGGCACATATCAGACCAGAGAAATTGTAAAGGAAGAATGATGAAGTAATATGAAAATGGGAAACCTCACATACTGCACAACATAAGCGAATGCTTGTTAAACCCTTTATAGAATGTCTAGAATATAGTAAGCACTTAAATTTGCTTGTTAAAAAAATCGATCAAACCATTTAACACATAATTGAATGGTTAAAACAAGTTTGAATTGCCTCAAACCTTTTAGAAAGTTGTCTGAAAATATCAATAAATACTAATAGTATATTAACTTTTGGATTTTCATAATTTTGTCAAATACCTTAGGGAAATAAAAGCACAAGTACTTAAGAATGTATGTAGGATGATATAAGTTTCAGCAAAAATACTGAAAATAAACTGAATGATCATCAGCCAGGTAACAATGAATAATTTTTGTCATCCAGAGCCTTAAGGAAACAGAGATTTTATGATAATTTGAAAAGAGTTTATCTTCTAAGAGAAGTTTTAAAAGTACATTGAGAATGTAAGTACCAGGCTATTTCAGTAACCTAATTTACAAAACAACAGGCTTACTATCTCTCCGATTTTGCTGTGACTCAAGCTCACATGGATAATGGAGAGAAGACCCACGTGGAAAAGTAATCATCATACTTTGAGAGACACAGCTGCTAGGTCCAAAGTGTATAAAGGAGCCCAGAGACTAAATACCCATCCTGCCTCCTTCTCCCACACTTTAAGTTACTGCCAGGGCTTGCTATCTGTACCCCACTGGAGACCAGAAAATAAAGGAAGCCAAAGGAGTCTGCCATGTTGGGCAGAGTAGCTCTGAGGGAAAGCAAATTTGAGCTGAAGATACTGAACACAACACAAGTGTCAATGCACAGGGTAGGATGAAATAATACACAGGGATTGACAAAATGTATCAATATTTAAATGTACCACATTTATATTCATGAGTAAAAGGACAGAATAGGCTGAGGATATAGCTCAGTAGAAAAAGTGCCTGCCTGGCAAGCACAGGGTCCTGAGTTCAATACCCTGTACAGAAAAAAAAAGGATAGAATCAAACAGTTTCTTTTTCTTTCTTTCTTTATTTTGATATAGAAAACTTTTATTTCTTTACCTTTTTGAAAATATGTATAACTAAGAATTAAAACAATAGTACACAATGGTTGTTAAGCATTGATCCTATCCCTGGTATTGTTCTTTTTTTTGCCATAGTTTTATTGAAAAAAAATAGCAATGAGACAGTTTCAAATCAAATCGATAGGACAGTTTCAATAATGAACACAATGCATACATTCTTCTTAGTGGTTAATTGCTGTACAAGATGCAGACTTGACATCCTATTTACAAACAACACTAGAACAGATCATTCTATTCATTAACAGAATGTAACTATATATCTATCCAACCACTTTGAATACACAGATACAAAAGGGACATTCATCTGTATACTCTTTTTTTGTTAAGTTCTGTTATTTGAATATTATAGGTGTTTAAACTCAGCAAAATATTCTAAAACAGTCCAGTATCCCATAATAGTATTGGGTCTTCCGCTTAACTGGCAATGGCAGAAATTGTTGACCTGAGTCCCCTACAGCTCAATATAACAGCATGGCTTTATTTCTTATATTTCATTTTTATACTTTTCTTCTGGATGGTTAAGACCAAGGTAAAGCAGGACCTATATAACAAGAGTTATAGCTTTTGGGTCTGATAAGGTCAGTGAAATCCTCTCAGGATTTATCCTGAAATCCTGTACCTCAGATTGTAGAACCTTTGTCAGTGTCGGCCACGTGGATGAGTCACGGCCAATGCTTGGCCAATGTGCTCTCTGTGAAAGACTGAGAGAATGTTTTCTCTCCATGTGACTCTCCTTAGGCACACTCTATATCATCGATCACTTTCCTCTTTGGCCCCATAATCTCCTTGATCAGAAAATTTGGGACACTACTGAGTTACATGACATTACAGTACAGGTTCTCATATGTCCTGAGTCTTAATTGACCTTATAATGCTAGGGCCAAAATGTTGGCTTATCTTGCTGCCCTCCTTTTTCTCTGATTTTGGTCTGCAAACTTAGGTTGGTAACCATCTAGAAGACATGTTTGTTGTTCTTATCGAACAACATGGGCTGTTAAGCTTAACCTCACTATCTGTCTGCATATCAAACATCTTAGGCATAATAAGGAACAGGTATTTTTCATCAAGTATTGATATGTTAACTTTAAGTCCCTATAGAATATGATAAAAAACATTTGAAAATTAGATTATATTTTAAAAAATAGGATAAAGAATTCTATGCTTCTCATGTTTGCACATAAGTCCAAA
>NW_004524608.1:10015029-10019544 GCF_000260255.1 Octodon degus
TAGAGATATAGCTCAAGAGCATAAGTTCTTGCCTCGCAAGCCCAAGGTCCTGAGTTAGATCCCCAATACAGGAAAAAAAAAAAAAAAAAAAAAAAGAAAAGAAAAAGAAAAAAAGAAAATGTGATACTTGTTTACCTGTCCTTGGAAAAGAGGTTTATAATTCTCAACCACAGTATTTTTTAAGTTGCTTACTATATGTAAAGCCTGCTTTGGGGTAAATACAGTTTTGGCATGTTTGATCCCAAGTTTCTGCCTACATGGAATTAATGTTTAAAGTCTGCGTGACTCTTTGCATATTCACCAGCAAGAAAATACGTGTTTTAATTTTTTTCTCATGCAAATTATATCTGTAATACCTACTTTCAAAATTTGTAGACCTACATTTAAAATATGTATGCCTAATTTAAAATTTCAAGCATGAAATATATGATTTTTTAAAAAATATTTCCATGTAGTTTCTGAAATACTGTGGGAAGACATCATCAAAAGTCTGATCATCATAAACTAACTTTGTTCCTAGTAGGTAACAAGTCATGCAGATTAAATTGCTTGAAATGGCTATGATATGGAAACAGCTTGTAACTTACACAAACTGAATTTGCTTTGTGTTATCAGTTTAACAAATGAAGTATGCTGATAAATGAACCTTCAGAAAGAGAAGATGCCAAATCTGTTTTGCTCATATGAGCCTCATGTCTAGAATTTAAACGAAGCAAAGCATAGTGGGGTCTGACCTACTTTTGAAAGAGAGAAAGACAACAACAATCATTTGTAGTCAACTGTAATGTGAGGGAATTAAATGAGGCCTTTAGCTCAACAACACTATCTCAGAAAGAGGCTAGAACATTTGTTGGGTCTTTGTATGATTTCTGATTTTCTCTGTTCTGTTAGGCTACCCAGAAAGTTTGAGAATTTATATTATTTGCTGGAAGATTGTAGTTAGCCTCTTCTCCATCCTAATAAACACAAATTTTTCACTTGTATGGTATTTTAATAGAATTTTCACATGTCACTGATTTTCAAATATTACCTTTCACAAAGTAAGTTGCAAATTTTGTTATTTTGAAACTACATGACAGACTTGGATTTGTTACAAATGACACACTATGTTTTCATAGGTGTTTCATCAGCTTTACCTGGAATCATTTTTAAAATTACAGGGCAAGACAGGAGTCCCGCAACTAAATGCGTGGAACACTACCAGTCTCACAGCACTGAGTCAATGTGACACACAGACAGTGTGAGTCAAAGCTGAATTTGTTTCTTGGTTCTATAAGACACTAAAGAACTGGTCTGCCTCTCTCAGTTGCTGTCTCTCTTTGAAGGAAATATGAATGCTTTATTATGGGCACAAGGACTTGTTCAGAAAGGTCCTGAGGACCAAGCTTTATGTGAGTTGTGTGGATAGGAATTTAGCTCACAATTGGACCTTCAACTGGGGAGAATACCAGCCATGCTTAGTGCCAATTTCAAATGGGAACAGCAGTAAATACAAATACACAGCCCACTTATAAGGGAAAAAAGCCTTGTTGGAAACAATTTACTAAAAAGATATTAAATGGCTTATTTTTTAACGCTAAGAAGATGTCAAGTGTTTGGAGTATGTTGTTGATATTTAAACAATGGACCTTTGTGTGTACATTAGCCTGAAGAGGAACTGCATTGCATTTAAATTATAATTATCTTAAATACATAATCTACAAGATGAAAACCACACTTTTGAAGTGGTAGAACCATAATTTTATTAAATAGATCACTATTAGTGTAATACAAATGTTTTAATCATGAACTTGATCGAGCTATATATCAGCAATATTAAAATAACTAAAGTAATAGCTTAGTAACATTGAAATAGTTAAGGTAACAATAGCTTAGTAATATTGAAATATTTGAGGTAGTAATAACTTAGTTTATGGATTCATATTTGTAATGCTGAATACTTGAAAAAGGTGAAGTCAGAAGAGATTTATGAACTTATAAGTATGCTTTCATAACAAAGAACAAGTAAGCAACTGTTACTAGCATACTTTTGTAGAGAGGGTCAGCTCTTATCATCATAAGTTTCTTTCATACAACCAACTATGAAAATCTGTGTCTATAGGAAGCTTCCATTCTGCTAGAAAAAAAAAAAGTAAAGATGAGAAAGTAGTACTGCGCAGTGCTTTTGTAGCATGTAGACAAAAGCAAAGGCTATGGCAAGTTAGCGAGGTTGGGAAGACCAGAACAAATTCCCACCAAAATAATACGGTGAACTTTGAAAAGAGCACAAAATCTATGCACTGACTAAAATCAACAAGGAAGAACTTGAAAATAGTTTCTAAGTCCCTTATTCACCATCCTGTGCTCCTGAAGTGGCTCCAGGAAAGAGTCAGACAACTCTGTTAGCTATGCCATGTCACAGCATGCTTCCAGTCTGGCATCTTCTGAAAGCAGACATTGACAAATGTTCAGTTTTTACTGGAATCACGTAACTTACCAATAACTTACATACAAAAATACCTGTCAATCTCTGCACCACTGATTTCCCCTAACAATCATCTGCTGTCTTCTACTTGAATCCCCATGTAAAAGCAGTTCATGTGAAAGAACTAACAATTTGCTCTCTATAAGGAGACTGTCGATTCAGAACTAAAATAATATAGGAAGAAGTATAAAATGTACAGGTGTGTACATATACATATGTGCATAAATGTGTGAGTGTTCATTTAGCACTGGAGAGGTGTAGTTCCATACTGCTGGACGCTGCTGTGACTACTTACACACTGCCAAGTCTTTCTCCTCCACCTTCTTGCTCCTTAGTTTACTTGGTTTCACCTTGGATCAGGAGGTCAACGTTCTCTTGTTGGATATCGAGGTTTAGCAGAAGCCTCTAACATCACTGAGTGGCACCTGAAGATTAAGTGTTTTGATAGATATTTTATTCTCACTATTACCCTGTGAGTGATAATAGCATCGATCACATTTAGAATGCATAGATTTAGCTAGACCAGGGTGATAGAAACAAACCTCACAAAGTGATTTGAAATCTTTATCATGGTTGCCATTCCATATTACCTTCTGTAATACCTTTATCACTCCGTAGTTTAATATAAACGAATTTAAAAAGCCATATATTCATCCAGTGGGGAAAATCATTAAAATTACATGGAATTCCACTAAGCAAAATATTAGGAATTCAGTAGTGGTTGTTATATTGCATATTGTTGTCTTCAAATTAGTTGCTATTATTTATACTCTGTTGCAAATATAATACGTTCTTTTAGTTTTAGGTTTTGGTGCAACAAAGTTAAAATCATATTTTTAGACTTTTATTTATTCTTTCTTCATCATTTAGTAATATCCTCCACCAAAGATGAAGTGATGAATTAACCACTCTCACTTTCCTCCATTTTACTTTTTCCTATTTTTGTCACTCAAGAGTTTTAGAAGAAAGTGTTAGAAAAAACTATCTGTAGGATTTAGGCTTATGCTGCACAGTTTGGAAGAATTTACTAAGGCTTTGCTTTGGGTCACATTTTCACCAGAAGTGGAAATAATTCCATGGCTGCTTTAGAGAACATTATTTAGAAAGACACAAAGCAAAATGGAGGTAAAATCTGTCCTGATAAGAAATAGCAGTCATGTGCCTCACAGATCTAGAGAAAACATTCCTAAAATCTATTTAGAACCACAAAGGACCTAGAATAGCACAGGTGATCTGAGGCAACAAAAGGGAAAGCTGGAGGCATTATACTCCCTGACTTGAAATTGTACTGCAAAGCTACTGTGATAAAATCAGCAGGCTACTGGTAAAAAAATAAATAAAATAAAAAACAAAAATGAGGATCAGTGGAAGAGATTAGATGCAGATTCAACTACAAAGAAAATCAGCCACCTTATCTTTGTCAAAGGGGCCAAATATGTTCAGTGAAAGAAAGATAGACTCTCTAATAAGTAGTGCTAGAAAAACTGGCTCTCCATATGCCAAAAATTAAAATTAGATGTATGTCAATCACTATACAATAAACAAAAGTGAAAATGGATAAAAGATCTAAACATTAAAAGAGAAACACTAAATCTACTGGAGGAGAAAGTAGGTAGAAGTCCTGAAAACAGGGGTAAGCAGAGGGTTCATAAACAAAAAACAAACTGCATGAGAAATATTTCAAAGAATCAACAACTGGGATCTCATTTCACTGAGAGATTTCTGTACATCAAAAGATAACCAACAGAGTGAAATGACAATGCACAAATTGAGAAAAATCTTCACAATCACCCACAAATGACTTCCATCTAGAATATATAAATAACTAAAGAAACAACAAAATAAATGAGACCCCAAAATTCAAAGAACCAATTTAAAAATGGTCAACGGAGATGAATATATACTCTCAGAGGAAGAAATACAAAAGGCAAATAAATATATGAAAAATGTTTCACAGAAGGCCGGGGAGATGGCTCAGTTGAATAAGCACTTCCCTGGCAAGCGCAAGGGTCTGAGATCAATCCCCGGTTCCACCAAAAAAAAAAAAAAAA
>NW_004524608.1:10020604-10029816 GCF_000260255.1 Octodon degus
TATTAATCTGAACAGCAGATTTGACAATGAAAATACGTAATTTAACAGCTATTGTCAAATTTATATTTTTGTTTTGAAATTCTGTATCATTTATACTGTCACTTGTTACTCCGTTTTTGTCTTTAGTTCTGCTATTTGCTTTCATTCTTAAAAAAAGAAAAAGAAAAAGAAATAGTCACTATCATGAGGCAAGATAGGAAAGGTTTTAAAAAACATATATAATTTGCATTTGAAGGTATACTTTCTCAGCTATTTAATATTCAATTACTTAATGGCTTTAGTTAAGAGCCCCAAGGCCCACTCGTGCTCTTTGTAATTGTTGACTTTATTTGCACTCTTTTATGAATCATTTGGGAAAACTACTCACATGAATTTCGTGGGTTGCTGTCTCCAAGGCATGCCAGGATATTTTTGTATTTAAACATTGTACAAATCTATGTGAGTGGAGCCCTCTAGACTTTTTTTTTTTTTTTTATTTAGGACAGGGTCTACAGGGTGAACAGGGTCTCACTTCATAGATCCGGCGGTAGTGATGCTCCTGTTTACAGCCTCCCAAGTGCTGGGATTATAGGTATGTGCCATAACGCCCAGTCTCAATCGCTGTCTCCATGTGCCCCAGGCTTGGGGTCAGCACAGCAGGCCTGGGGATTGAACCATAACCCCTGCATCTGCCTAAGCAGGTGCTTTAATCCGCAGAGCTGTTTGGCCAGCCCAAGCCTTCTAGAATTTTGTAGTGTGCAGCAAGAAAAAAATATTCATCTGGCATTTATTCTAATTTTTCTGCCAACTTCTAGCTCCCAAAATGTTTTTAAATATTACTTTTTGTGATATTTCTGTTATACTCTCTCATTGTTATATTCTCTTTAAAATATTTCACATTACATTTAACATGACTTCAAAAAGAAGAAAATAACAAGTATTATTTGTCCGTTGACCTGAACCAGAAGCCATGCACTGCTATATTATTTTTCATAGGTAATATAGAATGAGGTTATATCTACCTAATTATTACTGCAAAACCCATGGGAGGGGAAAGTTAAATAAATTTATTATAAGTATTCAGAATTTTAGTATTATTTGTGAAAAACTATGATTTATCCAGAGGAAGAAATCACTGAAAATAAACTATCTTTGTTGTTTTCTGATATAAAATAGGAGCACATTTAATAGTGATAAATAGGTATACTTCTAATATATGTTTACTCTATTGAAAATTGCATATATAAATATGTGTATGTATAGATATATGTATGTGTGCATATGTGTGTGCATATGCATATGTTCATATATGTGTATATGTGTGCATACATGTATATATTGATATTATGTGTATATATATGCATACTTTATGTAAAATTATATATGTATACACTTTTAATAAATCTGTCTATATATACTTTATATAAATATATATATAATGTATATGTGCATAAGATTTGTCAAATTAGAAATTATAATTCATTTCAAAATTATTTATTGGGGCTAGCGAGATGGCTCAGTAGAATAAGCACTTCCCTGGCAAGCACAAGCTCCTGAGTTCAATCCCTGGTTCCACCAAAAAAAAAATAAAATAAAAATTATTTATTTCTAGAAATTTTATACTTCATATATTTAGACTGATGAAACTTAGATGTATGCAAGCTCTGGGAGGACATGTATCTTGGCTAAGCCCTACCTCCTACAGAGGAAATGTCCCCAAGGCTTACTAGTTGAGGTTTGTTTCATGATATTACCTCCAGTAATAGCCCAGGAATTATATGCTTATTCCTAAACCAGTATTTTGGCAGCACCTCATATACCAGTCACAGGAAACCCCATCTGCCCCCTGGGTTGCCTTCTTTTAGGTTCTGGGAATATCTTCTTTGTCTTGGTGTGAGGGGACTGAAAAGACTAAGGTCAGTGACAATTCCCTGCTACTAGGACCTGAAGGATACAAGATGTTTCTCTACAGAAATATATCTCCACTGCACACACTGCTTCAGAACTCTCTGGATCTACATAAAATTAGCACACTAAGGGCCATCCTAAAGTCCATCTGGCACCCTTCCAGTTGCTGAGATCGCCTCATCACAAGGGCTTCTGAGCCTTATGGTAACAACCCAAGCACCAATGTCGCTTGCACTGGAGCCTACACATACTGCTTTGCGATTTTCTGCTCAGGAGCCCACTGAAAGCTTTTTTAAGATCTATGGATGCATTTTGTGTGAAATATGCTTCATCTGGGCCTTGCAGCCATTATGTTTCAATCTTCTTGATGAGATACATAAAATAAAATGGATTATCATTTTTTGGAAAAAAATGTTCTAGCATGAGGACCTCTGAATCTTTTATTACATTGGTGGTCCTGTGATTATTCATAGGATCTTTTTTGCAGTATTTTGGAGTGTATATAGCTGTTCTTCATTGTTAAAAAACATTTTCTTATTTGTTTAAATTAATTTTATTGAGAAACAAATAGCAATGAGACAGTATCAAAACCAATTATTAGGACAGTTTCAATAATAATACGTTGCATATTGTTGTCTTCGTTATGGTTATTCATAGTACAAGATGCAGACATGAGATCCTGTCCAAACACTATTAGTACAAATCTTTCTTCTCATTGAATTAAGAGAAAGTAGCTGTATATCTATCTTAAACATTTTTTAAATTCTTTTTTTTTTTTTTGCAGAACTGGGCATTGAACTCAGGCCCTTGCGCTGATCAGGAAGCAGTGTAGTGGAGTTTGAGATGTAGAAATGTCTTGAATTGTCAAACAATGTATGACCGAGGATAAAACAGTGACTGTAGCCCTGGACCAAAACTACAAATATTTTCTATTGTCTATTCTTCTCTTTGGTAAAGATACAAAAAAAAATCATTATATCGAGTCCACAGCCAATTCCTAAATTCCTACAAGCAGGTTGATCTGTTCTAGTAAATATACCAAATGTGGAGTTACAACAGTAACTGGGACTACCACTGTCCTTGCTGCCTGCAATCCACATATCTGTCAATATTTGTTGTGTTTTCCTTTATCTTGAGAAGAAAAGACTTAACTATTAAGTGAGGATATAATGACGACCGCCACTACATCTTTTAGCTATTTAAGGATGATACTAACTTCATTCCCCAGGAATGAGTTGCTATATTTTACTTCCTGTTGTCTAGGTGTACAAAGGGAGCAGTTTCAGAGTTTTCTACATAAATTTAGTAGCTCTTATACCAAGAACCCAAGATGTAGGATGATGTCAACTAGAAGATGTAATCACTACACCCTTTAGTACTCTATCCGTGCTCTAAGGGTTCTTAAGTTCGGTGGTTGTATTGTAAAGAATGCATGGCTGTAGAATCCATTTATGCCCTGTCATGTGATCCCCCATGTTAAGACATGCCTAATAGTCATCATCCCTGTGAGTATCAAATCTACTCAGACATGCGATCAATAGCTCCTGAGATGCTTTCTTACTGTACTCACCTGAGGAAATACCCAAAAAACACCTTATGAAAGGACTTGAAAATCAAACTACATGCAATTGCTGTGGCTCTGTAAGTCCCTGTCTCACTTGTAACAGAGGATCTTCCTCGTTCAGTATATTGGAGGTCTAAAATCTGGCTCTAAAATAGAAATTTAGGAATCAGTTGTAATTTTTAATCAGATCAGCCCTCACCAACAGATTCCTAGTTATTCTTCATTGATTTTATACACTGAGTAACACACTTTTTGATTATCTGTATATTATTCCCGTTGGGAAGTTGTAATCTATTAACCATCTGCACAAATCTTGTGACTTATGCTTATCTGGACTCTTGATTTCAGCTTTCATGCTCATTATGACAACTATAATTGGGCTAGTTTCTCTAGAAAAAGAGAAATAACTACACATATAACTGAAGGCAAGTATGGGGGATTGGCCCACATGATCACAGAGGATTAAAAATCCCTGTGTTGGTCACTTTAAGCTGGAGAGATAAAGAAGGCTACAGCAAGAGTCAGAGAAATAAGTAGTATAGCTAAATTCCTGAAACTAGGACTCCCAGAAAGGAAAAGCCCAGTAGTGAATCCCTAGTGCATAGCTCAGTTTCAGAGAGCTCCCCACACCCTGTCCTGTAGGAGCCAGTAGAAGATGTCCCAAAGTCAAAGACTGAAGAGTATGGATTCTGGTGCCCAAGGATAGCAGCACAAATAACACAGCTGCTCCACAAGAAAGAGCTACTGAGCTGGTTTCCCTTTCTGCCTTAACTACTTCATCCAAACCTCAAAATGATTGATTGGCTGGTGCCCACCCACACTGGTGATAGATCTTCATCACTAGCTCCACTGATTCATATGCCAAACTTCTCCACAACCATCAATGAGATACACCCAGAAATATGCTTTGCCTAAGCATCCCCCAATCTAGTCAAGCTGACAGAATGGTTAACTGGCACCACTTGGCTTCTACTTAAGTGGGTCTTATAATACCAGTCATCATTATTGATCTCTGTTTTGTGTTCATTTTCATTTTTATTTGTTAATCCTCTGACCTAAAGAAGAAAGCAATAAACAAATTCATTAGTAAGATACTTCCAACCACTATCTTCATTATTGTTGTGGTAATTCTGCATCCTACTATTCCCCTTATCAATTGAATGGAAATATTTAACCTGATATGATATACCATCTAATACATCAACTGTGGCAGTCATTGTTTCTTCTGCCATCGGCTTTGTAACTTCCAGCAATGACATTCACTTAAAATGGGTCTTGTAACTGGTGTGCTACTTGGAATTATCCTAGCTCTGGATTTATGGACTTTCCTAGGTTCCTGACCAGAATGACTAATCCTGTATTTGTGGAGAATACCCTACAAATTTATGCTCCACTATCTCATATAGGCCAGCATCCTCAAAATCCAGTTCCAGGTATACCTTACCACTTCAGATGATTCAGGTTTTTTAGGGCCTCATTTCCATATAGGGTAAAATCCATTCAATTTTTGTTATTAATTTTTATTTTCAATATACAATAATTCCATTAATTTTGGGAATTGGTACCTATGTATACTTCATCTTATTAAATTTGACTCCTGTTTCTTCTTCTGCATATTCCATCTTGTCTTTTCCCCAGATCCTTTCCATTTTCACAAAATATTCCAGCCAGGGTTATTATGCATTGTTGCTTAAATTGGTTTCCAAGAAGAGTTAAGATCAGGGAGATGGGAGAGTTGATGCTAACGGGAGAATGTGCATTATCTCCTAGTGAAGAGGCCTCTGCACATTTTTTAGACACTGGGGAACTGATAATGCTTTAATAAGGTAATTAGGCCACTTCTGAAAACTGAGAAGGTTCAGGGGCTTTGAAGTATCCAGAATTTTATATGTGCTGAAAATTCTAAATATCCCCATTCCAGATATTAGTGTCTCATTCTTCCCACCAAAAGACCTATTTCTACACTGCACAGGCATTAGTTGTGAATTTAACCTGATTTTGGAGCATCCTAACTCAATTTCAGTCCTGATCATCAGTTTTCTGTGTCTTCTTTCTATACAAAATAAAAGCCTCTTTTATATACTGCCAAGGAAGCCCTCTGCCTTTTACACTTAGCTTGTATTACCAATTAATTACCTTTGCTTGCTATCCTTTTTCAGAAATGCTGACAGAACTCAGAAAAGACAGCTAAGCCTCAATGTTCTGGGAGCCAAATTACCCCGTCATTCTCCAATGCCAAATGTATTCCTCTAACTTAATCCTTTCCATAACATGAAATCCAGTTTTCTGGGGATGCAAGTCCTAATAACTGTATTCCTACCGCAAGTTCATGGGCTTCTTGCTCACCTGCTACCAATTATAGGAAAGAGAATGCAATATCAAAATTCCATGCAATCTACTTTCTTTGACCCTCCAGTGCTACAGGGAATTTTATTTGGGAAACAAATTTAGATATAGAAATTAACATAGGAAAAAATACAAAGGAATGCCTTCGATCACGATTTGTTGTAGAGGGAAGATAAGCAAATAAAATATGACTACACAAAGAGATAAATTGACTGAAGAGGAACTCTGAAGAAATGGTCCATATGAACCACAAGAAGTTCTGGAACTGTAATCATCTATCAGAATCATATCAAGGTGGGACAAGAAGCTCCTTTTAACAAGTTATAAACAAGTCTGCTTTACAAATTTCTGGAAGAAAGTATTGAATGAAGCAATTTTCTTTAGGCATGACAACTTTCAAAGAAGACTGACATCTGACAGCCTCTTCCTCTAGCAGCTGGGACTTAATCCTTCCTTCTGCAGGATGACCTGAAAGCCATATCATAGCATCTGCTACGCGAAGTGATGCATTTTAGATGGACATCTTTTAAACTAAGGTTGAGGAAAAAGTTAATTATTAAAAATAATAAAAATACTTATTGGTATTGTTTCTGAAATGTGACTATAAAATGATAATCTATGAAAAAGACCTGTTGTTCAATGTCTTTAAATATATTAAGCAAAAATCTTATATCTTAGGTCCCTCTAGGACTCAGATAATGAATAATATGAAGTTTAGTTATCATGAAGATTGCACACTATGAAAGGGTCCAAATATTAAATATATGAACAAATATATAAATTAATTTAAGATATTTTAGCACATATTATTTAGTTAATTTAGTATATTCTGTTGGTTCCCAGATTTATGAATATAAATATTATATACATACATTTATATGCATATAAATACTTCTTGCATTGCAAGAAGAACTTATGTTCAATAAATTTACAATATCACTGCAGAATCAAAGAAAAAGTAACTATCCAAACAACAAATGAACATAGAATTAAGATTCACATAAATAAATCAGGTATCAGGGTGCCATATGGTAACTGTAAAAATTAACCCTCATAATTCTCAGGCATAAAAATCCAAGTGGTAGTGCTCTGTGAAAGAAAATAAACTATATATTACAGTGAAAATTAGAACTAGAAATGTTTTATTTGGATGTACTTGTAGAGATGAACATATCATTTTAAAATCATTTTTCTAAGAAGCTATACAATATCTATGTCTGCATGTTTAAAGATCAAGAATGATGAATTTTTCTGTCATTTATGAAGTATGAACAGGTTTGAATCAGACTTTTTTAATATTATATACCAGTCAAAATGCTTTCAAATTTGAAAGAAAATGCTTCCCCACTCTATTTATTTATTTATTTATTTACTTATTGTATCTGCATCAAACTCGAGACCTTGCCATTGCCAGGCAGGTGCTACACCCCTGAACCATCTTCCCAGCCCTTGCATCCCCCATCTTAAGGTTAAAGTAGAATCATTTGCTTTCCAAAAAACAAGTTTTTCAGGCCAAAAGGAGGATAAAATATTGACCAAATGCCTGGTAGATTCCACATTAAGCGATCAGTTTTTGGTCAAGCACAGTTTTTGTTACAAATATTTGTGGAAAATCTGCAAAAAAAATTGTACTTGTATTTATTTAATGATATTCAGGATAAGCTCCAAACACTATGGTGAAAACAATTTATTTTTTAAAAACTTGTTTTTATTAACAGGTACCTTGCTGATGTGTAATTAATAGATTAAAATTATCATTCATATTTTTATCTTTTATTTATTTATTTACTTTTTGGTGGAACCAGGGATTGAACTCGGGCCCTTGCACTTGCCAGGGAAGAGCTTATTCTACTGAGCCATCTTCTCAGCCCCTCATTCATATTTTTAAAGTGGCTATTATATTTACAAATTGTTCACATCAGGAATAATTTGAGGAGCAAATCTCCCAAATGTATTAAAAAGACATTCAAGCAGGTCCAGCGAGTGTATGGAAGAGCTTCCATGCTCCCCTGTCTGCTGGACCCCTACAGACCCAGCTCAAGCCCAGTGTATGAGTGAGACCTTCAGCCCTGCTGTCAGGACCCGTCCAAACCCCTCTGAACCCTTCCAGAACCAGTCCAGGCCTGGTGTGCAAGTGAGAGCTTCCTCTGCACTCTCGTAGTTCTCCGGACGCAGCTCAAGTTCAGGAGTTGCTAGGGTATGGGAGAGCTTCCATGCTCCCCTTTGGGTGCTGGATCCCTACGGACCCAGCCCAAGCCTGCTTGTTAGTGAGTCCTTCTTTCCTGCTCTCTGGAACCCCCCAGACCCAGCCGAGGCCTGGCATATAGGCCTGGGGCGAAACTCTGCAGCTGAAGTCCCTACAGAGAGGCTAGGCACTAGAACAACCTAGCTGATCCAGGAGAACATCTTGAGAGAAGGTCACAACAGGTTCACTTCCAAAGGCTGAAAAAAGGAAGAAGCTGAGCACAGCAGCCAGACCCAAGCCAGGTACAACTGTATGAATTCAAACTTCATAGATCTACACCCGAATTTCATTTGATGCTAAAGTTATAACTGAAGCAAAGCTCTACACCAAAGGTCAGAGGACAGTGCTATACAAAATGACAAAGAGAAGGAGCAAAATGCAAACTCAGGCCCCAAGCCCACCCAGAAGTAGTGCAGAAGACACTAGCACAAAAGAAATTGGGAATCACAAAGCTGAAATGTCTGAATTAATAGCATCCAAAGTAAAGAAACAACTGCAGAACAGTATAAAGGAACTCAAATCAGAAAGAACTTCCAAAATAAAAAAAAGAAATCACTGAGTTAATAGAATCTAAAGCAAATAATGAAATGCAGAAACATATAGAGGAAATCAGATAAGAAATAATCTCTGAAGTAAAAAAAGAAAGGATAATTAAAATGAAAGAATTAATAACTGCTTCTCAAAATAGACACTGATAAAAAATAGAGGAAATGAGAAAAACAGTGGAATCCTTCAACGAGCAATATAGGAAAGAAATAGATCACGTGAAGCAGACTCAAAGACATATAGAGGAACTTAAAATCTCACTCACAAGCTGGCAAAACCATATGAGTGAAAGTAAAGATAGAGTTTAGGATCTTGAAGACACTGTCACAGCTAGTTAAAAGATATGAAAAGATCTCTTAAAACAACTAGGATTCAGGAAAAAATGATTCACCACCTGCAATACGATGCAAAGGTGAATGACATGAGACTAATAGGCAACAATGAGAAAGAAAGAGTCAATACAAATGATATAAAAAGAATTTGGGCAAAAGTAATAGCAGAAAAGTTCCAAAATATGGGGAAACAATCTGATATTCAGGTAACTGAAGCATACAGAATGCCAAATAACATCAACCTAATTTAAAACACACCGAGACATATCATAGTCAGGATCCCAGAAATTCA
>NW_004524608.1:10031221-10032171 GCF_000260255.1 Octodon degus
ATGGGAACAGATAAACACCCTAATAGTTCATCTCCAAAATTTAGAAAAGGAGGAGCAAACCAAACCCAAAGTCCAAGGTGGGAAGAATAAAAATCAGAGCAGAAATTAATTCAATTGAGACAAAGAAAAGAGTTCAAAGAGGGACTGGGGAGATGTCCCAGTAGAATAAGCACTTCCCTAGCAAGCGCAAGGGTCTGAGTTCAATCCTTCATTCCGAAAACAAACGAACAAACAAAAAACAAAAAAAATGAATGAATCAAAAACTGGTTCTTTTAAAGATTAGAAAAAATTAATAGACCCTAGCTAACCTCATCAAAAAAAGGAAAGAAAAAATTCAAATACAACCATAAGAAATGAAAAGGGTGTAATTACCACAGACCCAGTGAAAATTCAGAAGAATATCGAGAGCTACTTTGAGAATCTTTACTCCCACAGAATAGAAGACACAGAAGTAATGGACAGATTCCTAGAAAGGTACAGATTACCAAAACTGAATCTAGAAGATACAACAACTCTCAATGAACCAATAACAGACAATATAATACAAAAAGTAATTTTAAAAAAGCTACTGACAAAGAAAAGTCCAGGTGATAATAGAATCACAGCTGAATTGTATAAGAAATTTACAGAAGACAAAATCCCTATATTCCTCAAACTCTTCAATGAAATTGAAAAGGAAGCAATCATCCTAAAATATATCTTGGAGGTAAGTATTATACTAATACCAAAACCAGGGAAAGACACAACTAAAAAAGAGAACTACAGGCCAAACTCTCTCATGAACATAAATTCAAAACTCCTAAATAAAATCCTAGCAAATAGAACACAGCAAATCATCAAGACGATTATACACCATGACAAGGTAGGATTCATCCCAAGGATGCAAGCATGGTTCAATATTCAAAAATTTATAAATGTAATACACTATATCAATAGAGCCAAATCCAAAA
>NW_004524608.1:10035766-10063536 GCF_000260255.1 Octodon degus
AACTGTCTCATTGCTATTTGTTTCTCAACAAAATTAATAAAAAATATAGTAAAACAAAAAGCATATTATGAAGGGGTTGGATCTACAGAAGAATAAAATTAGGGCCTGCCAGATAGCTCATCAGACTAAAGCCCCTGCTTAGACAGAGCACAGTGGCTGGGTTTGATCCCCAGCCCTGTCCTTGGGGAGTGCTAACATGGTTATTGAGACTGAACATAGTGGCTCACTCTGGTAATCTCAGCTCTTGGGTGGCTGAACACAGGCAGATCACTACTAGTCTGATCTGTGTAGTGAGATCCTGTAGACCCTGTAGAGCCTGACCTAAACACATTTAATAAAGAATAAAATAGTTTTTCCTCTTAAAAAAAGAAAAAGAAAAAATGAAATATTTCCTTTTCCTTTTGTTCTGTTCTATAATAATGTAACAGTCTTTCAAAAAACAAAAAGACATTCAAAATCCAAGAATTCTTTTTGAGATTCATGCTTATGCTATCTATATAGACCAGTCTATATGCTATGTAGTCTTCTGCATTGAATCTTGGATTCTTGATTCAATTTCCTGAAATTTGTCATATTTAATTAAACCTGACATTGTATACAAGTGAATAGTATAAGCTTTTTCTGAGTAAAAAATATCTTTATAACTCTTTTATGTACTATTTTCATAAAATAACACCATTTGTCTTATTTCAGATCGGTTTTAAGATTTTGAGTTCATTATTTTCTAGAATGTTTTCAAAATTTGTTTTGCATCTGAAGTACTTAAATGATAGCACAACTTTAAGGTGTAATCAATATGAAATATGAAGCATATGAGTGTGTACTTTTGTAGTTCGATTTGTCTTTGAAATTCATTCTAACACGGCTAATTGGCAGAGATATATGTGAAGGAAGAGCCAATTTGTTGGGCAGTCTCAGGAGGACATTAGCTGAGAATTGCAAATAGATCACAGAGCCATTCCAAAGGGACTAAGGGAAGCTTCCAAGAAGACGAGGCAAAATTCAGGCAGTTGATCAGTTCCCCGGGGGGATTTTAGAAGTCCCTGTAATTGGGAAACATAGATTTTGAATACTTTGAGATTTAAGGATTTCCTACACTTTTCTTTCTAAACACACTTAACAGATTTACTTTCTATCAATGTTATTTTGTAAAGAAAGAAAGGGTGCAAACTACATTTTAATAAGTTAGAAACATTTTGTATTTAGAATGAATACAACAGAACTAAGTTTCACCATTAACTGACTAGCCATTAGAAACAGCTCTTGATGATCATCAGAGGATGTGTGGAATGATTTCCAATTTCTAGACCATAAATGCTTCCTTTTCTAACAATGTTCATTTCAAATTAATATTTGAAAGTATTAGAAAACTTGAGAATGCTGTCTTCCTTCTGTATGTACCTTAGCATCTCAAAACACCTAGCATCACAAAGTGACCGTAAATTACATGAAATGTGGATCAAGTACATACACATAATGATAACTACCTTTACATGTTTGCATTATAGTATTGTGGGCAGATATTAGGGTAAGGTGACTAAATTAGCAACTTACTTTTGCAGTAGTTTTCATTTATTGCAATTTAAGAGACATTCTATTCTGTGCTGCAAAATTCAAGTGTTACTTTGTTTTACTGCATTCATTTAGAGAAGTAAGCCTATTGATAGGCAAGATGAATAGGAGAATATTCTTAGCCACTCATTAACATAAGCTTGGTTATGTCTGTCTTCCTAATCTCCAGCCTAGGGTTGTTCCTTATAATTTGAATAACACATTTCTTAATTTTATTTTGTTAAATTTTGTCTAAATTTAACTCAGAAGTTCTCCCAGCTTTGTGAGCAAGTGCTCTGTATGTATGCACCATTTTTATTTAACATAAACTCTTGAAGCATGACCAGAGTTTACTTTAAAACCTATAAAATAGAACTGTAATTCTGTTTTCATTGCTTAGGAAGGTACAAAACTGATATGGCCACTGTGGAATATTGTTTCCTACATAAGTTTCAGTCCCTCATTTCTGGTAAAATAACTAGATTTTATTACTTGTAAGATCAATTGACAAAAAAGTGCCATATTTTGTTTTTTTCTTTTCCTCATCCCATTTTTCCTTCCCATTTAACAATTGCTTTCCTTTTCACTGTATCTGTTGTACTTTTTAGATTTTCATTACTTTTTTAGATTCTCACACTACTGAGATAATACAATGTTTACACATGTGAATCTAGTTTATTTCACTTACCAATACAGCCCCTAGCTTCATCCATTTATCTACAGAAGCCTCAAATTTATCTTTTTGTAGAGAAATAATACTCCATTGTGTTAAAATACCATATCTTATTAAGCCATTGCTTAGTGCATGGGCATTTAGATTGTTTCCAAGATTTAGCTATGACCAATGTATATGGAAAATCATTTGGATAATTATATTGTCAATTTCTGCTGCTCTTTTGCAAGGAACAGTTAATGCTTAATTTTTTTTGTTCTGATTTTTCTTCCTCTTTAGAATATATTCTAACTTCTTTGTCATTGTTTTTTTCCTTTAAACCAATCTTATATATTTATGTGCTGTAATCTGAACAACTAATTTGAAGATAGCATCATCTAATGTATCAACCATTGTTGAATTCCTATCAGTTTGTGAAGTGAAATCTTGTATCATTTCTAATGCTGTTTTGTTTTGCCAATCATTATTTTGTGTTGTTATGGTTTATGTCTAGCTGTGCCCCCACAAAGCCTCATGCAATCATGGAGCTGACTTCTAGAGTTTGTGATTAATTCATGATCCACTGGGATTATGGGTCTGACTACTGCTGGGATTATGAATGTGAGTACTACACCCATCCTGGGCCAAATTGGAGGGAAAGACTTCTCTGTAGCTATTGTTGCTCTTACCACTCCCCCTTTTTCTCTTGATCTTTACTTCCTCTAAGAAAGGTTGCTCTCTGCCATGTGCCACTCTGCCTTGGAGCCTGGTGAGTATGGACTGAAACCTCCATTAACTGTGAGCTATCTAAATTTTTTTCTTGCTTAATTTTGGGTGTCAGGTATTTTCCCAGCAACAAGAGAAGAGCAACTGAGACAGGTATTCTTTGAAAAAACATAACAAAACAACAACAACAAAAAAAAAAATCCTGCCACTCCTTAACCATTACAGTTTAACTAGTCTGGCTGTTTTCTGCCAGCTGCTAATTCTTCTGAACCAAATTCACCTCCAAAAATGTGAAAATGGTGAAGGATCCGTCTGTGTACTGTGAGGCTGGGAAGAAGTGTGGGCACACAGGGTCAGCTGACACTCTCACAGTGATGCCTTGTCATAGGAGTTCTTATGTATTTACCTATTCCTATTCTGCTGCCTGAATGTATACAGACTACACCTGAACACAAAAGTGTATCTGAGGACAGGACCAAGAAAGAAATGGCAGTAGGGTAGCTAACCAAAATGTATAACTCCTCAGTTCTAAGTTTTCAGAAAATACCATATTATGAATTTTGACTAGTGCTACAATTACCAGTTGAAGAACAAAAATCACTAATCAAGCCTTTGTATCTTTGATGCAGTCACATGTCCCTGTAGTCCTTCCCTCCTTGCCACCAGCCTCTGAGCATGCTCTCCAGGTTTACTTATTGAGTTCTCAAAGACCCAAGTGAGCCATCCAACTAAAATCTAAGGTCTCTTAGCATCCCTTTGCTTTGACCCATCTCGCTCCATTCTGACTGCCCTCAGGGTCCAAGCAGAATCAAGCCCCCAAGAAAGCAGGAACCCAGCAAAAAATTCCAATATAGTCCAGTAGTCCATAATAGTAGTGGATTTTCCATAGGACTGGCAATGTCAGAATTTGTTGACTTAAGCCTTTTATAGCTCAGCATATTAATATGGCTTTATTTATTATACCTTGTGTTTATACTTTTCTGCTGGCTAAGACCAAGATAAAGCAAGACCTATAGAACAAAAATGCAGCTTTTGTATCTGACAAGGTCAGTCAAATCCCCTCAGGATTTACCCTGAAACCCTCTACCACAGTTTGTAGATCCTTTGTCAGTGTCAGCCATGTGGATGAGTCACAGCCATTGCTTGAGCAATATGCTTTCTGTGAGAGACTGAGAGAATGTTTTCTCTTCATGTCACACCTACAATATTTAAAGAGCAACAGAATACTAATGTCTGACAAAACTGCTAAGCAAAAAAGGGGGTATAAATAAAGGACCATTTTTTATCTGTATCTATAAAATAGGATAGATATACAGCTACTTTCTCTTAATTCAATGAGAAGAAAGATTTGTACTAATAATGTTTGGACAGGATATCATGTCTGCATCTTGTACTATAAATAATCACTATGAAGACAATAATATGCCATGTATTAATTATTGAAACTGTCCCACTAATCAGTTTTGAAACTGTCTCATTGATATTTGTTTCTCAACAAAATTAATAAAAAATAAAAAATTAGGAACCTCAAATAGTCACCTTACTATTTTATTTTCAACCTACTGTCTCTAAGTAAATTACCATATTTTTACTAAATAAATGGTCCATTCTTTGCATTTGGCTAGAGTTGGTCTATAATGTAACTGTGCCTGATTCAGAGCACTTTAAGTAATATCTCAAATTTGAACAAAAATGCAATTTTAGTGATTTAAATCAGAGTTGGCTAAGGCATTGCCCATGTCATGCACTAACATTTTCAGCTGTGTTTGTTTTTTTTCAGTTTCACATTTTGACAGCATTTACTGCTGATAGACTGTAACCTAGGTTTGTGTTTTCCTTTTGCTAACCTATCTAAATCTATCTGTATATTTCTATGTGTACATATTAAAATATATAGGCTACCTCTACTTCCTTTAGTGCTTAAGATATTACATGCAAAACTAAAATGTTGCAATTTGTCCCTAAAAAGTCTGTCAAGAATCTAACAAATGCTGCCTCCTCCTTGTGTAGTATTAAATTCCCAATGCAGCTAGCATGAAAGACTCGAAATATAATTTCAAAATATCACCATTGTACAAGCATTCCCTTGACTCTACTTTAACCCCGGTAAATATGGAGAAGGGACATTTATAGGCAGTGAAGGATTTCACTATTGTGAAATCTCCACAAGTTCTCATTTCCATTTTCATTATAAAATACTTGTTTTGCACAATGTGGTAAGTCTAAAGGTTTAAATTTAACTTGAAATTAATTAAAGCAATGTGAAGTTCTTCTTGATATTTTTCCTATAAAAATAAATGCATGTCTCGTAAGATCTGGTGATCAATTAAATATATGCGGTGGAGAATTATTGACATGGAGGAGTTTATTGGTTTCCTAAGCCTGCCTCCAACAGAGAACCAAACATTACAGGATTTAAAGCAAAATAACTATTCTTTATTCTCTTTCAATTCTTAATTCTACAAACCTGAAATCAAAGCATTACCTATGTCCTGCTCCTTTTGAGACTCTGGATATATCTTTGTCTCTTCCTAGCTTCTTGTAGTGGTCATCTACCCTTGACATTACTTGCCTTGTTGCTGCTTCATTCCTGCCTCTGTTTCTGTCTGCCAGTAAGTGTTATTCTCCTTGACAACCTGTGCCAAAACATTTTCCTTCTTATTAAGACATCAGGCATATTGTATCAGAGCCAACTCTAATGATTTGATGTTAATATGATATTAATCTGTAAATATTCGTATTACAATATGATAACATTCTCAGTTATTAAGACTGGTGTTTAATTTTGGGGGGTATAATTCAATCCATAGCAGAGTTTCAAATAGCTCTAAGATACTCATCTTGATTTACTGTCATGCTGCTTTATCCATTAATGTAACTGAAAGCAGAAATAGGATATGAGTTTGAGATAAGAGAAACTTTTATAAGTCAACAGTTTATGAATGTTGTTACCAGTTACATTTACTCTTCTTACCAAGGAAGACTACACAGAACAAGGGGTTCTAAGTAGTAGGTGGATCAACAGCATTTTAATAATCAAGGGAAGATAGAGAAACAAAAAGGCCCAGTGAGTGGACTGAATATTGGGAAAAATAGAGATAAGTATAATAAATAAAATTAGACTAGTTATTTTAAAAGAAATATGATCGATAGTGTGTTTGTTCAACTTAGATGGAACTCTGAAAAGTGAAAACAGTTTAATTCCTTTGGTATAACAGATCATAAAGAGATGCACTTCTCTCAAAAGAAATAATGACATGGAAAGGTACTTCAAAAAATGCAAGAAAGCATTAATTCATCACTGAGGTGGACAAGTCCCTAACTTGTTACAGTCATGCCTATTCCCTTGATCAGTGAATGTTAAGATCCTCAGCTTGCACGTAACAAAAGCACCTGTACCTATCTATATGTCTGTGCATGTGTTGCTTCTTGTGTGATATCTCAGAAACAACCTGACCAAGCCCAGACATGGACAAACTGCTTCGTGCCTCAGCCTGCTCCGTGACCCTTGGCTGCAGTGATGAGTACCTGAGATCAGGTCAGCTCTAACAGAGAACAGATAATTATGTTCATGAGATGTGCTGTTCCAATAATTATTGCTAAAGTTGTTAAGGAGTCTTAAGGTTCTAATTATAACCTAAAGGTTTGTGGACTTTGATCCTTTAACGAGTTACACTTAAAAGGTCAAAGTCCTTACATGTCAAACAAAAAGGTAAGACCATTTGGTAAACCTCCCACCACTCTTGCCAGCTTTTCTCTTTTTGCCTTAAATTATTAATAGATAAAGATCAATACCCCACCATGAGGCTTCCCATTTGTATTGTGGCAGTGGAGTGTATAGCAAAAAACACTGTAACTAGGAATTGGCATGCCTGGGCTCTGCTCTGGCTATTCTAGTCCCTTCTTACATAAATGCAAGATGAGAGCTGATCTTCAGGAACCCTAATTATCTTCACTTGCAAAAAGAAGGGCATGAAGCATGTTTCCAAATAAAATTTCAAGGACTTTGGTGGGTGTTCAGGCTACTATAAAACAGCTGTGACTCAAATTTGCTTCTTCCAGTTCTTAAAGCTAGAGTTTGAATTGGGGGCCAGCAGCAGCTGTGTCTAGAAAGAGCTACTTTTCTAATTGCACATGGGTGCACCCTTATTATGCCTGCAGACTGTAGAGAGAGAGAGAGTAAGTGAGTTCTCAAGTGTCTCTTCTTGTAAGGGCTCTTGTCATGAGGGTGGACCCTCATTACCTTGTGACCTAAGTCCACAGAAAGGATACAAATTGTAAAAAGCAGAGTTATTCTTACACCCAGTATATTTGTCATTTTCCATCCCCAGGATACAATATCTGACCCACATATCTTATCTGTGGAGAAATTTGTTTGGCTTGATTTGCTTGGCTCAATGATAAATGTATATCTTTCCAGGACACATTCCCAGGGACCACCTCCAAATAAGCCCTCCTCCTAACAACACATTTAGGTACTAAATTCATCAATGAATGAATCTATTGATGAGTTTATCATATCCTGATCCAATAATATTTCAACCACATGAGAATTTTGAGAGACATTTTAGATTTAAGTCATGACATTCTGTCCCTGCCCTCAAAGACTCACATCCGTCTCATATGAAAAGTATTTAGTTCATTGGCAAAAATAATCAATTGTTTTAATGTATTTAGTACAGGGACTACAGAGTCTCACAATACAGATTGGAGTCATATGAGGCCAAGCGCTGGGATTACACGCATGTGCCACCATGCCCAGTCTCAATCACCATCTCAGTGCACCCTGGGGTGGGGGGGCAGTACAGCACTCTGGGTATCAAGTCCCAATCACTGCATCTACCTAATCAGGTGCTTTATTTCACTGAGCTATCTGGCTGACCCCTAAAAGTAAACAAATTTTTAACAGTTCCATTGTTGAAAAGTCCAAATTCAAATTCTCCTCTGAAACCCAAGACAAACATAGCTATGCTTCCTACAAGAGGCAAAAAGGATGTTAAATGCTTCCCACTCCAAAAAGGAGAAATATAAGGTATAAAAGAAAGGAGATAAAGCAAGACCAAAATCCAGTAGGACAAATATTAAATCCTGTGGCTGTAAGTTCAGCACACAGGGTAGTTTGTGGTGAGATGTGAGCTCTAAAAGCCTTAACAGGCCCAACCTTCATGGCATTTCTGGTCCACAACCCTTAATTTCAGGCTCTGGCAACTTCTCAGAGCATTGCAAAATTAAGACCAATTTGCTGCCAGGGTGTGTAACACAATTGGTGTCTATTCTGAGCTCCAGTGGAGTCTTGTTCCCACCTTTGATGAGAAAGCAATACGTGAGCAAGTGATGCAAGACATTTCAACAAATAACATATGCACTGACAGAAAGAGAATACAAGGTAGTAAAGAAGCACGGCTCACCCAGGTGATATGGTTATGTTATGCAGATGTAACATTTTCTCAAAGCCCAAATAGTAAAAATGGACCCAGTGTGGTAGCGAAAGCAGTGGTTCCTCCAAAGATGTTTATGGTCTAATAGCTGAAACTTGCGGCTATATTAGTGGACTTGAGGGAATGACACAGCAAATGTGATTAAGTTTCAAACAAGGTTGTAGCGTTTGTTTATTCATCCCAATTCATCTCACCTTTCTAGTACATAATCTTTTGAGAGAACAGATTGTCCTGTATACAGAACCAGTCTAACCATGTGGATCCTTCAGAGTGGAAGAAGGCAGAGGAGTGAATCAAAGAGACATCTGGAGGAAGTCACCTGCCATCGCTACCTGTGAAGTAAACAAGGTGGTCGAAGCCAAGCAATGGAGCATCCCGGTCCCAGAAGGGAGAGCAGCATTTATCTCTGAGCCAAAACAAAATGGGGCCCTCAGCTCCAAAGATGCATTTTCTCTACAACCAAAGGATTAGGAAGTGGATTTGTCCCTGTACTTTCCAGAAGCAGCCCATGGTGATGTATTTTGGTTTTAGTTAGGAGGTATTTGTACCAGACTTGTAAAAAATCATAAGAAAATAAGTTTGTACTCTTTTAACGCACTAAGGCTATGGTAGTTTCTTATGATACTATTGGAAAACTAATACAATCAGCTGTGTGAAAACTAAAGTTAAATTTGAAGAGAATGTTCTCAAATACTCTTAGAAGATAGGTTGGAATATAGAGGCTACAGAATAACACTGGGTTTACTATATTTGATAAACAGAAACTGAAGTAATTTATTCAGTATAAATTTAGAATATTGAGTGATGAGGAAAAGGATGAGAGATAAAAATCAAAGTGGGTGGGATAAGATTTATGGCTTTATTGGCTGTGGCAGAGAACTTTGTGCTATATGAAATTCTAGGGGCTGGTGAGATGGCTCAGTGGTCTAAAGCACCTACTTCGAACAAGCTTAGCAAAGCACAGGGACAGTGGTTCAATCCCCCAGCACCACATGCCAGCCAGCCCTGCCCCCTGGTGGGCTGAGCTGGCCACACACACACACACACACACACACACACACACACACAAATTAAAAAAAAAAAGAAATTCTAACGCACAGGAAGGCTTTAAAACAGAGTATGATATTATTTAATTTTTAAAATATTACCACAGTTTTTGAGTATAAATGTATTGTAGAAAGCAAGAGAGGAAACATCAAGGATCATTGAGAAGGAATATATTATCCTATTAAAGAGATAATGGCTACTGGAAAATGGCAAAAGATACAGGTGCAGTGAACATGCACAGATTTACAATATATTTGGAAGGAGAGTCAGCAGTATAAGCAAATTACTTGAAAATATGAAGGGACATTGGGAAAAACCCCACTAAAACACCAAGAATAGTAATGGTTTTGCTTTAAGAGAGGATATGTTTCGCTTCTGCTTTTGTTTCTGTGCTGGGATTGAAACCAGGGTCTCTCATATGCTAGGCAATTGCTCTACCACTGAGCTGCCCCTTCAGCTCCCTACACTGTTTCTTTATATGTATGACAGGGAAAGGAGAAGGTTGCCACTGACCACTGGTGGTGCTCCGGAAGGTGAAACTCCAATCAGAAGTTTACCAAAGGTAATCTAAGAATATTTAGACTTTATATTAATGCTTCAGGGAATATAAGAGTTTCTCCTGTCACTTTGTTCAGCACCTTGATGAAACTTGAGAACATTTTTCAAATGTGGGCTTCAGGTACATCAAGGTAATACCTCTAGCATCCCTGATATCATTGCAAGGTCCATAAATGCTGCAGGTCCTCTGTGAAGCTAGCATCTGTGGAATTTATTCTATACAGGAACATTATGCTAGCAGGTATGCTTCCTGGGTTTTTAACTTTAACTATACTGTAATGAGGATAAAACCTGAACTAGCAAAACAATTAATGTAGCAAAACTGTTTAAGCAGTGGAACATGCAACCTACAATCATCAGCATTAAAGTAAAGTTTCCTAGGTATAAAAGGAACTAAGAAAATTGAAAAAAATGGTCAAGTTTTTTAAAAAAGTCAATAGAGGTGGAAATCCATATGTTAGAATGCAGAAGAGAATTTTATATCGGCTATTACGTTCTTGAGGAGCTAATGAAAAAAAACTATATCAAGTGAAAAGATATTCTTTATACATTATCAGAGAAGAGAAAATTCTGAAGAATAAAAGAAAAATCTGTACTTAAAAAATACAAAAGAGCAATTCAACTGATGGAGTAATTAATAGATTGGATACTACAGACTAAAAAAAAAAATTAACTAATTTGAAGACAGACCAATGATTTAAAATGATATTCACAGAGAAAAACGATTCTGTACTCTGAATGGCATCTGTGGAACCCCCAGGACTTACTCTTCACCTAAATAGAGAAAAAAAAAGTACACTATTTTATTTATTTCAACCACCTAAAGTTTCTAAAAATTGTACTAAGATGATGTAGAAAACGAAGACACATGCAAGAATATCTTCTAAGTTTTTGAAAGAGTAATAATCTGCAGAACTTTTATTTTCCTAATTTGTACTTTTATTAGTATATGTTCCAAGCATATAACAATTCATGTACATAATACGCCTTAATGCTCTGTAGGCATCAGAGCCAAAGCCACACCACGCCTCCTTCCTTGTCCCCTCTGGGTGATGGAAGTTCCATGACTTGTAAATGCTGCCAAGGAGGCGGATGCTCTCCCAGTCTCCGGATTCCTAAGTGAGGCTGGCTGTATCTCTCCAGGAGGGCCTCACCTGCGCTACCAGTGGAAGCTACAGTCCTGGTAAGTGGGGCCAAGTGCTTGGTGAGGTCTCCCCTGTAGCTGGCCTCCCCTCAGGGTGGTGTACAGGCCCGACACTGGCGCCCAGTGAGCCTCAGCCCTGCTTGTTCACAGCGTAGAGGTTCCACACTGACAGAGACAAGCCAAGAGCTCTAGAAGCTGTTTCTTCTAAACTTCACTGCTTATGCTGGAGGCCATCGCTCTTCCGGAAGCGGACCACTGTCTCCACACCATGACAGAAATTTTGCTGAGGAGAGGCAGACCATAAGAGCACAGCACTTTAAAGACATTTTCCCCAAAACTCAATTTATTTGAAAACTTTGTGTAAAAGTTCAAGCCTAAGAGCACTCTTAAAATGAACAGAGATTTTGGTAATAAGCAATGGAAGGAGGCCATAATGAACAACCCATACAGCAGCCAGTTAACCAGATAGAGCCAGCAAAAATAAATATATAAGAAGAGGCCTACTCAGGTAAGGAAAGTGCCTGAGTGTCCTCAAAAGCTGTCCTTAAGACTTGTTTGCATTTAATTGGATAAAATCATGAAAAACAGTGTTGGAATCTAGCAACTAATATACTGCCAGCAAAAGCACAAACTTTAACAGATAGCAATCACAAATTTAGAAAAATAAAGGTAATCAAAAATATACAACAAAAGAACACCTTCAAAAATCACTATTAACCCAGGATGACTACATGGCAAAAATGTGTAGTTTTCTATTTTGCTCTCTTAACTAAGTGTACAAACAGCTGAATAAAATAGTGCAAATTGGATGAAAGTTTTAGGTTTAGGGTTAATGTGTTAAACAATTATGAAGGAAAAGATGAAAGAACAAAGGAAAAGACATCAAATGATGTTTCACTTGAAACTAGGAACAACCTAGGAGAGTCAGAAATGTTAAACTGTAATGCAAACTATAACAAAATTTATATACATATATATTGAATCCCATTTCCTACCTCAACTTTTTAATAATGCATAAAATTAGGTACAGTGACATTATAACAATGCATGGCCATAGTTGTTGCCTATACAAATATAGTCTCTATAAGAATAATAGCCAAATGAAGTAAGGAAGGTGGAGCTACATAGAAATAATATTCCTCTATCTTATGGAAATAAGTTATAAATCTGAAACAGATTCTAATGACATCAATGTGAAATCTCAAAGTTGTTTTTGCATAGTGAAAATACAAAAGGAAGGAAAATATTGTGTAAGAAAATAGTCACTAAATGTAAAATAAAACAATAAAGGAAGAACAAAACACAAATGGACATGAAACACATAGAAAGAAAACTATGTGTTGATGAACACAAATCCAAATATGTGAGTAATAATCTTAAACACAAAAGAGTTAAATAATCCATTCAAAATGCAGAGACTGAGAGACTAACATTTTTTAAGTGGCACTTTATTTTATTTATAAAAGACACATCTTTAGATTCAAAGACAAACATATGGAAAATAAAGGGACACAAAATGTTGTACCGTGTGTACAGCAACTGTAAGATACCTAGAGATGCTGTAACTATCAGAAACAGAGAATGCTACTAAAGGTAAAGAGTCAGCTTCTCAGGAACATATCCAACTATAAGCCTTTTACCTTACATTTGTGTAACAAAATATATAAAGCAAAACCTGACAGAATTGAATGGAGAAATTGCAACTCTGATAATAATTATTGAAAATGATAATTCCTACTTTTAATAATAAAACAGAAAACAAATGGGAAAATTAAAAATGTATTACAAACCATGTTGACTCTATTTGAAGAAAAAGTTGAATGAATAAATCTGCCTTTAATCAAATTATTAAAGTTTAAAGTAAATACATCCTGAATATTTTTAATTTCCTTCTAAAATTAAGGTAGATTTTCATCATTTCAGCTGAAAATTGCCAAAGTGTAAAGACTTTATATGCCCGTAAATTATTTCCTTCAACTTGATAGTTGAAGAAATACATATTTTTGCGAGTATTTTCTTTGCTCTTTTTTCAGGTAAAAACTTTTAAAAATAATAATAGCAGCAAATAAGTTATATACATTTCTGATCATAGAAGCAATTGTAATTACATTAGAGTAGTTTAACTGAACGACTTTGTGGTAATATTTTATCCCATAATTATAATTCTACTATACGCATCTACTGCATAGCTATTTAGGAATGCAGTGAAAAGTGCACTGTTATTTGAAACACACACACACACATAAAATTCTTATATAATTTCAGACTGAAGCCCAACCCTGGAATCTAGCTTAGGAATGTAGAAGTTAAGCCCATATATGTTTGTGTGGAGGGCATTTTTTGTCTGTGTCAGTAAATCTGGCCTTAGCACAGCCCCCAGGTTTTCCACATGCCCTGTGCTGAGGACGGTGCTAGTGCTACAGTATGCGTTAGTGCCTCTCCAAGTTGTCGAAAGCACCCATGTGCACACCAAATGACTTCGATACACTACCTGTCTTCTTGAGAACATTTGTTCTACATGTCTGAATCTTGGCCCTAACGTTGTTTTTTTTTTTTTTTAATGTCAGTGCTATCGCAAATGTTTTAGTAGGCATGAAATTCTATTTTTCTTTCCTTTTAACTTCAAAAATATTTTTTTTGAACAGCCTATATGTGATCATCATAAATATATTCAATGAAAAATGGGAGTAAAATATGCTCTGCACAGGTGCCATATATAGAAAATTGACATTTTCTGCATTGTTTGAATAACCTCATGTTTACACCTAGTTGTCGATGCTCCCTTTAGTGACCCCTCGAGCCCCCCACCCCATTTCATAAGCAAATTGGGGAATTATACGCTAACTGGCTACGTTGCCTCACTGCCACCTGGTGGCAAAAGTCTAGAAAAGGCAGCAAAGCAAAGATGGGTGACCGGGTAGAAGTCATTTCCATAGCACAAAATGACAAGTTTTAGATTGTTTTATTCTAACTTACCTCTAGCTGAAGCATTTTCTACATCTAAGTCTTACCTCTTTAAATAATTTCTAAATAAAATCAAAAGAAACAAAGTAAAATTTTCCACAATTAAGCAATATATCTGTGATGAAAAACATGTGAAAATCACACATGAAAACATGTTCATATCTGATGATATTAATCAGATACATAGTCTTAAATATTGGATTATTTCTCTTAGATGAGAAATTTAAAATATAAGTAAAGAGGAAAATAAGAGGTAAATAACAGGAAATAGGGAGATAGATCTTTTGCGAAGGGTAATAGGATAAAGGGGTGGATGAAAGCGAGGTTGACAGGAGGGTTAGCGATAGAGGAAAGAATTAAGATGTGTTATGTATACATGCACAACTTCCCCACAAGGTATGTAGGCATTATACACTGCATACATGTAGTGATGAGAGATAAAAAATGAAAATCTAATTATGAAATATTTAAAGTAAATTTTTAAAATTCAAAGACAGGGTCATAAAAGCTGTAATTTTATGTGGCTTTACCCTTATTCAATAAAAGACACCTCGTAACCCCAACTTGAAAACATATCATCACGTAGATATAGCTTACAGCATCCATTTGTATTTGTAGTCATTTTTTTTTAATGTATTTGGTACATGGTCTCCCTATGCAGCTCTGACTGCAGTGATGCTCCTGCTTTCAGTCTCCCCCAGCTCTGGGATTACAGGAGTGCACCACCACGCCTGGGCTCCATCACCAGCTCAGTGTGCCCCAGGGGCAGGGCCGGCGCAGCATGTGGTGCCAGGGATGGAGCCCCAGGCCCTGCGCTTGCCAAAGCAGGTGCTTTAGTCTGCTGAGCTATCTGACTGGCCATAGTCATTTTCAAACGTAAATTCCCAAACTAAAATCTTTTTTAACTGTCCGGATTTTAGTGTCCGATCTTTAATTCTGTTCACACTGTTTATTCTCTAGAGTATAGAGGAGCCAGGTGTTCACCGGTATTTTTCCAAGTCTAGAAATTTAATTTTGTCCTTTGAAGGAATATATTTTATTTATTTATTTATTAATTTTTTATTTTTTTATTTTATTTTATTTTTTTTTCGGAACCAGGGATTGAACTCAGGCCCTCGTGCTTGCTAGGCAAGCGCTTATTCCACTAAGCCATCTCCCCAGCCCTGAAGGAATATATTTTATAAGAAAATAATTTTATTGCACATTATCTTCTAACGTCTCTAACTGTGTCTTTAGTGAGTGAATGATGGAAAGCCAGAGCTGACTTTTCTGAACTAGTAATTCTGGTTGGAAGACTTCTCATTTGAGGCTCCTATGTACATCACTATTATGTTTGTGTCTGTAAAACATAAATATTCTGTTACTTTTATTTATTTCATGCATTTCTATAGCATTAGATCAGTGCTTCACATTTTTATTACATTTATTCATATTTTATAATTCATTTGGTTCTCGAAAATTCTAGTGGGGAAGGAGGAGGGCAATGGTGTTAATTACCATTATCTACAAGTAAAATACGAGAATAAATTGACACGTGAGAGTGGAATCTAGAAATCAATTCCAAAAGCAGGGTTTATTTTCATCATATTACAATACACTTTTGGGCAATTCTTCCTTGACTTTTGAATATCAGTGAAAATCCGATCCACTTAAAGAAATCTGCCATGCTTCTGAGTGGCTCTCTGGGCAGTGTAACAGAGCACTGGAGAGCTGCCTTGGGCTTTGCCAGGTATATGACATGGCTTCAGCTGAAAAAAAAAAAAAAGAATTATAACACATTCCTCTCCAGTTCCATAAGAGGATTAGACTTAATTTATGTTAATCTCCTTACACAATTCCTGGCTTATAGTAGGTATTAAAAATAGCCATTATCATTAAGAAGAATGCATGAAGCTAACAAGATTTTGTGGATCGTGAGACTTGTATTGAAGACAGATTTTGCATGATCAACTGAACTGTCATTGTGTTACCTGAAATGTGCTCCCAAACACCAGGCTACCCCACTGTCCTGCCCAATGCTTGTATGACTATTTGAGTGTCATATTGACACTGGTTGAGGACTGTTTCAAGGTTATCAATGTTTGCAAAGCTCATTCATTTTATCTATAGCCAGTTAGTTTGGTCATATCCAGCCTGTTCATGAGGTCTATTGTATTTATACCCCTGTCATTCTAAAGGTATTTCTGGTGTGTTTCAATTAGACACTTTTATTGTTTTATTTTTAATTTTGTGTGTGTGTGTGTGTGTGTGTGTGTGTATTTTTAGGGACGGGTCTACAGAGTGTTTAAGGTCTCACTACTAGATCAGACTTGTACTGATCCAACTGTTTACAGCCTCCCAAGATCTGGGATTACAGGTGTGCACCACCACGCCCAGTCTCAATTGCCTTGTCAGGGTACCCCAGGGGCGGGGCCAGCATGGTAGGCCCAGGGATTAAACTCCCAGGCCCTGTGCCTGCCTGCTTGCAGGCACTTTAATCTGCTGAGCTATTTAGCTGGCCCTCAATTAGATACTTTTATATCTTACAGTTATGTTCACCTCCTGCCTGAATTTGTTGTTCACTATAACTAGATTATAGTGATTTTAATCATTATATGATTGACTTACATTTCTAGTACTTTGTAAGAGAGATTTCGTAAAAGAAACCAAAAACCCCATAATTGACCCCAACTGGCTGTATCTTCTCATGCACAACAAATAAAAATTTACCCTTATATGATTCCTGGATGTGGGGTATGTGTCTATCTGCACATGTGTGTTAAGGATACAAGAAATAAACGTTCTATCACAAAAGGAAAATCAGACTATGTAACATGTGGGATTTCAGCACAAGGACTCACAAGAAAAAAAATGTTGACACTTGCTGAAAGATTCTAGCCAGTTCCCTAGCTAAGAAAAGAATGCTAGAGAGGACAATAAATGGCCTGAGGAGAAAAACAGAAAGTGTCACCCAGTAACCACTTTACAGTAGTATGCGGAGGCCACTGTGCCCTCAAGATAGCAATGACTGATGTATAAATATGGGAAGGCCCCTTGCAAAACATGACAGCTATGCAGATGGCTAAGGTTTAAAAGAGCTTCAGAGTAAGATGGGAGCTTTTCTATCATATATGTAGGAGAATGTGACAACATGAGTGAGACTATTTTTGAGAGAACAGAATAGAATACAATGAAGGCAAACTTCATATTCTTATGCATATACTAACATAGCACATACTTTTTTCATATACTTGTAACTTTTTAAAAATAATAGCTATCTTAAAGCAAACGTTATCTAATAGAGAATTTATAATACATAAATTTGGGTGAAACTATTTAGTCAAAAAATGAATTACTATGTATTTAGTTTGTAAAGCAAGTTTCATTTGTGCTTTAATCAATGATTTAATTTCTAAGAAAAGGTGATTAAAAAACAATCGTGGCTATGTCATACAGTAAAAATGTCTGCCATAGTTTCAGAGATGAAAGCTACAATAAAATTACATACTCAGATCATGGTTTAAAGTAATATGAAAATTCAAGCATTGTAATGGGTGGCCTACAATTTAGACATGGAAATTGCCTTAACTAAAAAAAAGACTGTAATATATCTTCAGGCTAATAGGAAAATGGAAAACATGGAAAGACTAGTCTTTAGGAACCTGATTCATCAAATATTGTGTTGCTGAACTATAATTCTTCTCTGATTCCATAATAAAAAGATAGGGATACTGAGTTCTTGCTAAAAATTGGTCTTTAGAGAAAAATAAACCATCAGAAGATAAATTGAAATCACTGTAATCTAGGTACAGTGAACAACACTCTTAGACATACTGGACATATCTGTGATAGACATGTGTACCTTGAGAATGATGTGGTGTAGAAATAAAAAAATAATTCATAAAAGAATTGTCTGACTTTAGGGTAATTTTCAAGAAAATATGTGTTTGTGTGTTTCCCCTACTGTTGTGTTTTTCTGTCTCAATTTTATATTGCAATCATCTGGGCCACCTGAGAGGCTTTCCAAAAGGAATCTTTTATCTTACCCTAAAACAGTGACTTAGAATCTCTGAAGTCATCACTCAGCCATTTAAAAAAATCATATGGACAATAACTTGATGCTGACACAATTGACAATCACTGAAAATAAAAATAACACTGATTCCCACAACTTATGCTACACCAAACACTGCATAACTGACACGTATGTTCTCATTTTGTGTGATTTAATCCCAGTACAACAAGAAAATGGATGTCCTAGACAGTATAGTTCATCTACAAAAGTTTTGGAAGTTGAAGAGGAAAAACACAATTATTTGATTAGAAGCTGAATGTCTACTTCCATTACCAAATTGTTTTCAGTTCTTTGAATCATTCATTTGTGCAGTAATCTCGCATTCAGTGACTATTATATATTACAATTTGGAAATATAAACAGATCATGGTCCATGTTTAGGGGAGTTGATTCTTAGAATATTTATACCGTTTTTATGCCACAAAATATGTGTGACTAAGGGTTTCCCTGTGCCTCTCTTACAGTTTTCTCATCTGTATTTACCAACCCTTCAGATAGGAATTTTATAACAGTTATTTAAAGGATTTTTAACTGGTACCTTTGCACCATTCTCATCTTTGAACTTTTCATTTGAAATTTCTCATAGTTTATTGACTGGCAAATATTTATTTAAAGTTGCATTTTAATAAATGACTGTTCCAAAAAGGTTTCTTTCTCTCTTATTGGACATACTTGCTAATATTCACAACACATGGCATGGTGTCTGCTTCATACCAAATAAGTAATAACTTCATTTAACTGAAGTAAACTAAATAGAATTGGAATTAGATCTCAAGGAGCAATCTGAGTTACTAAAAGACTATAGTTATAGATTCGTTTCCCTCTTACCTGTTTAATTATTACTCTCCCAGACTTCTGTCATTGGTACAAGATCACTGCTAAAGAAGAGCATGCTGATGAAAAAAGGACATATTTAGATAAATGACATATTTCTTTAGTTTTTCTCTGCTAGGATCTATTTACTCTCCCAATCTGATCTAAATTTGTGTATTCACTGGAATTGGGAGATTTTTTAGATCACGACACACTATCCTAAATCATTTATTAAATATTAAGTAGATAGTAATGGAATTAAACTCATTCCAGGACCAGCGACATAACTCAGTGGACTAAGTGCTTGCTTAGGTAAGAGCAGGGACCAGGGTTCAATCCCTGAGTCAGCGATGGGGTCCAGACATGGTGGCACAAGTCTGTAATCCCAGCACTAGGGATGCAGAAAACATTAGGAGGATCACTATGAGTCTGAGCTTTGTAGTGAGACCCTGCACACACACACACACACACACACACACACACACACACACACACACATGAAACCTACTCATTCCAGAAAATTAAAACAAGCAAAGTCATCATTTGATGGTCAAGGACTGAGACTTTTAGGTTGATGTATATATGACTACAGGAAAGATTTTGGACAATGAAAGCTTTCAACTTTTGGAGAGAAAAAGTGTAGTGAATTTTTTGATTAAAGATTACAACTGTTTCCACACAGAAATATGCCCTAACTCTTGGGATTCAGATGCCAGATTTTAAATTCTGTCAAGAAGTATTAGTGAGGCTTTCTCTCTTACTAGATAAAAACTGAAGGAGAACATCTCCTTATTGGGCTTTCACATTTTATGTGCTCTTCTCTAAAATACAAGTGAGGCCAGGAGCTTGACAGTGAAATATCAAATTTTACCTTTGCATAAAATGACTGCTTTGCCTTTTATGAAGCAATGTGATTGAAGGGTAAAAGAATTAACATAATCCATTCTTGTTTGTGCAGTCCTTATTCAAGCAGCTAGCATCATTGGTGAAAAGCTATCATGAGTCTCAGATCTGATAGCAAGAGCTGGCCACAAGCCTTAACAGGCAATGAACTGGCCAGCACATTCAATTTTAATTAAAATCCCATGCCAGGGCAGGAAGCTTTGGAGGAAAGCAGGCTTTAAAGGTGCCATGTGTTCGTAGAGTTGCTCTATATTCATGGAACTATTTGAAATAATTGCAGCTGGTATAGACACTTAACTGACCAATTAAAAGAATTTTATCATTTGACTCCTGCCAAAAATTTGACATAACTACAAAATGATCTCTGAATTATGCACACCTTTGTGACTGCTCATTCTCCTGGGATGTGAGACTTTTCTTCCAGAATTGCTGTCTCTCATGAATTTAGGCCAGCTCGTCTTCTTTCAGTTTCTTGTCAAAAGTAATAAATGAAAAATAAACCATTCCATTTGTCTTGCAAAAACACCAGTACTCAGAGATAATGTTTTTTACCCCAACTCCAAAAAGACTGGAAGAGGCCAATTACAGCTGTCAAAGGCAAGCTGGATTGTGTCGCTGCAGGTAATAGGACCCGACTGAAGCACACCATCTGCACCTTCCTGCCACCAGTTGATATCAAATTTCATTTCCCATAAAAGAATTAAAGAAAAATTGAATCACTTACCATATGTAGATCCAATCACCATGGTGTTATTTACATTTGCCTTTGCCATCATAAGTAGGAGGAGAAAGGAAAGTTTTGACTTTCTTAAGTTACGGCTCAATGAAAAGCCTTAAGGAAGTAATGTAACCTTCACACGTTATGTTAATAATGTCTTGATAGTTACCTCAGAAGTGGGGAATCATATATGTGTGTATATTTCTCCTGCTCCTGGAACACACAGTTCTTTTAAACTGAAGGAAAAAGGAAGAAGGGAGGGGAGGAGAGACTGAGGGAAAGAGGGACATGACACAAAGATTTCCCTCTTAATGGAAAAAATGCTTCTGCAGATAAAGAACAAAGCTGGGAATCAATAGACTTTATTAACATCATGTTCTTGAACAGATTCAAAGAATTTCTTTCTTAGCTATAAGGTTATAGTTTACACTACAGTGAGGAAAGAACAGAGCGGAAAGTGAGCACAATGAAATGACTCTTGAAAGCAAGACCAACATCTTTATTGTGGTTCTGTGTCTGGCTTATTGATCATTAGCCTCTTGGCACATTGGCTCTGTTCCTGAAGTGTATTTACATGTTATAATTGCTTCCATCAGAGACAAAATTATCAGCTCACCTCCAGTCTCTCTCAGGTATTGTGTAATATCTTTTCTTGCCTTCATTAGCATGGCTTTGAAAATCTCCACCTCATTGCCCAACAGCTCCTGATTTTCACTGCAGCTTTCCTCTTTTATCCACTGGATCTCAAGAAACTAGAACACCCCCAAAGCAACACATATATTTTAGTCACCATGTTCTAACTCTCTGCCCCATTAAAATTGTGCAACTCTGTTCTACACTGTCTCTTCAGGATTTTGTCCTGGTTCTACTTCAACCTTGTAATCACCTCATCTCATCCTTTAGGTCCATTTGTTCATTTTCCTACTATTTCAAATGTCTCCATACTGATATCCTTCCACTTGTTTTCCAACCTCATGCATATTACCAGTAACCTACATTACAACCTGATTTTCTAAGCTTACAAATCTTTCTTCTTTCTCCCCTTCCTAGTTTGATAACCATATTCATATTATCACTCTAGCCTTATCCATCTTTGAAGACATCATTAAGATTAAACCCAAATTTCTCAGCAGGTGCCACAGATGTCCAGTTTACTGACATTTCCACCTTGTCTGGCTACTTACTCACCCACAGGCAAGAAGTCACACCCACTCTGGCTAGTTCGCTGACTGCCTCAGTTCCCTAAAACTTCTTTAAGCATTCTATTGTATCTCTTGGTAAAGCCTAATTATAATTATTCACCTGGCAAATTATTACCCATACAATAGGAAATATTTCAAAAATTTTCAAGAGAAAACAGCCCTTAATCGATATAGACAACCCCTTTTCTATTCTCAGTGTACCAGGTGCAGGCATCATATCCATTTACAATGTTCTGCACCTTATCACTACATAGGCTTCATATTCAAGGAACAGGACATAATTTATTGATGTACTCATGTTCTTACAGTTCAGCCATTATATATATATATATATATATATATATATATATATATATATTTTTTTTTTTTTTTTTTTTTTTTTTTTTTCCTCACTAGGCAGCTTGGACTCATAGTGATCCTCCTGTTTTCAGCCTTCCCAGCGCTGGGATTACAGGCATGCTCCATGCCCAGACTCTCTTCACAGTTCAGTGCACCCCAGGGGTGGGGACGGTGTGGCATATGGTACTGGGGATCAAACCTTGGTCCCTGCGCTTGCCAAAGTGTGCCCTTAGTCTGCTGAGCTATCTCACCAGCCCTTAACTTGGTAAATGTAAAATAGAAGTAAAAAAGAAAGGTAAGGAAGGAGAAAAGAATGAATTAAAGATAGATAAAAGGAAAGAAGGGAAGAAAATGATAAAAAGTAAGAAGGGAGGCAGTGAAGAAGGAAAAGAAAGGAGGAAGATGTTACCTGTCATTGTCATTGTCTAGCCCAGGGTCCATCCAGCCATCCTTCTGGTATTAGTGGTCAAAGGAACCAGTTACCTACTCCTCAATGAGATAGAAGTGGAGTTAACTCCACACTCAACTTTGAGAAGAAGCATATAGATTTTGAAAGTATGCAAGGGGTGATCCCTGTTAGAATCCAAGTGAAATAAAGTAGACAAATAATTTTAAAATAACATTGGTTCTCTTGTGTGAGAAAAGCAAGTATAAATAAGAAGCAGAATGGATTGTAAATATCAGGAAATAGGGGGCCAGGGAGATAGCTCAGTAGAATAAGTGCTTGCCTGGCAAGCGCAGGGTCCTGAGTTTGATCCCCGGTCCCGCAAAAAATTAAAAAAAATAAAAAAATAAATATCAGGAAATAGGAAGAATTTGTTTAAATAGAAAGTGAAAAAAGAGATGGGCGAGGAAGGGAAAAGGTGCAGAAAGGAGCTGAAGCTAGAGACTGACTGCACGTGCAGGGCTAGGGAAAGCTAACACCTGAGGTGAGCCGCCTGAACCAGCTGCTCCAGCCTCGAGACTAGGAGGTAAATATTCACACTAAAAATATTGAAGTAATCCACCCTCAGAATACTGATTTTATCATTTTTGCCCCATTCTGAAGTAGCTCTGGAAATCCTCTTTCATAAATATCATTAAAGATGTAAACAAAATGATGCTGCAAAATGCCATTAAACAGAAATATGTGTTTATAAAACCATTCCAGTGTGTCTTTAATCACCATATTCACTGGAACTGGCACTATGTGGCTTTGTTTGTTTCTTAGTGTCAAAATAAGCATGTGAGATAAACATTTTGAATTGATCTCTGACATTATGGCATCTAGAGAAGTCTAACTAAAGATACTAATTAAAGAAAACTTGTGGAACTGCTTCAAATAGTAGAAAGAACAATGGTATAAATATGTTTGAAGTGAGAGAGATGAATGGTGATGTATCTTTTACTTAATATATTTAAAAATTTACATATTCAGCATGTATTTTGATCCTACTTTGTATTAACTTTATCTTATAATTCTGAATTTCTAACTTTGATTGTTAAAATATTTCAAAGATAGAAAATAATTTGTATTTACTGTCCAAAAAAATGTCAGGTTGGATATAAAGTACACTTTTTGCCTACATGCCAACAACCCTAAAATGTCTACAAAATATTCAGCAGTTGTTGTAGCCCAGAAGTCTAATCTATGATGAATGAATTAATTTCAGCGATGCCTGAACCTATTTATCCATGTAAATAAGCCCTTGGATGGAAGCTGACATACCGTTTGTGAAAACTTGCTTGAGCTTTTGCCTACATTATCTCCATTCACTTGCTCTGTGCTGCTCCTATTGGCTCAGCCTTTGTCTTTCAAGTCACACAAGTTTCCTTCTGATGTTCCCCAAAACTCCGTATTTTCCCTCCACCTCTGAAGTTCTTATTTCTGCTATTACATTTTTAAAAAGTTTTTTATGGTGACAACCCCTAAAGAAATCAGGGTATTTTCTACTTCATATTTTTACCAACCAAGAAGGAGGTTGCAAATTTGCAACAACATCCACCCCATAGATCTATTCTTTCAAATCCAAATTATAGTAATTTGAAGATGTAGCATGTAAAAACTGAATTTCTGAGCTGGAAGTGTAGCTAAATGGTAGAATGTTTTCCCAGTGGAGTACAACCCAGGTTTTGAACCCTTGTACTGGAAAAAATAAAATATAAAAACTGGATTTCCAGGTTCCATTGAAAAATAATTTCTAATAAATGCTAGAGCATAAGTATTTAGATGGTAACTTGGTTGTTGCATTGTATTCTTCAAAAACATAAAGTCTTGCAACCTAGTACCTATGAAAGGCCTTATTTTGTGTAGACTTTTGCAGATATAATCAGGTTAAGGTGAAGTAATACCAGATTAGAATGGGCTTCAATGCAGTGGTTGATGCCTCTACAAGAAGAGGAAAATCTGGACACAGACAAAGGCTCGCAGATGGGAAAATATCAGATGAATGGGTTGCACCTCTGCAAGCGAAGGCCACCAGTGATTGCTGATGAATGGTAGATGCTGGAGAGAGACAAGGAAGGTTCTACCCCTCTCCTTCAGAAAGAATGGCCTTTCCAGCACATTAATTTAATAGTTTAGCCTCCAGAACTTTGAGACAACAAGTTTTCTCTTTGTTAAGTCACACAGTTTGTGGTGTTTTCAGTTTAGGATACTAACAAGGCAACAATAGATTAGAAATGAACAAAAGCCACCCCACTTAGAAGGAGTTTTTGATCTTTAGTTCAGAGAATTAGGATAATCATACAAGCCCAAAGACAAGTGACAACTGCCATTATGCATTTTACTTGTGGCAAGTCTCCCTTACATTATATCTTTGGTCTTTGTAAAATGTTTGTACTTGAGATTTTAATATACTATTTGTATATCACTATATTTGTTTTTTATTTCCAAGTCATGCACGTCCCTAAGGAAAACTTTTTTTTTTTTTTTTTTTTTTCAGAACTGGGGATTGAACTCAGGCCTTTGCACTTGCCAGGGAAGTGCTTATTCTACTGAGCCATTTCCCCAGCCCCTAGGGAAAACATTTAATACTAAGATTTTATTTGTTAACTATTGCCATATTTTTGAGGTAGTTGTTGACATTTAAGACATTGACTCTGGTGGTGAGCAAACAAAACTAAGAGAGAAATATCTAGATTTTGATCTTGATACTGGTATGTTAGATAATTGTCTATGTGGCTAGGAGTTGTCATTTGCATTATATAACATTTAATAACATCACTGATTTCCTCACACAAGGTACCAGAAGTATATTCCATGGTCAGAAACTCCAACGAGACTGCAGATGCTGACAAATGTCCTTGCAGGAAAGGGTAGGGAACAACAAAGTGTCTCCCACTGAGAACCAGTTTTCTAGGCTGGTATTTTTATATACAACTTCACAAGAATGAATTAACATAGACTATTCTAACAAATGCCTCTGAGAAAGTTATTCAAAAGTCTTTGTGTTACCAGCAGACTTTTGTCACACATTTTTCTGTATCTGGCGAAAGAATTCTCTTTCTTTAGTTTATGACAAAGAAAGTGTCCTAGTATCTCACTGGTTATTCTGCCTTCCTAAAATGAGCACTGGTTTTAATATGAAGACATGTTGGTCAAATAAAAAACTGTTCCCCAGCTCTGTGTGCACAATAAGAATCATTGCTGGTAAAAGAAATATGAGTTGGAGCTTATGTGAAACCCTACTACAGTACCATCAAATAGTACTAAAGTACTATTTTTATTCAGTTTTCATTTTTCCTTCCAGTTGCCTACAGTTTGATGTAATTGTTGAAATTATCACCATGAAACTGGGACAAATGCACTAGAAGTCTGGGTCCCTAAATTGAAAGAACTACTATACAACTCTAGGACTGCTTCTCCGAGGGATTTAATTCATGAGAGAAAAACAGTTTTTTACTATTTTGACAGTACTCTCACTTTAGGTTTCCTAACACATGAAACAGAGTCTCTTTCCAGTTAATATACTGCTCATTCTAATTCTATGACACTCTTTCAAACTTTATTTAATGATAAGTTCAACTATTTCAATATTGGCGTATGCTACATCAAAAATTACCAAAGTGTTTCTACAGTAGATAATAGTAATAATTTGTTGTGTAAATGAACTAGGAGTAGTTCAAACATAACAACCAACACTACATATGTGATAGCTGTTACTACAATCACAAGGAAAATGATAAAAATTTAGAAGTGATGTTTTCAATAGCATTAATATCATCCAAAAATTAATTTTGTTATTGTACGCTCTTTGTAGGAAAGCGAATACATGTCTAATCAAAATATATAAGGCATGCAACTTAACTCTTTTCTTTTGTACAATATGTACCACTGAACACAAAAGCTAACTCCTAAAATGTCCTCTTTGAATCCCAAATACTATGCTTTCTATTTAAAATTTAAATATGATGCTTTTCCTTAAATCAGTAGATCTGAAATTTAGCTGCCTACTGATATTGGTGGTACTTTGAAAATTACAGTTGTCTTAATGTTATATCCATGGTTTCTGGTTTAATTACTTTAAGATATTAATTATGTCTTAGTGTTGGAAATTTCTTAGTGCTCCCAGGTTGACTAAAACTCACTGTAAAGTTTAAAAATCACAATTTTGAGCAGTTACAAGGAGCTACCCTTTCCCTACTGTTAGTTACAGCATAAGAGAATAAGAGCCCAAAACTGGGGATTGGTGGCAAAGAACACCTTATCTTGTTGTCGGGGTGCTAATGACATGATTAGGGGATTTTCTTGGTTTTGAATCATATTCTTCTCATATTCTCTCAGTCATTCACTATCTATTCTAAAATGAGAGGGTATGCCATTTAATTTTTAAAACTATGCACAAGCTCTCAGACTAACACCTGGAAGCAATGGTCTCAACGGCCCACAGTCACAACAGAGTACTTTGTCTTGATTCCCAAACTAACCCTTTTCTTACCTTTGCCATTACATTTGGCATTTCCCTCATTTCTGCACTGAACTGAGGCCAAGTAGAGAAATTAAGAAAAACCAAATTCCATTATTATGCAGTTTATAAATTACCTGTAAAAAGCTGTAGGATAAAATAAATAAATAAAATAAGGAGATGATACTCAATTTTTTAGAACACTATATATTTCTTACTATCTATTTTCTATGAGAAAATTAGTTATCAAATCTTTACTCCATATTTTCTAAAACTCAGCTTACTTAATTTCAAAATGATACAGCATGTGACAAGTAAAAAATCCAATTTTATGACCTGACATTGGTGTTTCAATATAAAGAAAGTACATTTTCACTTGAATTAAGTGGGTAATATGACCTAGGATTTAAAAGTAAGCATCACAGATAGCTAATTGCTGATGTCAAGCAGGTTTTGAAGTGGTTCAGCTTTAATAGTAGAAAATGGAATTTGAGAATTGAACAGAAGCATTTTTGTTTGAAAAGGCCATGTATAGTTCAATGGTTATAGCATGGAAACATCAATATTCCTGCTAACAACCTCAAAGTCAAAAAATAGAATGCTCTCAGCATACAGAAATCTCTTCTCTCTCTTCTCAATCCTGATTCATTCTTTCTACAAATGAGACCACATCCTGATAGTAGATAAGTATGTCTTTATTCTTCTTATATGTTAACTTGTTAGCATGCACACATAAACATTACAAATAGGCTATGCAATGTAAAATATATAGTTA
>NW_004524608.1:10063636-10098012 GCF_000260255.1 Octodon degus
TTCTGTCCAGCAATTATCAATCTAAATTACATTTAGTAAATTAATTACTGTGATTTCTATACTTCTTTTCATTAATATTATCTATACATATTCTATTTTGTTAACCTGACAGAATATATATACTCATTTTGACATATATATGGATTGATTTTTGTCTTCAAATATTGTAAATATGACTGCTTTAAGAATCTTTAAAAGATATTTGAAACACCCTATTGAATGTGATTAGATAGTTGGAAGGACAGACAGGCACAGTACCAAGGAACTGACAGATTGGATGGTAACAAAAATATTGCTTTATTTAAACAATAATGAATATACAGGAGTCTTAGAACCTCACTACCTCTTACATAAGAAGTCTCAACTTATACCTAGTTTCTTAATCTGAATTAATTCTCAGACCCTAAATCCACTGATTGGAGAAAAGCTCAGGCCTCATGAGACAGGACCCAGTAACAACATGGCAAGTATATATAGTAATAACTTTATGGCTCCTTTCTCAAAGGGTCATGTATAAGTTCACTCAAGTCACCATCCATTGAAAATAAGAACTATCTTTAAACATCTTAAAAATTTGGAAAGTAGTTTCAAGTTGGCACTGGTACTCAGATTCCTGAAACTTTTCCCTAGTCCTCTAGCTAGAGCAGAAGTTTATGCAGGCAACAGGGAGTAAACACTGTCTTTACTTAGGTGCAGTGCACACAGATTCACTGGGTCCACAGACCAGGCTGGCCAGGGTTTCTGAGTCTGTCATTTTCAAGTACTGTGTGAGCTGTGATACAGGGTCCTTATCATGTAGGAGTATAAACATCACTTCAAGTGGGGAATGTGAAGTGAAATAGCTAAAATTGCCAGGCCATTAAAGTCTTCTTGGAGACTCAAAGCAAAAACTTAGCTGTGAAGCTTTGTAAAATTTAAAATGCCAATAATACATCTCCAAAATATAATGACAGAGTAACTATAAACATTCCAAAAGGGAAAAATGTAATAGAAAAGAATAAGAGTCAAAGAAGACCAAAACCCAGAACAGAAAACATTAAATTTTGTTTCCATGTTCCACATGGAATAAAATGTGACTGCTAATATGGTAATAAAATGTGACTACTAAAAGGTCTGTGTAGCCCTACCTATATGCTCTTGTCAGTGGCAGACTACACGCTCCACTTGTTAATTTCCTTACAGATGTTTCATGTTCCTGGCATCTTGGGGTCTCCACTGTGCCTTTGGGTTGGTTCTCAGAGCTTCAAAATCGCCCCCTCAGTGACAAGCTGCCTCAGCCCTTTCTTTGAAATCTAGGTGGAAGCCTAACTGATCCGAAAATTATTGCATTCTGCATGCTTAACAAACCAACATTAAGGAAACAATGTTAGGAAGTACCTGGGTCTCTATTTAATATGGCTGCAACAGTTTCTATGCACCTGGATTCTCAGCTCAATGAAATAAGTCCCAGAGAACTAATTTTCTAGGATTTCCTTTCTGAGCAGAAGTATAGCATCTCTTTTATCAAAGAATGATTTATACTTTGTAACTTTCAATCTTTGATGGGTAGTGCCTTCCTGATTACCAGGCTCTCTTTTTAAGAATCCAACTTCCTTCAGTAACTATGACATCTTTGGCCCCAATTATGCATTGACTTTTTGGGGGCCACAACTATACATATGTGTGGTGGGTTTTGATCATGATTGTCATGTGCATCCTGCTTAAAGAAAACTGAAAGCCTCAGGGAACCAATTCACTGTTGGGTCAAAATTTCTTTCACAGATCTATTTGTCTTCCATCCTTAAACTCAGCCTTCTATAAAGTCTCAAGACATAGAAAGATGGAGATAATTTATTTTTAACCAGAATCATGGCTACTAGCCCAGTTCTCAGTAAAGGCCTTTTCTCAATCGAATCATCAGGGGCCCAACCTTTGCTGTCTGAATTACTATAAATATTCTGGTCTTCCATGGTGTGACCAAAACTGCTTACCACGCTCTGTTTATAGCATGCTAGGTGGTTCTCTAGCCTGCATCTCCAAAACTTTCCTAATTTCTACTTTAAATGTTCCTGAAGACTTCTGAACCTTATTGCCAGGTAGAGTCACAGCAATTCCACTTTTCATTCCCTATTGCCTGCATGGCAGCTTGTGGTCTGTGGACACAATATTCAACATCACAAAGTTAGAGAAGAGAGGCGTGATTTAATTCATGTTTTCAGAATGTTCTCTCTATGGTTTTCTAGCTCCAAGGGAAAAACAGCATAGCAGAAAGGCATTGTGAAATGAACCTGCTAATTTCATAGAATCCAAACTAGAACAGGAAAACAAGTGTCAGGCAGGAAAGTGCCAAGAAGCAGAGAGAGTACCTACATATTACAGTGTACCTCCCAGTCATACACAGATAATGCTTTAATACTTCCAGAAGTACCTCTAAAACGGTAGTGCAGTAAACTGTCACTTCATGCACACACAAGCACGCACAAATTGTTAGAGCTCATAAAGTAAATCCTGTGATACAAAATCAGCTGACAAAATCAGTTACATTTATGCTAATCAGTTATAAAAGAAAATTAGGAAAATATATCCACTTACAGACCTACCCCAAAATGTATATATTTAATATTACAATGTTGCAAATGTTCAAAATATTATATGTAGGCTATATTTTACCATAATAAATATTTTTGCATGCATACATACATGTGAAAAGCATTGCAGAAGATTAGTAAGCCAGAAATATAGCAGCCTGATGAGGAGTAACCTGATTCTTCTAGCTTTGAAGGTAGATGAATGGGGTCATGACCCAAAGAACAGAGCTTGTTTCTTGAAACTGGAACAGGCAAATGAATGAATTACCTAGAGTTTTGAGAAGGAAGTCAATTCTTTAAATAACTAGATTTCAGCTGAATAGTTTTTGATATTGTTTCACAAATATTAATTTTATATGTCACTTCTCTATCTTTCCTCCTGCTAGTTCTTCTGACTGGAGGTGGGACACATTGCTTTCTTCACATTTTATCTATTCCTCATGGCCTTGAACTCACCTTGTAGCTCAGGTTGGTCTTGAACTCAGGGTGATCCTCCTGTCTAATCTCATTCCTGGGATTATAGGAATGCTCCACCACACCCAGACAGAGTGAATTTTATTGCACAATCATATGAATTGCATTTAGTTAAATACTAAAGAGAGAATGTATTTTTTTTCTATTTTCCTTTTTTTCTGAGGCTGTATTGATACCAGGTCCTCACAAATGTAATGCAAGTACTTTCCCAATGAATTGTATTCCAATCCTTTAATATTTATTTTTACATTTCTAATTTTTTATTAGTCAATGTTTGCAATGCATAATTAATACATTTAGCATGGTTCTTTGGTACGTGTATATGAAACATTCTAGTGGTTCACTTCCCACTGTCTGTCCTTCTTCCTAGTTAAATTGCACAGACTGGCCTCAAACTGTTTTTATCTTCCTTCCTCAGCATCTCAAATAGCTGGTGCTGTAAGCCCACACCACCGTGCTCAGGTATTTCTCCTCTCCTTTAGATGCATACTTTGAAATATGCTGGTGCATGTTAATGTACTAACATAAAAATATAATTCCCTGAATAATATAGTATTTATGAATTACTCTTTCCCTCAAGATGTAGTTACGAACTATAATGCCATAAAAACAAAGAGAGGGTGGATAAAACTACTTGATAGAAAACTAAATTTTTAAACTTACCTTTTCAAAAATGAGAACTTAACTAAAATTAGACCAGGATATTAATATTAACCAGTTATTTTCTTCCAAAAACTTTCTACAGGTAAGGCAAACATAACTTTAAGAAAACTGATATTCAATTTAATAAGTAAATAGTGCTCAAAGCTACACAGCTTGATAACAAAAGTTTATGAGCAATTATAGGTGATAAAATAATTTTCACTGATAGATATATTGTATTCTTTTTTCTCTAAATTGTAGTTACACTATATTTTCTAATTAGACAGTCAAGGCCTCCATACAATGATGTTTCACTTATAAAGTGATTGAAAAATAAGCAAAATATTGGACTTCTTTATTGGACCATCATGTGGAGGCTCTTGAATGATTACATTTTCACGCGGAGCTTCAAACAAAATCATTATGCTGCACTGGTAAGGCTTAGAAAAGAAAATGAAAGCATTATTAAAGTAGAAATAAAGTTGTGGTAAGTTATATGCATTTGTACATGTATTTGTATGACAGCTAACTCAATTTGAGAAACATTATTTTCTCAAGCTGATGTCCTGTTATACATTTTCAAATTTGTTATTAATAATCGTGTTTCTGATTTACATATATTGGAAATATAAATACTTAACATATTGGGTCACTAAATACTTTGATCCAAACATTTCTGTCAATAACTTTCTTCTGGGAATTATATAAAAATGTGTATATATGATGATAGTTCATAATCTGAGTATGTTTATATCTTCTCAGTGTCTTTGTACTTGTTAGAGAATTAAGAAAACTTAAAATTTCAGGTATGAAATAAAGATTGTCAAAAATGTTTCTCTAGTTACTGTCTAGTTGAAGATATACTTCTGGTTACTTTTTAGTTTTTTTCTCATTTTATAAAAAAAGTGACAGATTCAGGTGGTATATCCTTTCCTTGCTCCTTTTTTTTTTCTTCTTTCTATGATTCATATTACCTGCAGTCTTATCTCCTCTTACCTGAGAAACCTGAAGGTAGTGTAGCTATTTTGCAGTCAGGAAAAAGCAGGCATAAAAAATGAGTAAAGTGGAAGATAGAGCTATCCTGTGTCTCAGTTGGTAAGTGTCTAATCTGTCTTCCCAGGTTTTCCTCATGGAAATTTTCTTATGGCATTGGATTGGCGGAGTTCTGAGTGCAACATGATGACATACAGTTTTCCACTGCTTCCAGCCAACTGCTAAAGACACACTCCTAATCACCAGGAAAGGTTCTGTGTTCTCTACCACTTACTAATCTTGTTTCAACACCAAAGCCAATGAGATAACCTGGACTTCCCAGGAGAATATCAATTCTCTGTTGCCAAATGAAACCATCAATATGAAAAATCTTTTAAAAAATGCCAGATTGAAAAGCTTTCCTGAATAATTACTGTAGAAGCTTACTCACCAAAGAAGATTTTACACATATGTATAATAATGGCCTAGAATCTTCCACGGGCTGTTTAATCTTTCAGAGCAAAGGATTTCTATCTGTGTAATATCTCCTTTTTTCCCAGTTCTAATTTTAGCAGTTTTGATAACATAATGCTAACCAGTATAAAGTACAAGAAACTTCATTTTGGCCTACAATGGTGCATGACAAAATATGAAACAAAAGTGAAAGGATTTGAAAGAGAAATTTTATTTTTACCTGAATTCATTCTTTGGATTATACATGATAGCATAATAAGAAAAGGCAGTAAAAATGACCTGCCAGGGAAAATGACCCAGAATTATTTGTTGCTCTGTGACATTTTTCTATAAAATAACAATTCAGATAAAAATGTTGAGAAAGGAAATCATTGCAAATATAGCAAATAGAATGTACACTGTTAATGAGAATTAGACTCAATGCTTAACTCTACCTAATGTTTACAATATTAATAACTAATTCAATTGAGAGCAGACACCAGTTTTGTTATTTAGATTAACTCCCTTTATAAGATACATTAACAATATCCAGCAAAATAATTTAATGTAGTAGGACTGAAATAAAATATTAGTGTGATTCAGAATCCTAATTATACTTGTCCAAGCTGAGACAGAATATCCAGTTAGGAAAAATTAGAAACAGAGACACGAAAATTTATCTTTGAAAAGATTATGTCCACATTGGGTAAAGTCCTCTAAAAGAATTTCAAGAACCACAAGCTGCGAAGCATTACTAAAATGTGCTTGAATGTGCAGTATGGTTTGGATATGCAGTGTTAGTTAAAAAGAAACATTCAAATTAGCTATCAAATTTAGAAATTTAACAGATTTGGAAGAAGGAATATTTTTTAGCAGTTAGGAAGGGCGTAAAATTCAAGTAGTAGTTAGAAGGCTGGAAAATGAACTAAACTGAACTCATTTTTTGACCTAAAGCAAATCTTTTCTCCTTCTCAATTTTCTTTGCTGTAAAACTGAGCTTTGACAAATGACAGTTTCTAGTCCCTCACCTGCCTTAGTTTCATCAGAAAGTTCCCTCAAAGTTAATGCAGGGAAGATTTCAAAGAAAAGAACGAATATCAATGTTCATGCAATTGCAGATATAAGCCCTGGGTTTTACTGTTGCTGTCAACAACAACCACTTGCAAGCATAATTATCCTTGATTTATAGTTATGCAAAAGGCTATTTAATTGCAAACGTATATTTCCATTTAGCAGTTTCAAAGTAGAATTGATTTTATATCACCAGTAAATATATTACCTTTCCTGTATTTGCATGTTTATAGTACTTCATAGTATTAAATGGATGTCATTTTGAAGTGAATTTTTTATAGACAGATTGAAAGCACCAAGCATATGCTATAATTGTGTATCAGCCTGAATGAAATACATACATCTGTTTACTTAGAAATAGATTCATATTATTCCTTGAAAGTTAGTTTTTTCATATTGTGTAGTTTGGGAGGGTTGGTGTGAGTATAGGGAAGTGTTTTCTAAAATGACGAATTATTTGTGTGGTTATAAGGTGATCTTGTTTAGAAGACAGTCCTGGTAGACCCATGGTTACTTTAATTCCAAATTTTTCCCTCTTTCCTTTTTTCTACTATGTTTTATGTTTTCCTTTTTCTATACATTTCTTTATTTTTTCTCCTATTTCTTTCCACCTCCATTTGCTTCCTTCCTTCTTCTCATCCTAATATTTTTTTTTTCCTCCCACTGCCTTTTCTCTCTTACCTCCTCTTGGATATGTCCCAATGGTCTTCCTGCTTCTTATCCATCCTTCTTCCTTTCCATCTATTCCTCCATCCTGTTTGATTTTCTCTCTTCGTTCTTATAACAATGCTTATTGGATACCACTGTATTCCAGATGGCATGCTCAATATTAGGAATTCTAAAATAAATAACACATGGTCTCCAAGGAACAGGGTATGTGTCTAAAAGGAGCCAAGAATGATCTAAATCTTGTTGGGAAAAATCATACAGGAAACAATAAAGAAAGATGTATAGTTAGGAAAATGAGACTTGTTCACAATCTTTTGTTTCTATTTTCCATCCTATCTTTCAGAATGTGCATATTTATAGGTATATAGTATTGGAAATAATTCTTCCATGTGCACTCTGATACACAGTGTTTAGTATTATCATAGTGATTAGTAATTACTATATTTGTAGATCTCAATTTTTTCAATAATAGCCCATCATATTGTCATAAAAACTTATTGTGATGAGACTTTAATGTGTCAAACACCAGCAACCACCTGCTTGTGCTTCATAAATCCTATGCTTTTTCATGAAGGACCTGTCTTCAGAACTGTCTCTTGTCTCAGCTCCTTAGTAGTGTTCATTTACTCCTTGGAAAATTCTGCCCAGACATGCTTTTGTATAGCTAAGCCTTTTGCACCGTTTTGCATCAATTTCACATCTCAGGCTAGAGCCTTTTCAACAGAGATCACTCATAAAGACAAGGCATACTCCCATCATGCACTTCCAGCAATAACACTGGACACCAAGGTGAGCGTCTCTGGTTAGCAGCACTTAGCATGTATGATTGTGCATAGTTCTTGAGAAAATTAGGTCAGTTTCTTAATTTGAAAGTGGGTGAGGGGTTGTTTGAGAGGCCACATCTGGAGACTTGCACTTGCTTCTGCTGAGCTTCCTTCATGTGCTTTTGTTCCTTGGCTTGTTTCAATCTGTATGTTTTCCTGGTATGAAAATATACAAATAAATATAACAGCCCCAAGTGTTCCATGAGTCTTTCTACTGATCAACAAATTTGAGGGTGGTCTTAGGAAACAACAACACACCAAGAGATGTGTGTGCCTATTACTGTTCTCTATATACATCGCACCTTGCACTACAATTATGCCAGATGATATTATTTAGAGAACCTGGGTGAGGGTAAATGTTATCATTATCATTTCTTATAGCTGCATTTGATTTATAATAAATGTTCTCAAAATAAAACAATTTAAAAATAACTCACAAGTGTAACATTATTATGTATGAATTTTATTTTGTATAAATTATATATCAACTTGAGTAAAAATATCTGAGTAAAAATATAGCTCAGTGGCATAAGTGCCTGCCTGGCAGTACAAGGTCCCTAATTCAATCTCTGGTACAAAAAAAATCTTAATTTTGATACAAAAATTCAAAGACCTAACTATAAAAACATTCTACAATTTTCAGGGAGTGGATAACATTGAAAATCATCATTATTACTTAGTTATTATCATTAAATTGGTTTACTATTATTTTATTTGTCCTTCATAAAATAGTCAGAAACATTTATGCATTACTTGGATCATGGAAATGTTTTAATATAAACCATTTTCACCTAGGTTTTATATATTCTACAAAGCGTCCCCAGTTCCTTCTACAAGTAGATTTTCATAGCTCAGTCTCATTGTTTTGGCAGAAGTAATTAAACATGGAGTTAATATTTAAACTAGTTAAATATAAATCAGGATGCATTCTTGATCTACATGATCGAGCCCATCGATGAGTACTGTGTTCAGCATTCTTGAAAATAAAATAAATTTAATAACCTTTACACAATCAATTGAGACTTGCCTTATTGAGTATTTACTGTACCACGAATTGTAGCAATTAAAAACTTGTCACAAAATATGAACCATGTCTTTGTGGACCTTGTAATAGCTTTGATACATGCTAGCTGTGTGATCTTGATTAAGTTGCTTGTAGTTGTTCTTATCTAGTAAGATTGCAACACGTTGCAAACTTAAAAAATTATGAGTACACACGCTAAAATAATTTTCAGATCTATCAATATATAGAAAGCTTTAAATTACAATTGTCTCATTTTTGACCCATCTACTGAATTATTCATTAAATAAGTCATCATCTAAATAATTTTACCAATTCACTTTATCAAGCCTTTACTGTTACTGACAGATAGCACTTAACTAATTTGGATTAAGTTGTGTGTGTGTGCACACGTGTGTGTGTATGTGAATTTGAATTTAACAAACTTAAGTTTCTAAATATGTGTTTTTGTAAAGTGTAACAGTTCACTTAGGCCACTAATTACTTCAAAGGTTAATTATTGATGAATGTGTTAACACACATATGAACAGACTATTTTCTGCAAGAAGAGGGGACTTATTTTTAAGAAAGTGATTATCAGCACCTCATTCCACAAAGAACTGGATTTGTTCCTAATGAAGGCTTCACATATTATTAATGGGATGCTCAAAGGTTTAGCAGGTTAAGTTAAAATTAACATTTGGACTATGTTGCCAGAAACATTTCTGAAGTTAAGTGAATAATAATGATTTTGAAAACTAAAATATAAAGTATGTTATCAGAGATTTATCTAAATACTTTCTAAGGGCCGGAGACATAGCTCAGTAGAATAAGTGCTTGCCTGGCAAGCACAAGGGCCTGAGTTCAATCCCTGGTTCAGCAAAAAAAAAAAAAAAAAATACTTTCTAGAGGAGATACGGTTGTGTCCCTCCGACACCTCATGCTGTCATTGGGGACAGGCTTTACAGAAGTGGCTGAAACTAGACTTTGATTGATTGATGGTTGAATGCTGGGGTTGAGGGTGTGAGTGCTACCTCTCCTGGGTTGATGGCCTGTATACAATATTAGAAACAGAAAGAGGTTTGTCCCTTCTCCTTCCATTGTTGCTTTTTCTTTTTTACCATCATGAATCATTGCCCTTCTGCCACACCACCCTGCCTTGGAACCAGCTGATTATGGATTGAAACCCCTGCAAGCTGTGAGCTAAATAAACCGTTCTTCCTTTAACTTTGGGTGTTGGGTACTCTGTCTCAGCAATGAGAAAATAAACTAAAAATTGATATTCAATTTTCTAATTAGAATATTATAAAGAGTCATGGGTTTTCCATGGAGGAACATTATTTGCCTATTTTGTTCTATAATTTCTTATTCCCCACCACTACTTCTCATTCTCTTAATCTTGCTGTCTGTTTTACTCTCTCAATCTTATGCACACACATACACATACACACACACATGCAAACACACACAAACCCTCACCACTAACAAATCTTAATCCAAATTAGTTAAGTACTATCTGTCAATAGTGTTAATTTAATAATTTTTAAAATAATGTCTATATATTAAAGATGCTAAACATTCACTATATGCCAGATTTTGGGCTAAACATTGTGCACCTCTTTTTGTCACCTTCAGGAAAAACTGAAAATATTTGGTCTGTTTATTTTAGGAATGAAGCAAAGAACATAATAGAACAAATATTTTTATTAGTTCAGGTCATAAAAGATGAAGTCAAGGTAGAATCCACTATTTCCCTTCCTCTTTCTACACAGAAATATTTATTGTTTTAGCTATTAAACTCAGTACTTTGGGCTCTCACGAGCCTGTAGAACTTCATAAGATAATGCAAGCTCAATATTGCCTAAAACACACAATCAGAAGTTTCCCAAGATAAATGTGGCTGATCTAGTAGGATAATCATCTCCATAGAAGCCATCATTAGAATAGCTATAAATATGCTGCACTGTGATCTTAAGAACAGTAACTCATTTGGCTGAACTAAGAAAAGATCACATCAATTCCATCAATTTATACTTTACATCATTTTAAAAGTGCAACATAAATCATATTATTTATTGCGTTTTAAAAGGCTTCCATTACCTCTCCATATATGAAAGCCATTTGACACCTCATAATAATGAGCACTATTTTCTTAAAAATGTGACCAATGTGTATGATCTGTAAATAACTTCAAACTTGTATTTCTTATTCAAAGTCCTATTAACTCTGCGAAAATACATGAAGGCTTCTGTAATTATGAAATTTGAGTACTTACTACACATACTATATAGTATGAAAATAAAATTCTATGTCGCTTAATTTTATCAAAGTAACATGGATGTTTATCTGAATCTGTTTATTTTTGCCCATTGTTGCTTTGTGGTATTAGGCTGTTTAATCAATAAAATTTTCATACTTGAAGTTAGAGATTTTGTTCCATATTTGAACCTCCAAAAACACTAAAAAGTTTGAAACATTTAAAAAATCCAAAATGAGTTTAGCTTTTGCAAGTGTGCCAGACAACTTTCCAGAGTACATGCAGCCATGATTACCATCCTCTGCTTTGATCCTATTTTTGGGTGACTATAGATTAATGAACTTATTTCCACTGTACCAATATATATTGCATGAACATGGTTACTGGGGTAATTTAGAAACAGGATGCCTTTAATCTCCTGCTCATATCAATTACAATACATAGATTACAGAATGTTCCATGATTTTACACTGAATCATCGATAGAACTAATCTTAAAGCTAAATGAAGCTGCAAAAAATATGATGCCCACCCCTATGTAACACAGACAATAGAACACAAATGAGCATGTGATTTGTTAACCAGTGCAGAAAAAGACCACTCTGAAAGTTGTAGGAAAATAATACATCAGGTAGTAGGAATCCACTTCCACTCTTAAAGACAGAAAATAGAATCCCAGACTTTTCCAGCCTCAATAGGCTGTAAAAGTATCAGACTTATAAATAAAAATGTAATTTAATCAATAAGTGCTTATCAGTTCATCTTGTGATAAGACATATGATTTTGCATTTCAAAATATATTTGAGCTTCATTATTTCCTTCAAATGTTTATTCACTCTTTACATGTCACCGAATGTAATTATTAGCCACATGACTTTTCTATAACTTACTGTTGTACTATTATGCTTTCAGAGCTCACTTACAATGAAAATTTATACAACACAGCTTAATGACAATCCAGTTAGTCCAGTTTCCTCTGGAAAACTTGATGTACTTTGGGGGAGGGGAGTTTGGGTTTAGTTAGAAAACATGATTTTAGAAATGGGACGAACACATTGTTCTGTGTTTTGTGGGTATTTGGTGAATAACACTGGTTTATGTGGATATAGAGGGCCATTTGCCTGCGTTTATAGTTCTATTGTCTGTGGTTGGTTGAAGGCAGAGAGTCGTTGCTAATAGTCGTGTCAAAGTCAGCACCGTGGATAGCTCTTCAGCCCCGGGAAGAGGAATTGAAGACTTAACATGCCTAGCTGTAGGGAACAAGCAACAAGACAGAATGAACTACTTTGTAAAGAAAAGGGGGAGCAAACAAAGCTGTACATTGGTGAAACATGTCGTTTTATATTCTGAGGGAGGGATGTGGGTAGGCTATTGAATTAAAGGAAGTGGCAACATGAAATACAAAAAACTGAAGTTTGAGAAAACCTAAGGAAACACCAGAAACATAGCAGAGGTTGTCACAGGGTACATCCCAAGTCTCCACGACTATTTGGACGGAAATGTTAGTATACCAAAGGAAGCCCGCGTTGACATTCTGTGACAAACCTGAAGGGACAGGACTCTCTATTGTGCCCTTTGAACCGTTTCCTCTTCTGTTGGAGAGGATACTTCCGAATGGAGGAGAACAGAACGGTGCTGCTAGTGTGTTCAGGGAAGGAATGGCGTGGAGGTCACGCCGGGCTGCTAACTCTTAGCCCCACCCACCTTTTGTTCCGTCCCCTGGTACCCAGCCTCGCCCTTTTCAAACTCCGTCCTTGTTTCGCACCGGTCGCTCTCCCATCTTTCTTGCAGTCTTTGGCACCCAGAGACCCAATCACCCCACCACCTTGCAACTCCTCGGCGACTGAGGCAATGAAACTGGGCATGCTCCGCGGCGCAGGCAGCCTTCGGGGCTTCCCTGGCGCGCCTATGCGCTGGGCAGGGACCCGCGTGCCAGTTCCGGCCCGGGGCTTCGGTGTCCACCCCTGAGGAGCTCAGAGGCCCGGGCTGCACCCCGAAGCTAAAATGCATCCTTAAGTGCCTCTTCCTCAGTCCCCTGCCTGCCGAGTTCTTATACAGCAGAGCGATATTCCCCCTTGAGGGGCTATCTTCCCACCTCGCTTTTCTTTGCAGCTAAGGGTGTTTGCTGTAGTTGGTGCAGCGTGAGGAGCTCAGGGATGGAGCCCTGTGGCTGGTGGCCGTAGAGATCACCTTCCCAGTGTAGCTGTTTGTCACTGAGTTTTGAAGATTTCTTGGCCGGCTTTCGTTAAAGCATGCTTGAGTAATCCGAGCTGTGGCAGCACCCAAGCTCTCAGGATAAAGGGTGTGTGTGTGTGTGTGTGTGTGTGTGTGTGTGTGTGTGTAGGGGAGAGGGCGGGGATAGAAACGTCAACCCCCCACCCTAGCCTTCTCTTTTTCCCCTTCCTGCAAAAGCCGCACAAGTCTTCCACTCCCTCCCCTTTCCCACCAGCCGTCCTCTGGGCTCTGGGTAACAGCCGGGTTAAGCCCATTTGCACTGGGAAATTGGCGCTGTTTGGGAGAAGAGAAACAGATCAATTGCCCTTGTGACTCCCGGCCCCCTCCCACCCCACCCGCAGCCCAGCGCTCCCTCCCTCGTCCCTCCCCCGCCACCTCCCCTCACCCCGCCTCCTTCGCGCTCCCCACCCCCAAAGCTCTCACCCGCGGCAGTCCGGAGGAGGCCCCTCCGAAGGTGTGGGACCGGACTGGACTCCGGCGGGAGCGCGGCTTCTGGAAGTGGTGCTAATGGGAAGCGGCTCCCGGCTTCCAGAGAGGATGCTCGGCCCCCGAGAGCGGCTGGCGCGCCGGCCCGGGCTCTAGCGGCGCGGAGATCCCGGGAGAACTCGGGAGCAGCGCTCCTCGGAAGACCCGGTCAACATGCCTGTTCGCAGGGGGCATGTGGCACCACAAAACACGTTTTTGGGGACCATCATACGGAAATTTGAAGGGCAAAGTAAGTTCATCTCTTCTCCTTCTCTCTCCCTCGCTTTCCGCTCTGATAGTGCACGGTGATTAGCTGGGGAGATCGGCAACTCCGGGCGCTGTCAAGTTCCGAGGCTGTGAGACCCAGCCTGGAGGCTCTCTCTTCTCTTCTCTTCTCTCTCTCTCTCTCTCTCTCTCTCTCTCTCTCTCTCATTAATTTTGATTTACATTTTAAATTATGGTCTCCATTATCCAAAGCAATTTGATCCTTCCCTCCTTCTGCCCCATTATCTGCCTTGCTACTTAATGCCCTACTATTCTACTATCTTAAAGGGAACGTGCTGGTATAACCTGGGTTTATATTTTGAGCCTGCTTCATTGCACACTTTTAAAAGTCAAGAGCAGAGCAAAACATGGTATTGGAACAAAAGAATGTAAATGGAGTAGTGATGTAAGTGGCTTTGCCAACTATATTTTAGGTTGGTAAGCTGCAGGGCTCTGAAACAACAGAGATGCCTACCTGCTGTAGCTTATGCACGCTAAACTTTGCGTTGAATCAGTGCAAATGTACGCCACACCAGATCATCTGGGAAAGCATTGTCTCATCTGAGCGGACTTCTCATGAACACAGCTCATTATTCAAGATTGTTTTTGTGCTCTTCTTGTCTCCTTAAATTTCCCATCTAGAATTTTAAAAAGTGGTTTGAAATAAGTAAATCCTACAGAGACGAGATGTCTCAAATGTAACATAGTCATGTGAACTATCAAAATTTATTTCATACAAATGGAGGAAATTAAAATCCTGCATTGGTCATTTATATTGTTCTGTTTAATCTACGTTGCTACATGTCTATATTGTATACTTCGCACTTTGTTAGCACCACATTCAGTAAGCTGAGGATCTCATACTTTACTTGAAAAATGTGTATTTCTTGTTTCGTGTTCAATTTGGAAATAGTAAATACAGTCTCATTAAAATGAAGACATTTTGTATTAAAAATTCTACTAGTGCATAGAAATTCAAGGTTCTTTCAGTGTAAAAAGATGCTAACATGACACTGTGCAGGTGTATACATTTTTTTGCTTTTTTAATGTAGTTTTTGAAAAGGTGAATGATTCTTCGCATTATTGAAATACTAATAAATGTCAAATGGTTTCCTTGTTAAACTTGTCTTAAAAAGATATGATGTATAGTATACTTTAAAAGGATAGAGAAAAGCCAAATGCAACAAAAATACTTTGTGAAAGTTGCATTCAAAGAGTAACAGTGGAAAGTGAAAAATTTGACAGTTATAGGATGTTTCACTATTTTGGCTTAGAAAAATTTGTATCTCTTTTGCTCTTCTAGTACCTTCTTAGAGATACCAATAGGCCAGATGTTTATATGAATGCTTATTAGGCCCCCTGGAAGTTATAGCACTTGAAAAGTAAAGTGTTTGGAAAATTCTATTCTTGCTTTGAATAATACTTTCTTAATATCTTATGTTCCGTTGTACTGTTAACCTCACATTTAAAGTTTATGGGGTAGTTTTCCCATGTAGTTTCTTTTTGGTGTGTGAAAAGATCTGGGAAATTTGCATTTTGTTTAAGCACTTGCATTTCAGGCCTTATATTATACAATAAGTTGATTCCGTTTTTATAAGGGTCTTATGGAAGCTTTAAAAGGTGCCTTCTCATCTTCTTATTACAGATAAAAAATTTATCATTGCAAATGCCAGAGTGCAGAACTGTGCCATCATCTACTGCAATGATGGATTCTGTGAGATGACTGGTTTCTCCAGGCCAGACGTCATGCAAAAGCCGTGCACCTGCGACTTTCTCCATGGGCCTGAGACCAAGAGGCATGATATTGCCCAAATTGCCCAGGCATTGCTGGGGTCAGAGGAAAGGAAAGTGGAAGTCACCTACTATCACAAAAATGGTAAAGTTTATGAACTTAGGATACTTTGTTTTTTATTTCATTGAAAATAAATTTTGGTTACTAAAAGTTTTTATGCAGAGAAACCCCAAAGGGTAGAAACAGACTTGCTGGTAGTGTTTTATTATCCAGGAAATATGGACATTCTCATTAGTCGACTAGAAAAAAAATTGTCTCCTTTGAATAAGGGTACTCTGTTTGAACTTTGCAAAGTGTAGCAGTTTAGTACTGCTAAGGATGAAATGCCACAAATTAGTCTGCACATTCCTTTCACTAAGGTATAATAAAACTATCAATAATGTACTGCCTAAATTGATATATATTTGGTTGGAGAGGAAGAGAATTTAATTTGCTTGAACCAGAAAATACGTGGAAAAGCCTTGTTGAACTGAAAACTCTAAAAATAACATTTTCAACTTTACAAGTGTTGGTTGGTACTTTAGATTTGAGTAGGCAATACCTCTTATTTCCTCTGCTCATTTTAACACAAAATTGGGGATGACATATATGAACTTCTAAAACTGACCCAGTTAACCTGGATAAAGTCTAACATTCATGGGTTCAAGGATTTCCTTAAATTAAGAAGTGTGGAAAAGGAATTATAACTCTGTGAAGTTATGGCACTTTTGTACCCGCAGCACACTGACGCTACAAACTTAAGGTCACACCTCAACTTCAAGGACATGCCTCCTTCTTTCAAGCATTTGTGACATGGCATGAAATTGATATATATTTCTATTTATTTATATGTGTGGCCACATTCGTATGTGCCAATTTTCAGTTGTGCATACTTTACATTCATATATATCCTTACATGTGCACAATTGATGACATTTAACAACTTAGGACTTAAAGGCAAAATAATTTCATAATCTTATGCATGGTATCCAATTTTCTCAATTTTACATTGTCATCCATTTTTTCTCTCTTTCATTTACAGAAATTAAAAAGGTAGAGAAGTATCTGTTCAACTTTTAGAAAACTAAGTTTCTGGTAAACATGTAATGTGCTAAAGCCTAAGTATGATAACAGCTCATCATTTAGCAAATTACAGAAAAAAAATAGCAGAGAAAAAGACTGATGTCCATATATTCTCTTACAATTTAATTTTTCGTGATAGGAAATGTATAACCATTCATTATTGGATATTTTGTGCCATGAATGGGAGCGGATATGTGCAATGAAATCTTATGGGAATAAAAAGTTTGTGTAACATGGTGTTAATCTGGGAAAAGCAATTATATGAATATTAAACGGTATAGAAGTTGTTTTGCAAGTTGGTCCCATTCTATTTCAATTTTCACTCAGTAGTGTTGGCATACTAAAAAAAAAGACTAATTATTTTATGGTCCTGAAAACATGTATTGGACTGAGGTTTCTGCTATCCAAAGACAACTCATCTCTTTCATATATTTGAAGCCAAGAAACTACACTCATGCAATCACTGGAACTTCTGACAGTATTCTCCAGCTGAGTGCTTATTATGATGTTGACATAGTCTACATTGTGGCTCTGCAGGACGTTGATCCATCTTTAGTCACTATGCCTTCTGGGTTATTTCAGAATTTAATTATAGAATAAATCTGGTATGCCCCAATCTCTTAGATGCGAAATATGTTTATCATAGTGTTTTTGGGTAAAATGATTCTCTATACTGTAACTGAAATGGTGATGCTTTGAACCGTAGTTACTTCATACAATGTGACTTATGGAAAGTTCTCAAAACACCTTAAAGAACCAATTTCTCGTGGAAACTCAGGGATGATTGTAAAAACTTCTACAAAGAAGTAGTATGTTGATTAATGTAAAAATATATCTGAGTGATTTGCTTGGTCATATAAATTAAATTCACTCAAAAAGTCTGTATTTGGGGGCTTTTTTAGGTAGAGAAATTCTCGCCTTTTTGACACTTTTGTTTCTGTTGATTTTTTGCAGAGGAGACTCAGTCTTAAAGGAGTTTTAGTATTAATAAATAAGTAAATGTCAGCCACCTAGCTGTAACTGACATAAGATACATGACTCAAGCTTTTCATGGTTTTCCAAAGTAAAACAATGATTAATTTGAATGACCTTTTTAGATTGTAAAGATACAGTCATGCTTATTTGATTTGAATGTGATAATCTTGTCTTTGATGCAACCTTGAACAGAATCTTCAGAGCATATTGATTTCATTCACATGGCAACTGTGAAATCAGACAGAGTTTATGAAGTTCTAATGCTTTGATTGTCTTGCCAACCACTCTTTAAAAAAAAAGCAGGAGAGGAAAAGTCATTTTTATTGGTCAAATAGTCCCAACTTACTGCTAAATGCTTCCTTATTCTTAATTCAGAATTTCCCATGAATCTAAAGAAAAAAAACACTGAATGATCACAAGATAGCAAATTGACAGAGAGCTGAGGTATTCTGTTTGTACTTTCCCCATTGATTCATAATTGAGTAACAATAATGCAAGTAAACCATTATTTCTGAATGCCTGTTTCCCAGCGTTCTCAGAGACTTTATTAGCAGTTTAAACCTGAGACCTATGCAGAGTCCACACTGATGCAGTGTACTATGAGCTGCTTGATCCACTGGGAAGCAACTCTTCGTACCATTCTTTTGATGACTATGCTGGCTACAACTGCACTTACTGTTTACCAGAATATCAATTTTTAAAAACCTACTTATTTGCAGGAGGAGTAGTTGACAGCCCTTCCTTTGAGGATTCTATTTTACAGTTTAAGTCATTATTGCATAAATCATTCTTGGCAGCTGTGAAATATTGCTTGAGGTGATGAAGCTATAAATCTTTTGACATACAACTCTAATGATACAAAACTATAATTATACCAAGGCTTATATAAGGATGGGCATATATTTTATTTGCATAATACATTCACCTTAAGAACAATTATTTAGGCATAGAGATTGAAAAATAGCAAACTCTTCAGTGATTAACTAGTTCAGTTTGTAGAGAAGGGTGTGGGGGAGGGAAGGAGAAAAGGAGATAGTTGGCCATTCCTTAGTTTATTGCTTTTCTCATTCAGGTGCATCATGGAATAGAAGTAGCTACCTGAAGCACTAAATCCTTTCAGACATATGTAGGTGTGTGGCTATAAATTATCAAACAGCTTTAAACACTTGGAAAAATCAAAGTGAATTTCTCCAGGAGAAATAAAGGTCTTCATTCAGAAGGAAAGCGTTACCCAAAATGTACTATTTTTAGAGGGCAAAGCCATCCTTTATTTTTGCTACTATGCTTCTAGATGCAGTGCAAGGCAAAGTGGTTAAAAAAGCAGAAATGTATATTTCTACTTTCCTTTTCTTTGTGCTGCTTTTAAAGATGTGAAGGATGAAAAAGGTCTGAAGGGAATCCTTATGTGATATCCAGACAAAAATCTTCAGAGTTCCAGAGGCAATATTTGATTCAGCTAAGCTCCGATGAGGTCTCGATTTGATAACACTACCAGCTCTGTGAGTGGAAGTACTGTCTAACAGTGCTGCTTCTTAGAGGAAGGAGAAAGATCCATATGGAGTGCCACCTCTCCATAAATTAAGCACTAGAAGAGTAATCACAAGAGATGCAGAGAATGGTACAACCTAACCGATAATTTCAGGACATTTGTGTTATAGAATTGGAAAACCCCAACATTTAGGATTAATTACCACTTTTCCTTCACTCTCCAACTTTAAAATAAACTTGCTAATATATCCCTTTTTCAACTTTTGTATGCATAACTTGTCAAAGAAGCAATGCGCTTCATAATTTAATAGTGCAAACATAACTATTATAATAGCATTATATAAGATATACGGTACATGATATATTCAGCTCTCCTAATTTTTGGATTATGTAGTAGGGATACAGATGGTGGCTTTTAAGACAAGAATAGAAGCATATTTTTTGTGTGGGTAATTCAAGCAATAAGAAAGTTTTCTTGAGAGTATGTTCCCAAGGATTTGTTTTAGTGTCATTTTAACTCTGCCTATGCTTTATCATATTCTATTAAATAGAATAGTATAACAGCAATAATCATACATTCATGTCTTTAATGTACCTAAATTTCATTATCTTACATGTACTGTGTGTTATACTTGACCAATTGCATGCATTGGTTAAAATATCTGTAATAAGTAAGCACCTCTCCCCACAAGGTGAAGACTATTTCATCATGTCCCAAATGATGCCAAACCATCCTAAACATGGGAGTGAATTCTGCTCATCAGATTTTTGTACCACTCATTGATGCCATACCTGGAAGTAGTCCTCATGTCAAAAAGAAGTGTTGTGTTCTGCCATGCAGAACAATAGATAACTTTTTAATTAATATTATAGCAAAAAGGCTTGAGAATGGGGTCACTTAAGGTTACTAGCACAGGCTAGGTTTAGTAGGAGAAATTTGCTTCTATTGGCCTGTGAGGGTTTTTGTTTATTGTGGTGTGCTTTAAATAGCCACAGAATCAATTTCTGGCAGCCAGCCTACCAGGAGAGTCTTTGGAAAGCTGTGGCAGAGGGCAGTAGCAGTCGGGATACAAACTATTGCGATATCACCATTCATCTAGCATATAAGCAATAAACCTTAGGGTAACTTTTCCTTTCCTTTCCTTCTTAAATCAAGGTGGCCATTGAATGTCTAATAGCTTAGAGTGCTACCCCTATTTCTCCAGCACTACCAAGTACTCTGTCTAAAGTAGACTTAGTCCTTCTTCTGAAGTATTGTACTATTCCATTTCTGTCGTTCTCCAATCCATTCTCTATCTTGACATCTTGGACCTTACCAAAACACAAATCACACTGATGACTTATTGCAGTCAGAAATCTCTGTGAGTGAAGTTCAAGTATTAACTAATGGTACAGTGGTCCCATAAAATATTCTCCCTATCACCATTTATGCAAACAACCTTGAGACAGAGAGATTTAATAATTTGTCGAATCACGCATAATTTCTAAGTGGTAGAGCCTGAGGCCTTTACGATTTTGCCTTACTGATGCTCAAAGGATTTGTGCCATATCTAGGCATAATACTTTATTTAATAAAAAATAATTTTTGATTTTAAAAACCTATTTCAACTCATGAAAGCTCTCAAAATAAAGTCCTAGACTCTTTCGCAGGCTGCTTGGTGGCCTTCGGAGTCGCATTTGCTTGTGTTTTAAGTAGGGCATCCTTAGAGGATCCAAATTAGATTCGTAGCTCTGACAAAAGCTAAATAAACTTGAGCAAATATGCTTTCTAAATCCCTTAATCTACTTTCCTGAAAAATATTTAGAGAATTATAGCTACTTTTTGCCCAAATAAATTTACTGCAAACCATAAAAGAAATAGTCTTTTCTTGGCATGGTTTCTTGCCTATAAGAGGCTCAGTCTATAACAATTAGGTGAGCATATTGTCAATTTTGGATCACTGTTCAGCTCTTATTCCAATCATACCTGACAGCTCAGAGTTCCTCAAAAAACTGTGCACTTGTATGCACCCAATGTTTTGCTCACCCGCCAGAAGTCCTGCTCTGTCTATACGAAGTGATGTGGAATCCTCTGAATGGGCTCCCTTCCCTCTGCTTCTCCTGTCACAGACTCTCAGTATCACTGCAAAGACAAACCAAAGACTTCCTTATGAAGTCATTCCAATGCTTTCCTTGCATGGCTGTCTGCGTCCCTTCACACTTGGTTCTGACCCCAGTATCACATCTGGACTATGCTATGTGTTTTGTACTTTGGCAATTATTGTTTCTATTTTCTGAGCACATTAAGAAAAAGAAATCCTATCAGCTCTTATTAATTTCCCTGTCCAGACTTTATGGAAGAGCTCCTGGTACCAAGTGATTGTACAATTAATACTTACTTAAAGAATGAAAAGAAACATATTGAAATTGAGATATCTGGAAGTAAATGAGTTATAAAATGAGATATTTGTATTAGTTTTCTTATTTTTAGAAACCACTTCTAAAGTATTCTTTAGAATAATTATATGGTGCAGCATGTAAGAATAAAAAATACATTTAAAATAATACTTTTAGAACACTTTTCACTTTAATTTAGTAAAGGACCTTTGTTTTATGCTTAATAATCTAATATGTCAAATCATCTTTATAACAATAATTATACAAGTATGGCTGGCAAGATAGCTCAGTGGACTAAGCACCTGCTCAGCCAAGTGCAGGCACCAGGGTTCGATCCCTGACACCACATGCTGTGCCGGTATCACACTTGCACTCAGCTAGGATTCATAACTGTTTCCCAAAAGTCCCTGATAGCCAAATCTGAAGATCTCTTTTGCCCTTTCCTTACTTGATTTCATTGAAGGGTTTGAAACAGTTACTCTCCTAACTACCTACAATACACAGTGTTGGTATTTTGTATCTAATGCATCATTTTATTATTTTGTTTTCTCAAAAATTCTTAATCCTGCTCTCAGCATTATACAATAATGAAAGTGCAAAATCTGAAAGAATAAAATAATATTCTATCGTACATAAAATAATTGTGAGTTAAAATCACCAAATGAATATTTTTCATCTCTGAAAAAGTTTTCATCTTCTTGTATTTTCTGCATGTAGCAACAGTCCTGAAATACTAGGAAGTAGCTAAGAGGTAATAGTAAGCCATCAATCACCAAAATGAAGAAATATGCCCTGTCCTTGATCAGTTATGAAGGTCACATTTCTACTTGTCCCAAGTGGCTGATGAGGAAAAAGGGTACCCTGCTCCTCTGTCATGAATGACCATTTCCCTGTAGCGTCTTCTTTTACCTTCATTTCAGTTTCAGTTCTAGTTCAGAAAAGCGAAGTGCCTCTTCTGTCACAACCCGTCATGGCCAAGCGGCCTCTTGTGACCTCTCTCCAGTTAGAATAGGTCTGCTTGCGTATGAACTTCAGTGACTGTTTCTGTTATTTCACAAAATGTCCTGCCCTACTTTCTACTCAGGTAATTGGTGAAAAAACAGCTGTGGATATTACTTCATGGTAATAATTGGCAGATGTAAAAAAAAAGGAATTTGTCTAGTCTCTCCTTGTTTGACTTGCTTGCCTTTCTTTTCTTTCTTTCTTTCTTTCTTTCTTTCTTTCTTTCTTTCTTTCTTTCTTTCTTTCTTTCTTTCTTTTTCTTTCTTCCTTTCAAGGTTGGGTTTCACTATGCAGCCCGGACTGGCCCTGAACACATGGTGAACCTCCTGTCTCAATCTCCCATTTCCTGGTTTGTAGGTGTGTACCACCATGCCTGGCTGGTTGACTCAATTTATAGATGATCTCAAACTAAGCTGTGCCTCATGGGAATGCCAGCCTCCTTGGGCCACAGTATTTTTATTTATGTGCATTTTTTTTACAGAATGGTTAGTCAGATGTTGTTATTAGAGCAGATACATTTTCACCTGAACTTTGATCACTTTATTTTTCCTATTTTCTTCTTTCCCTGTTATCATTAGTAATGTTTTTACTTGGTATTGCTTATCGATTTTTAATAGGATATTAATACTTTCATGTTTGTAACTCTGGGTGAAAACAAGATGTGATAACTTCATGGTTTCAAGAAAACTTTGAATGTCTGTCACCTCTCATGCTGACCACTGAGAGCCAATCTCAGAACATCCTTTTATGTTCATGGGTGAAATCTGTGCTAATGACCCAAGATGGTAGTCAAACTGACAAAAAATTAAAGTATCAAATTATTGACAGTTTATAGTTAATTTTTCAAAGAACCAGTGAAGGACAAAGTCCAGAACAAACTAAAGTAATATATCTATGTGTGGAAAGTATTTATGTTAGAAAAGACCACATATTGAAATCTCGGTCTTAAAGTTTTATATTTGCTGATTAAGAACATCAATTTGATAAAAATCATGAGAACATCAGATAGCAAATTAATAATTTTAATTAGGCTTCTATACATCATTCTTAGTTATATTAAATATTTTTTGTATTTTCTAAAAAATCTTATGTGTATCATCTATTTTTTAAAAATGCTAATCAGTTGTTCATTAATTATTTTAATTATTTTGTGTACAGTTGGATGTGCTTTTCAAATGGCCCCAGTTTATGGAGCACGGCTTTCTACCCAAAATAGATTTCCCAAGACACCAGTGTTTATTATATTCCATTTCTGTGACTGGTGATTCATGTAAATTGATTTATCAGATCTTTATGATAAATATGAGAGTAGACATTGCCACATTATGCTATTGTAAAGATTGGTAAATATGAGGTTCAAAGGAGTAAATAAAGAGCTCAGGCCACAGAAGAAGGTGCATGTGATGTCCACACTCCAGATTTTTCTATATTTGAAAACTATCATGTTCCTTCCAAAGGATATGCTTTTAAATCTTCCCTGTATATCCTCTTTACTGTATGTCCTATATCTCCCTCTCCTAGTCCTCAATTTTTTATGTCAGTTTTATATCAGTCAATAATTCACAATAAGCATTTTGTATTTTCAACCAAGCTTTATCAATTTAATTAATCTCTGGCAGTATGTCAAATTTCAGTAAAGTGAGTATATCTAGTCAATGCTTATAATCTTTGCATAAATGTAAATGAAGCTTTGTTTTGTTTTTGAAAATATCTCGGCTTGGCTTTGAATTACATACTCAGGTTGGATTTGGAATACTTTTTTGTTGAGGGGCCCTTTCTAGAAAGTTGGGATGAAAATTCACACAGTAAAGTGATCTGGCTTCAGGGAGCTGTACAGGTGTAATTTTCCTCATTCCTTTTCACAACGAAGTTTTAATTCTTTTCTGGATTATGTGATTTGAAAAAATTCACCACCAGTACTTAAAAGGGCAAGTGTAAGTTTGCTAGTTTTGGAAGCCTGTGTTTCTCTAAAACACCTCTACTGTTTTTCATTTGGGCCAAATGTCAAACTCAGTATCCAGCTCTTTGAGTCTGCCTTCTGCCCCCGCTCAGCTCCCTTAGGATCTCTGCCTCACCCATTCGAGGCTCTCTGTAGCTTTAGTGCAGCTCGCTCTATGCTTCTCCAAAACCTCCCTCTTTCAGCCAACTGTTGCTCAGCTTCAAACTCACTGTCTTTTTAAGGTCTTCTCTAACTTCTCTGGGATGTCTTTCCTAACTTTCCTTTTTTTTTTTTTTTTTTTGTCTCTGCTTGGACATTCTTGACATTACACACGATGTGTTTCCATCTCTTTTGCTCAGTGATGTGTATTTTTCAATGACTTTCTCAGTCATTTATTAAAAACCAGAGAAAGTGACAGAACAGTAAAAAAAAAAAAAGATTTAAAACAGCTAGGAATAGACATATTTAAGATGAAGTGTTTTGTAAGTCGGAGTGTCTGAAAAATATCTCATTTATTGATTCATTCATTCATCCAACATTTTGTGCTGATTATTTTGCTAGAAAAGATTAACCTAAAAATCAGCTAATCATGTGTATTAATTGAGATGAAGCAATATACTCCCACATAGTTTACATATTTTAAAGTTCTTTATCCTAGTATGTAATAACTTACCTTTCCAAAAAGACATAACTAATCACCTGCCTGGTTGTTTTGGAAAGAGAAACATGAATGACAAAGTCGCGTGGATGGCTCTCTCATGCCCACCCCATCTGCTGATGATTGTGATGGTGCACTCACAGGTCAGTAAAAGGAAGCATTTGCTTGTAATACCATAGCAAGTTTGCAAGCCATTCCAGGCTTTCTGAATCTACTCAAATCCCTGTGAGAAAATCCTGGCAATTATTCTGATGTCTCTCCCTTCTCTCATTCCTCTTCACACACTGAAATTGAGCTCATCTTTACACTGATCTCCTAACACAGAGGACTCTCTTTTTCAAACCCCAAGTCATAGACTGAAAGTGTGGAGCCTGTATGACATCCGAAGACCCTTCGTCTGTCGTGTCCTGGTGCGGGACTTCTTCCCTCAGGAGATACTCCTGTCTCTACTTTCAGTGTCTCTGTCATAGTGACTCAGCTCCACAATTGAAAAGGAGAAGACATGAAAGCACAGAAAAGGAAAAGCCTCTGCAACCTGGAAATAAGAGATTTCAGTGGTAAAAAGGAGGACATGTGCTCAATCTATAATTTTTATATAGTAATATACACATATGCAGATATTTTTGTTATGTGTGAAAAAAATTTTAAAAGACCAAGGAAACCCAGTCATGTCTCTGCCCATGTATAGCTTGTTTTCTTCATCTTCTTCTTCTTTTTTTTTTAATGGTACTAGGGATTGAACTCAGGAACTTGTGCTTGCCTTATGATGGTAAGCTACTTCCCTGGCCCTTGCTTTGCAGAGAAATTTATGCTAGACTTCCCTACATTTTGATTGTTATTAATATTTTTACATAAAGGGGCTGGCAAGATAGCTCAATGGCCTAAAGAGCCTGCTTAGGCAAACAGGCAAGTGCAGGGACCGTGGTTCCATCCCTAGCACCACACACATTGCCAGTCCCTCCTCCAGGGCAAGTTAAGCCAGCGAGAGTTCAGGCGTGGTGGTGTGTTCCTGTAATCCCAGTGCTGGGGAGGCTGAAAGCAGGAGGATCACCACAAGTCCAAGCTATGCAGTGAGACCCTGAAACAAACAAATACATTTAAGATTATATATATATATATATATATATATATTTAATATTATATATATATATATTTAATATTACATATATATATTTAATATTACATATATATATATATATATTACATAGACTGCCTGTAGGTTTGTTTAATATTCATAAACTCTTGCATGGAATGAACTAGTACATTAACAAAAGTATTATATGTGGATGGTTAACAACTGAAGTTTGCAGACCAAAATTAGAGAAAAAGGAGGGTCACAAAGAAAGCCAACATTTTGGCCCTAGCCTTCCAAGGTCAATTAAGACCCAGGACATATGAGAACTTGTACTGTAACGTCATGTAACTCAGTAGTGTCCAAATTTTCTGATCAAGGAGATTATGGGACCAAAGAGGAAAGTCATCAATGATGTAGAGTGTGCCTAAGGAGAGTCACATGGAGAGAAAACATTCTCTCAGGCTTTCACAGAGAGCACATTGGCCAAGCAATGACCGTGACTCACCCACATGGCTGACACTGACAAAGGTTCTACAATCTGAGGTACAGGATCTCAGGATAAATCCTGAGGGGATTTCACTGACCTTACCAGACCCAAAAGCTACAACTCGTGTTGCACAGGTCCTGCTTTACCTTGGTCTTAACCATCCAGCAGAAAAGTATAAAAACCAAATATAAGAAGTAAAGCCATGCTGTTATGTTGAGCTGTAGGGGACTCAGGTCAACAGTTTCTGACATTGCCAGTCAAGCAGAAGACCCAATACTATTAGGGGCTACAGGACTCTTTTAGAATATTTTCCTGTTTGCACACCTATAATATTCAATTAACAGAACTTAATCAGAAAAGGGGATACAGATGAATGTCCATTTTGTATCTGTGTATTCAGAATGGTTAGGATAGATATATAATTACATTCTCTTAATGAATAGAGGGATTTGTTCTAGTGGTATTTGTAAATAGGATATCATGTCCGTATCTTGTATAGCAATTAACCACTAGGAAGAATGTATGCAATGTGTTAATTATTGAAACTGTCCTTCCAATTTGGTTTGAAACTGTCTCATTGCTATTTGTTTCTCAATAAAATTATGGAAAAAAGAAAAGAAAAGTATTATATGAATAATACTTTTAACATTTCCAACTTTTTATCATTGTAAACATACTATGATATGTACATCTATGTTACCTAAATGAATTAGTTTTAATGTGCTACATACATCTTAAAATATAGATGCCAGTTAAAAAGTACATATTTTTAAAATTGTACCTTAAAATAGTACAGCTATCTTCAGTACTTCTCCTCAAATTATACACTCCAAGAGAGATTGTCCTTAATTGCACATATTGTGTGTATAAGAAAACTTGGAATTCTTGTCAATTTTGGTTGTCCTGATATAAATTGTGCTTTATTATTACTCAACTTTATTTTAGCTAAAAATCTTTATTGCAAAACATTGAAAATATGCAAGTCAATTTATTTTCTTCTTTAAATAAAATAGTACTGAGGATTCTCATCCCTGGGGAGAATGAGAAGCTCTTCAGCAGCTGATGGAGCTGGCCGGGATGCCTCCATCCACACCAGCTCTCTCTCACAAACTACTCTTCGCAGTCTGGATTTTGCTGCAGTGATTTTCTGGCAGTGTTCCAAGCCACAACTATGGCCACTGATACCAATTTCTTCTTATTTAAATATTTTACTTTAGCATACCATGAACTTTTTCTCTTGTGTATGAAATCAGTTGAATTTTAAATTGTTTTCAATATTTCTCATTAAATACATATGAACTCTGATGGAAACCAGGGGTAGTACAAAGAGTGTCTATTCGGTACTTTCTGTTCAGATGCAGTATGATCACAGTCAAAGACAGCAAATTCATAGAGAATGAATTTTCTGATAGAATAGCGTGGAGAAGACTAAAACATACTTAAAAACTATAAAAGGCTCAAATTTATACAATACGTGAAGAAATACATAATCAGTAGAAACTCAACACTGTATTAGATAAGCCACTAACTTTATTCCGATATCCCAATAGAATACTATTGAAATCACTGCAGGGGAAGATCATTCCCTTCTCAGACTGCCTTCCTTAACCAAGACATGCAGAGCTCAGGTAATCGGATCTTTCTAGCTGTGACTCAATTCTAGGTCTTCCCTCCAGGTGTTCTTTATAATGAATGTCACTTAACCAAGGCTCAGTAGGATTTATGGATTCCCAGACTGCAGCTCTCAGAATTTGCTCTCTGAATGAAGAACTCCACAAAAATGCCCCTAATGATGCATGACTTCAACTTCCCTATTAGCTGGCATCGACTCGCTTCTCATTCTAAAATTGCACGACTAATTTCTTTGCAGTTCATGTTTCTAAAGTGAATAGCAGGAGTCCTGCTGAAATTTCATACCCCATCAACATTGATTATACTGGATGTATTTATTTCAGTGTGTTAGTTTGTGTTATAGAACATTTTATTTAATTATGGCCTCGTGATGTGCCAATAATTTCAGTGATGAATATCTTTTATACAAAGCTTTATATCAATGAGTTATTGTCTTTTTTGAGAATGTGAACAACACTGATTGCATTCTCTAAATTTTTACTCAGTAAGATATATATAGATATAGATACAGATATAGATATAAATATAGATATAGATATATAGATATTCAGTGTGGGAGGATACAGATAAGTTCTATACAGAAATGACAATTTTAGGCAGGGATAAAACAATAGGCAAAATTATTTTCCCAAGTACTTCTTCTGTAACATTTGAAGAATTATTTGTAATGTATATGTAAAATATAAAGAATGAAGATGAAGCCTGATATGCGAACTTGTTTAGTTGAATAAGAGCTAGAGTATCTGGAAAAGGCAAACAAAAGAAATCCCAGGTATTATTTTCATTCCAGTTGACTTATGCTATCCTCTATTAAAAATTCCCAAGTGCTGGTTGTGGCACCATAAATGTACTAAATAAACTGAGGCGGGAGGATCTCCAGTTCAAGTCCAGTCAAGGAAATTTTGAGAGAGATTGTCTCCCCCAAGACCCTCCCCCCAAAAGCTAGAGCTATACCTCAGTGTTAGAGTGCTTGTCTACCGTTTATAAAGCCCTGGGTTCAGACCCCAATATCAAAAACAAAAAAAAATTGTAAGAATAATATATTCAGAGAACAACTTTTTAATACTAATCACATTCTGATGTAGCCAAGAAAGACCTTCTTCCTGCTCGTCCCAGTGATACAGAATTAAACTAATGACCTTCTAGATGTGCTGATACTGCTTAATCACTCATCAAGTTAAAAGTCTGTTTCTAAAGACTTGTTCCTCTTGATTTCAATTTATCTATTCATGTGAATACACTAATATCTAGTTAGTTAATGAGTCTAAAATTGGGCTTGTTAATTTATCTTTGGCAAATTTTGTGTGATTTGATAATTGAATCTAAGCTAAGTACTAGAATATGGTTTGGGAACTTTCAGTAGTAATAATTCACTTACTGAGCACTAAAGTTATACCAGTACACTTCTGTTTTTAAATTTAGTTTAGTTTTATTTTGAAAGTAGAAACAGAAGCAAGAACAAAAATCAGAAACAGGGTAACATACAATAATACATATGTTGCAGATTTTCAAAGCAAGAATAGCTGATTAACAATGGTTGACATATTATGTATTTTTATTGTCAAATCTATTGCACAGATTAACAGATATAGTTATGTAAGATTGGACGTATGATTGAACATTGCCACTTGTGGGACTGGGGAGATAGCTCAGTAGAATAAGCGCTTGCTTGGCAAGCACAAGGGCTTGAGTTTAATCCCCAGTTCTGCACAAAAGAAAAGAAAAGAAAAAATCAGGTGGATCACTATGAGTTCTATTTAGTATTGAGATCCTGAACACCCTGCAGACCCTTCCCTTAAAAAATACAAAATAAACACATAAATACATAAATAAATAAAAATTTAAATAAATTTTAAAAGAAGAATATCACCACTTGATTTCAAGGTTTCTTGAAATGCACTTCTTAAATTTTCATTATCTTTCAATTTTTACAATATCTAAAGGACAGATAGTTACACTTCCCATTTTGCAGATTGAAAGATGAAGTGCTACTACTTCTTTGATGCAGCAGTTCAGATGCCCTAGAGCTGCCCCCACTGAGCACCGCCGTCCTCCTCCCAGGCCGGTGCTCCCTGCCATCTGCCCGACGGCAGCCCACCTTCCTCCCCTGGGAGCCATGCCATCTGCAAAGCACGATTTGTGCAGTCAAGGCCTATCTTGACAGAGCAATGGGGATACTTTAGCATTTAAATGTTTGAAATTTGGAGGCTCCTAATCTTCCTTCCTACTAAAATTTAAATAAAATATTTAGTTTTCATGAAGGTGAGCTGGGTTTTGATACCTCAATCATATTCTTTGGAAGTAACGAGAATCTAAATTCTCGTGTTTTTCATGTGCAGTTAGAAAACTATAATGATGTGATACCGTGATTGTATTAAAAAATGAAGGATTTTACAGATCATTTAAATTCATCTCTGTTTCCAAAGCATCTTCTATGGAACAGCAGTTTAACATGTTATTTCTACAAACAAATCAGTAGTTAAAATACATGACAAACTCTGAATTAAGATGGAATTTAATCTGTGAGTTATTTCTTAGAGAAAGTGAATGCATTTTCGTGCTTGTTTGATAAGGATTATAAAGAGGGGCATGGCATAATGGCTCAGATCATGACAGTGGAATCGGATAGTATATCCTGTCTATGTCCAGATACTAAAACTACTTGTGTCATGTGATCTTTCACAAATTATCTATCCTATCTGCAATTTCTTCATCAGTGACATGGACTAAGATTACAATAAAATTTATCTCATCAGGTTTTGCAGTAGTATAAGTGATCATATCTATAAGACCACTTACAATACTTGGTACCTGGTTAATGCAATATATGTCAAGAGATAATAGGGAAAGAAAATTAATGCGAAAAATAAAGATTAAAATTTATATTATGTTGGCATACTTATTGACTGTTTCATTCAGAAGGAAATTTGTAGCCACATATATAGCTGAGTAAAAATGTGTGAATCAAATTTTGACATTATTAAGCAAGAGAGGAAGTAGATAACATTTCTTGAAAATTTAAAATGTTAGATTCTAGGGACTTCACCGAGGAGATGGTGGCCTCAATCACATTCTTGATAATTTAATTTGATTCTTGTCCTATTTTGAAATTCTGATACTTATTTTTAAGTGTGGCCACCGTGTAAATGTAAATGTCAGCAGTCTGGGGGCGCACGTTGTTTCAGTGCCTAATTCCCTATGAGCTGTATTACAACCAATTCTAAATATGTTATTCTCCAAAGCAGTGTGTTTGGAAGCAGAAGTTTCTCAGTTTACACAATAAGTAAAATGTAAGCTACACTCACCCCTCCTCTACCCAAGACTTAATAAGAATTAAGATAAATTTTATGGACAGCAAATAAATGGAAATAATTGAAACCTGCCTTTTTAATAAAATATTTAGATGTAAAGAATTTTTTCATGAGAACAGGAAGAAGTCCAGGATTGTTTCAGACAAATTGGAGGTATGAACATTACATAATGACTAGGCTGGCATGGTATATCAGATTTTCCAAAATATATATACCATTATATAATTTAAACTTGACAGTTTTTAGATCTTCCAAGAAGATGAGTTTATGCATACTGTCACTCTTTCTTGCAATGGCTAAAAGGCTTACTGTGGAGACAAAAGCCTTATCTTAATATCTAGAGAAATGTTTTGAATCCCTTTAAAGAATGCATTGCACCTGCTGACCTCTTTGGTATAAGACTACAAATGGATAACTCTATAAATACCATGTTTATAGTTCTTAAGAAACGGCATTACCCTTAGCCATTTTGCAAATCATTGTGAGTCAGGAGAAAGCAGTAATGGACTAGAAGTAAAAAGACTGAGTTACTGTTTAACGCCAACAGTTTTTTAGAAGACGTATTAGACTTTCACAATGTTCTTTGTCTTTGCAGCATATGCACTGTCTTCTTTTCTCTGGTTTCTCATCTTGCCTTGGTTACTTAAGTGAATCTATTTTAATCTATGATGAAGTTATTCTTGTATGGTATGTGGAATTTTTTTTTTATCTAAAAGATGTGGATTAAGTAAGAGGGGCACCCATGGAAATGTTGGAGCTGATAGCATTTAAAAAGAAAGTTAATATCCCTAGATACACAAAAAATAAAATAAAATAAAACAAAATGAAAATGAAAAGAAAGTTATTGACATTCTAATAGAAATAATAAAATATGAATTAATCCAGAGTTTGCAATGAAAAATCAATGCATTGTTCTAAATTTTCACATAAAATAAATCTTCAAATTTTGAGAGGAAATACAAATACTGAAACTGAAAATAAGAAATTGAAATTGGTACTCAGGATATAATCCAGCACTGGAAGACTGATCTAGTGCACACAGGACCTAGGTTCAACACCTAGCACCATAAAATATGCTATATTTTTAGAGGAAAGTTAAGTCAAAGTGGCACAGCTAGTATCTTCATATTGTTTATATTTTGGGGGATTTGATGTACACAAAAAGGAAATCACCTTTGTGAAAATTTCACTTATAAACAAATTTAGGTTTTGAAGTGTTATAATTTAAAAATGAAAAACAAAATCTCCTAAATTATAATGGCTATAAATCTCTTGCTTTTCTTCTAGATTCAGCTAACGTTCTCTTACAAATTACTTCTGGTGGTTGAGGTCCTTGCACATGATGAAATATTACCAAAAGAATGTGAACAAAGTAAATAGAGGTCTGACAAGCTATAACCTCCACACATTTATCTGTTGGATTTTCTGTTAATTTATGATCTTCTCTGACTCGGTATTTTCTAAATAAAGTTCACTGTATTAAAGAGATGCTTGAATAAACACATTACAGAATATATACGCTGTAGGGAGATGAAGCCACATTATTGTGAGTGGTTATCTTTTCATTTGAAAAAATGTTTCTCCTTTTAATGAAGCAAGACATAGGATAGAAAATCAAAGCCAAAAACAGAAAAAGGAAATGAAAAACAGACTTTCAGTCTGGTTTACTTGCAATTTATTCTTTGTAAAATATTTGACACAGAAAGGAACAGTACATGATACTCTTGATTTGAGAGTCATTTTCTTCTGTCCATCACCCTTATTTGTCCTCAACTCGGTAATAGGGAGAAACTGCCCTTCATACTGTAAAGAAAAAACATTGGTAGCTTATAAGCCAAATTTGCATCTATCTTTCACATGGTAACTGGTTATTATGGCTGTGATTATTGTGAAAATCCAAGAAAAATGATACATGTGGCTAATTTGCTATTATCACTATATTTAAATCTATTTTGGAAAAGGTTCAGACCTATAAATGGTTGCAGAAATATTACATCGAATACCCTTATGACTTTCAGTCACACTCTGCTATTGTTCACAAGTTGTCACATTTGCTGATTCTCTCAACTTTGATATCATATACCCAGTGTTTTGTATCCACTCATGTATTTTGTGGATTCATTTGAATTTATTTGCAAGGATGCTGACCCATCATCTTTAAATACGTTAATATTTTATCTGTGAATAATATCAAAATTAATTTATGTAAGTACAGCTTAATTCTTCATGAAATTTTACATTGAGATAACACTATAACCTATAGCTCACTAACAAGTTGTTATGGTTTGAATCTAGGGTACCCCCAAAGCCTCATGTAGTCAATGGGGGGCTTCTAGAGTTTGTGATTAGCAGGGATTATGGGTGTGAGGGCTGCACCTGCCCTGGGGTGGGTAATCTGCAAATAATAAAAGGAAGGGAGAGAGCCTTGCTGGCTGCTGCAGCTGCTGCCCCTCCCTTGGCCCTTTGCTGTTTGCCTTCTGCCATATTCCACTCTGCCTCGGGATAGACTATCCCTCTTCTTAGGAATAGTCTTGTTGTTTTGTAGAATAGTCAATCTGCATTTTTTTTATTAATTCTCATGACTTGATTGAAGTTGGAAATTTTTGCCATGTTTTGTGTGTAAGTGGTGTGGTGTTCTTTGAACAGCATCAGAAGTCCCAGATGTCAGTTTCTCCTATTATTGGTTT
>NW_004524608.1:10098142-10098845 GCF_000260255.1 Octodon degus
ATCTAATATTTCTATAACAACCCTAAAAATTATTATGAAAATTCAAAGAGAAAATAATAAAAAGGAGAGATATTTTGTTTCTGAACCAGAAGCCCCAAAATGTACACTCACTGAGCTCTTCCAAATTAATCTGCAATCCTAACTTCCATGATAGCAGATTGGGGTTAGGAATGGCAAGCTGATTGACAAGCTGATTCACACGGTTATATAAAATTAGGTATGGAAGTCATTGGCAGCTCTAAAACAAGATTTACTATATCTTTCAAATAACCTGATTATTACTAAATTACAATGGAATGATTTCTGTAACTAATTTTTCAATTAATTCAGACATGTAGAAAATTTGGAAAACTTTACAATGAATATTGGGTAGCAATAGTGATTACAAAGAAGAACAAAGGTAGAGGATGACATCACCTTACTTTAAGAATTTCTGTACCTGCTTAGGCAGAAGCAGTGGCCATGTTTGATCACTAGCCTGCCATGCTGGCCCTGCCCCTAAGGTGCACTGCGGTGGCCATTGAGACTGGGTATGGTGGTGAGCGCCTGTAATCCCAGCTCTTTGGGAAGCTGAACACAAGCGGATCACTTTGAGTCCAATCTCTGCAGTGAGAGCCTGCACTCTATAGACCCTTACTAAAAAATACAAAAAAGAAGAAAGAAAGAAAGAAAGAAAGAAAGAAAGAAAGAAAGAAAGAAAGAA
>NW_004524608.1:10099880-10100575 GCF_000260255.1 Octodon degus
ATTAGCTTTTCACTATTACAGTTAAAAGTAGCCAAGTCTGTAGTCTCCACACTCTGAGAACCAGAGGCACAGGGGTCGTAATGTCCAGCTCAGCCTGGACAATTTCGTAATGTTTTGTCTCAACATAAACAATGAAAACTGGGATGGGAATGCAACTCCATGTGGAGGCCTCTCGATTCCACAAAAACAAACAAAACAAAAGCAAACAAAATGTTGAATATGCACCAACCTATGATCCAGCACTTCTTCTTCCAAGTCCATATCTAAGAAAACTGAAAATACAAGTGTGTGAAATGATTTATATGAATTATTTATAGCAGTTTTTATAATAGTCAAAAACCTGAATGTCAAAAGTTCACCATAGGCAACAAGTGAATAAATTTGTGGAATAACCATACACAGGATTATCGATTATTAATTAGCAATGATGATAATAAACTATTGTTATTTCAAAAAGAAGTATTTCTCCTAACATGTTAAACAGACAGCCAGAAGTGAGAGAACACATCTACATAGCTTCAATTCCATACCAATTAGGCTCAATATTAGCAAAATATAAACTCCGAGGACAGAAACAAAGTGATAATTGTCAAGAGGCAAAAAATATAAGGACTGACTGGCAGGGAATCCACAGGTCCTTTGGGGAGTTCAATTATTTGAATATCTACGTTGGTCCAAACCCAAATTGTGTGTGT
>NW_004524608.1:10101066-10114596 GCF_000260255.1 Octodon degus
ATGCTGATTTTAAATCCAATATTTCATTTACCTAAAATACCTAAATCAATTCCATTTAACACTTTTCTATGTCAGTGGATAACATCTCAATTTTGTTTGAGGGAGTTAATTTATTCTGAAGGAGGAAACAGATCTTCAGTAAACTGTGAGTCCTTTGGAGTTGGTACTTAGGATTGATTTCTGCTTGTGGTTTTCAAGAATCTGTTAAGGAAAGAGAAAGAATGATCATTTTAGAGACAGTTAATTTTTCCATGATGCAAATTTGGAGTTCTACTAAAGCAAAGCATGGTTAGTGAAGTATGTACGACAAGTAGTATTTTAAGTAGGATTTTTAAACTTGCTACTGATGTGCTCACTAAACTTGTGAAAGCTAGAATGACAGACTTCTCTTTAAACATGGAATGAAAGCATGTTGAATGTAGTTAAATGTCAATTAATATAGTTATTCCTAGTAGGTAATAAGGGTTAAACCTACGATTATATGGTCCCTAGTGACATTTTGAGTTCCAGTGTGCATAATCCCATGCATTGGATTCCTCAGTATTTATTCTTTTATTCTTTAATCACTATAAAATCAGTTCAAAACCACATCTAAAGCCTAGTGAATACACGATTGTACCAGCCATAAGATACTTTTTCTTTTTAATTTTTTTTAATTTGGCACAGGGTGTCACTATGCAGCTCTGACTCCTAGTGATCCTCTAGTCTCAGCCTCCCTAGGGCTGAGATTAGAGGTGTGCATCACCATGTCCAGTTTCAAGGCCAGCATAGCATTCCTGGGGTTCCAGGGCAGGAACAGCATTCAGCACCGGGGATCGAACTCAGGTCCTTGTGCTTGCTAGGCACGCACTTAGACCATCAAGCTATCTCACCAGCCCCATCCTTAAGATTTTTTTCTAATGTCATTTATTCACATTGACCATAATGAAAATTTGTGCTACATACTGATTATTTTATTTTAAATAATAAACTATTGAAGTTTATTAAACACGTTTATTTTCTTTGAGGAAATTAATTTGTCTTATATTTTAAATATTATCATGGAGATTACTTTCATCTATCTAGAATCTTTAAAACCCCACTAGTGTGAATGAAAGACTTTGTATTGTTAATTCTGTTCCTCAGACAATAAACTTAAGCTGCATATTTAAAGTAACTTAGAACATTACCTACATTGTCCCTAATTGTCATAAGTATTACATTAGTACCATTTGTGTATAAATTTGAAATATTTGGAAAGTCAGTTTTCTGCGAAAAATTATAGCTTTCAGAGCAGAGTATAGAGGCAAAGTTCCTGTTTGATATTTAGCTATTAGTGGATGAAGAGGAGGAGGGAAAAGAAAGAAAAACAGGGATGGGAGGATGGGGAAGAAAGGGAGAGGAAAGCAGAGGGTAAGGAAGCGAGGGAGAGGGAGGAAGAGAAGGAGAGAGAGACAGAGACAGAGAGACAGACATAGAGAGACAGAGAGATAGAGAGACAGAGAGACTGAGATTCAAATGCAAGGAAACACAACAGTATGAAAATACACATTCAGTCCCATGGTGGATAGAAAGTAGACCAGGAAAAATGCCTAAAGGCCAGGAAAAACTCACAGAAAGATATACAAAGACACTGCAAAGGGAAAAGGAAAGGCTGCTGCTTCCTTCCTTCAGAAGAAAGCTTGTCAATGAACTCTCCAATGGGCTAAGTTCAAGAGGATTATCTGAGACCAGACACCCCGATCTGAGAAGGATGGTGAATTCTGTATTGTGGAGAATATTTATTCCTTAGATCTGTTTACTGTTCTATTTGGAGCTGAGGCAAGAGTGATGAATAATAGATCGCAGGACACGCTGCTTGTCCCTGCCACAAAGGCAGAAGCCCTGGAATTCATTACACCCTATTGTGTGCGGACCGTACACTGACAGTTACACAGATGGAAGTGCTCCAGGTCTGTAGATAACAGGCCTTTGTTCCAAGCAACAGATTTACTTTTCCAGAAGTAAAAGCTGGTACTTGAGGCTTGTTTTGCCTTCCACATCTTATCTCTTTGGTAGAGTAACTAGATTAAGCCTCATGAAAACAAGATAATAACAATAAAGGCATTTCTACCCTGGAGTCAACTTAAAAACAATATTACATAGCAATGCACGGTACAGACTCACAAAATGTTAAGATGCTAAGGAATCGGGGTCATCTAATGTGATTTCTATGGAGTGCACCTGTGGTTTCCTGCCCGGAGTAGAGGCTCCGCCAATGCCACTCTCTTAGCCAACTTCCTGCCTGCCTGCCTCTTTTCCTCGTTTCCTTCTTCCTTTGCTTGCTCACCTTCTTTTTTCTGGGGGGGGGGTGAGGGTGGAGACAGAGAGGGGTTGCTTTTGTTTCAATGGCTTTCCTTTTATAGAGGCACAAACCAAGATCAAATGACTTGCTGAAGGTCACCTGGCACATGAACAAAGGTCTACACACTCCCATGTCTCTCAGCGTGCAGCATTTTCCATTACACAGTGAAAATATCATTTCACTCTTTCTCAAGCAAGCAGTATTCTTGCAAGAATCAATAAGGATTTTCTTTCCTGTCTATAAAAATGGGAGCATCTTGTCTGAATTTGAGATCCGCATTCATCACTCAGTTCAAGGCAATGCTACAGCTTTCCGTGTCCTCAATGGACATTTATTTCATTTGTTCTGTGGGTACTTTTAAAACCAACCTTCATGACACATTTTTTAATCCAATATAATGTATGAAGTGTAGGAATCTATAAATTGATTTAAACCTCTCCAGAAAGAGAGGTGCCACGTGTACTATGTATTAAAATAGCAAGACATCACTAGTTCTTATTAAAATATATTGCAGCATTCTAAAAGAGAAATGCATTCCTCTCTCCCATATCATCTACAAGAACATCAAAACTGCTTGAGCTGGTAGGCCTGACTTATTTGGTTTTGTGAGCTCATGCAGGTGATTTTAGTAATGAGATTTTACAGATAGTTTTGGGAAATGCTTATGTTTGTGTCCCTACGAAAAGCTAACATTATCCAGACTTACTAATATCATGCAGACAATTCTTGTTCATCGCGGAAAAAAAATTAAATGAGCACCATACATTCTCATTACAGCTGTTCTTGGAGTTTATCTGTTTATATTTTCCTGGGTATAATTTCAGAAACTGACTTTCTAATGTAATCCACAGAGATTGTTTCCTAACTGAAGCAGAGGCATCTTGCAAAGCCTGATCTCATTCAAAGCCCTTTGGTGCTAATATGTGTTTAGGAGAATACTCATGCAAGGTCAATTGTAGAACCCCAAGAAAGACATTGCATTTCTTCCTGTTTTGTGCTGCTGGTTACATTTTTAATTTGCTTAGTTTTGGAAATCATTACACTCGCCATTCTTTGGCACTTCCATATCTTGCAAAGATAAGTGTTTGGTCAAAGTCTTAGAAGCAGACCCTGTCATTTGCTGTAACCATCATTTAGTAAATGTCTTTATTAATTTGACAATTTAATTATGTAGTTGCATAGTTGAGGTATTTATGCCTCCATTGAAAAATAAAGTAAAAAGAGTAGAACTGAGAAATATATTATTTATTTTACTTAAAGATTTAGAAGTTTGTGGTTTGTGTTTTCCAAATCATTTTATCTTAATTTCTAAATGCTAAAAGTTAGCCAAATTAGAGCACAAAATTTTATTGATATTTCAGTAATGCACCTTTGTAATGCAAGGTATTGGAGAAACATGTATGTGGAAAGGGAACATGATCAAAGTAGTTTTAAATGTTAAGTAACTTACTCATTTTTATTAGAAAACTGTTAAGGCTCACTGTGTATGACTGCAACTAATATTAATATTAAGAATGTCAATGAATTTATTTGATAATCATAATAATCTGACCGGTTGTAGAAGAGGGGGCAAATATTAATCAGCATATAAGACACAGGCTTGCACCATACAGTTCACTAGCTACAACAGAATATTACCCCTAAATGTAGGGCTCTTCCTAGAACAGGCTTGTACAGTTCCTGGAGGCCTCTGTGTGTCAGGAATGAACCTGAAAGAGCTGGGTTTTCATGATCATGGTATCTGATGCAACTACAGGAGGGTGGGCAGCATTCAGCAGACTCTGGTGAGTGAATGTTTGTAACATAAACAGTTACTTTTTTATTTTTATTTTTTATTTTTTTTGGCAGAACCGGGAATTGAACTCAGACCCACTGAGCCATCTCCCTGGCCCCTCATAAACAGTTATTAATAGGGAAGGCTGTGCTGGGTATAATGACCAAACTGTCACATATATTTATATCATGTGCATATATCACAGTATGCCTTATTATTAGGCACAATTTTATCACACAAATGTATTTCTGCTGTCAATGTTGTAACTAGGGTGCCTACTGGCCTACTTGTAGAAAAGAAAGGGTATATTATTAATCTAAGGACAAGCTTACCTCCTAATGTTCACTAGACACCTGGTGGCACATGTGCTTTTCAAGACTATGGATATGGAAACTCCTAGAGGCCTTACAATATTAACTGATTGTCATTCTTAAACACAAGCATGTCTCCATTAGCACAGTTTGATAGTGCCTTAGGTATGTAGGTGAACTCCTGTTAAGAGGACAACTACTAGATACTAGCATTCACACATGAAATGATAAGTTTTTGCATTTCTAATTGTTTTTCTCAATACTTTGTTGATGGAAAGAGTCTCAGTTTGCTTTTGCTAAATTGTTAGAACACATCAGAGTTTGAATCAATAATTTTATAAATCATTCTATGATGTTTTCTTAGAAGATTTCTACTAAATGAAATTTGGAATTTATTAGAAGTCTTGAAAGAGAGTAATGACATCACTGATAAGGTAACTAACTAAGATGTTGATTACCCAGTTCTAATTAATGCTAGTTCAAGATCTATTAAATAATTCTATCATATTTAGTATGTACGTAAAGAAGTTAAATAGGGTACAAATATTGAAATTAAATTTTCTGTCTGACAGACTTACATGAAACTGAGGTGAATTGCTAAATTTGTAAGCTCTTTGAGCAGGGTTTGATAGTGGATAGGAAATAATTAAGTCCCCCAGTGCTTTTATAGCTTTTCCACAAACAATCAGAAAGAATGAATGATGGATGTAAAGTGCTGATGTAAGGGATTCAGAAGGGCCTCCAAGTTTTAATGAGCCTCACCAATCACCCCTGATGGCAGCCTAATATTTTATAGCCCCTCTAACAAAATTTTCTCTGTTAGAATTCAAGGACACCATCATGGTTTTACAAAAGAAAAGGAAAATGCCTGTTTGAGGCAGAGTGTGCTGGCAGGGCAGGGCAGGGCAAATCTGGCTTTAATATTTTTCCGTGGTTGTGTTACCTTTCTTTTTAACTAAAGATTTCTATATATCAGTTTTTCCTGGGCCTGTTTTGTGGGCACAGAAGTCCTGTTAACTAGACACATCACCTGGATCTCTGACTGGTCCTGCAGCCTTTGACATTTCAGTGCTTCCATTGTCTTCATGTCCCGTCTGATTTTGAACATCCAAAGAGATTTCCTGAACTTCACAGGGAGATTGAAAAGGACATCTATTTTCTTCCAGTTTGTTACTTTCTGTCTCCTTCTTTGCAAGATTTGTTCAGCTTCTTTCTACCTTCCCACTGCGTTTTTTTCACGATTTTTTCCTTTTTCCAGTCCAACACTGTTCCAATCCTGACCGTCTAGTGAAGCTGCACTCCCAAAAGTTCCCAGGCCTTCTTCACTGCCACATCATCTTTCCCTTCCTCAGAATGCAGTCTGGCTAGCCCCTCTTTTCTTGGCTTTCTTGATATTGCAGCGTGCTTTCTATGGTCTCACTTCTTTGATTCTCATCTCCTGCTGTCTTTGAATCTCACACCTTTGTTATTATTGATTTCTCGCCCATGGTTTGAATTCTCAAGCATTACTATGCAACTCTGTCCTAGTCAGCTACCACACATCATATTTGTCTAGTGACATTTTTTTCAACATCATATTTGTCTAATGATATTTTTTGAACTTCAGTACAAGGTTAACTGGGCAAAAATTGTGTTATTTTCTCCTCAAAATAATCTTAAACTAGTCTCTGTAAAGCACCGTTCTCAGTATACCAACTGAAAATCCTGATTTTTTCATTACCATCTTCTTTTACTTAGAATTATTTTGTGTGCTTGTTTTCTACACTTGCCTATCTACTTGCCTCTTGTTTTCTTTGGTTCCACAACCAATATATTGTTTTAGACCCTCAAGCCCTCAATAGATTACTATACTCCTCTAGTTGCTCCTGCTCAGACAAATTTCTTAATTACCATAATTTTTGTATTTCACACATTGGCTGTTTATACCTGGCATTCCTTTTTTTCTCAAGACATTTCAGAAAGAACCCCATTTCTTTCTGTTGTTTATATAAGACCTCTTCTCTTTTGTTACTTTATCCCATAAACTACCTCAGCTATGCAGCCTGATGGTTTTTGAACCTCTTTAGTGAAAAACAGAAAATGTGTATTTCGTGTTGAAATTTATTATTGTGTGTGTGGGTATACACAAGCAGACCCATACTTTGTTCTGCATACTCACATGTTGAAACAAGATTTCTAAAATAATATTTACACTTAGTACATGCAAAGCATGCTTATTTTTCTGTTATACTCTGCTGTATATCCTTTACTATATGAAGTCCTTGAGCCCCCAAATTGGTTTCCTTTGGTATCTTGTAGTTCAAAGTGACACAGCTCATCAGAATTCATCATACTCTCCCCCAACACTGTATTCAGAATTGTCTAATCTCTGTCCTCTAAACTCTCTCTCTCTCTCTCTCTTTCTCTGTCTCTCTGTCTCTGTCTCTGTCTCTCTGTCTCTGTCTCTCTCTCTCTCTCTCTCTCTCTCTCTCTCTCTCTCTCTCACAGACACACACACACACACACACACACACACACACACACACACTTCCATGTATTCACCCATGTCTTTCCAGTTCAAGTCTCAAATCATGGTGACATCCTTACTGATTTTCGATACCAATTTTTAATTTTTTAAAATCCCAAATTTCTCCCAAGAGCTCTACTAATTTTTTCACACAAGATGACCATAAGTTTCTACTGCTTTGTAATGGTTTCATGATAGTAAATTTTGTGTTTTCCATCCTGATTATAAACTCATTAAAAATAACACTCTATTCCCTCTAGCATTTTGTATGCTCACAACAAGGACTCCTTCATCACTGACAGAACAAGATAATTAATTCTTCAAACTGCAGGATTTCTAGGATGCTACGAAAAGAATTTAGCTTCTGAGGGCTAGATACAAGTCCTAGTTCTGCTATTTACAAGGATTTTGATCATGGACAAAATCTGTGGCATCTCAATTCTAACTGTAGAGTAGACTCCAGAAATCTGCCTCTGAATATTGGCAAAATGATGAAACTCAAAGGCTGTGAAAACCCTGGCTTATACCTGACACTTACTAAATGCTTATAGTTAAGCATGCTGCCGCTGGCAAATAACAGTTTTATACCTTTAATTCATTTTTTTTTGTATTTGTTTATAGTGTTTTTAGATATCCTATAATTCTAATGCTTTTCTGATTGTTAGATACTTTAACAGTTTTACATCTTTACTTCATTCCTTTTGTATTTGTTTACAGTATTTGCAAGCATCCTATAATTCTAGTGCTTTTCTGGTTGCTAGCTACTTTCTAGATATATCTTAAAAATTCATATTTGAAATCTAGTCTAGTGAAGAATAAATGGAAAAAATATGCATGTCTTCAGGTTTCAATCTCACCTTGCAATGCCCAATACGTGACTGACCTAGAGAGCGAAGAGAGGGAAATGTGTGTCAATCAATGTTTGTAGAACTCACTCATCATAAGATTGGTTGACACTGGCTCTGACAATTTAGTATGCCAAATCAGTAGTAGTAGTAGTAGTAGTAGTAGTAGTAGTAGTAGTAGTAGTATTTAAGGCAAGGGTCTACAGGGTGCTCAGGGTCTCACTACTAGATCGAACTCATAGTGATCAGCCTATTTATAGCCTCCCAAGTGCTGGGATAACAGGCATGCGCCACCACGCCCAATCTCAATTTGCTGGCACACAGGGGAAGGACTCGAACCCTGGCCCCTGCACATGCTTGCAGGCCAAGTATGCCAAATTAAATTAATTTAAAAATATTTATTTGAAATTTGAAGAGATGTTTCTATAATAAAATATTTTGAGCTAACACATCATTTTAACTTAAATGGGGGGATGGCCTTATATGGGGGATGACCTTTAGCATAACAAGCTTGTTGACCAATTATAATGTGCCATTCTCTTTTTTTAATTTGTTCGAGGAAGGTTTTGTATTTTAAGATAAACTAGGACACTAAGTTTTAGAGGCACATATTGCATCAGATTTTAGAACTAAATTTAAATTCATTTTCAATGTTCTGCACTGTGATATATGCAGATTAAAAAGAAAGTGACACACATAAAAATCATGTCTGTTAAGCATTTTAAATATAAGAAAATAGTTTTCCACTCACCAACTCTCCCAAGAGCAGTACTTGCTGGCATAATTGTTTAGCTTCCTTTAGATGGCCCGGGGTGATGGACAATGGGAGCAGACATGAAGCTGAAGACCGGGGAGGACGGCCAATGTGAGTGTATTACTTCCCTAGTAATCTAAGTTTACCTCTCTCTCTTTACAAATGCAGCATAAAATGTTTCTCTTTTCTCTTTCACCTGGCTTTTATTATGTGTGAAATTTAAGTATTCTGTGATGGGAAATTTCTGATAGACTTTCTACTTTATTCCATATTTTGACTTACACTTTTACTCATTTCAGAATTATGTTCTCAAGAAAAAAATATCTATCTATCTATCTATCTATCTATCTATCTATCCCATTGCATTCAATTCTGATATGAATATTATGGATACGTTGTACATGTTATTATCAGAACATAAATATATACTACATTAAGAATAATGAGAACCATCTGTAAGAGTTCTGGAATATGTAAAACTAACAATCAAAAGTTACAATTTTAGTAGAGTAGATTAGTATAACATCACACATCTTCTATTCTCATTAATACAGAAATTATTAAAATTATTTTTGTTTGTATGCTTACTACCTTCACAATGTCTAAAAATAATTCTGTGGAGCGAAAAAGTTAGAACTGGCCTATGCTTATCCTAAAAGTCAAAGACAGATTTTGAAAGCATTAATCCTTACCAGATTCAGTGATCTTACTATGCTTTCGAAATATTTCTCCCAAAATTTATGTTTGAACATGTCTGACACTTTTTTCTTGCTAAAATGAGCAATGGTGCTCATTATAGGAGTCAGAAGCAGTGAGTTAAGTTTTATCTTCAGTGAAGTTACCTAGTGTCAATAAAATTTTGACCTTATTCTAGGAATAGTAAAAGCAAGAATCTCTAAAATGCCATGCCAATATTTCTTAATGTTTAAGCTAAAGTCATGTCTTTTTCAGAAAACTGGTTCTTAATAAATTTATATCACAAGAAATAAGAAGCTAAAGAATGTGAAAAAGACGTATGACTTAAGCCAAAAGAAATGTTTATTTTTTTTCTATTTAAATTGTCTCAATAAAAGAATGAAGATAGTTAACACATAATATTTTTTCAGTTTTCTCTTTTCTATAACATAAGCTTGCTAATGGTTTCATCCACATCTTTACGCAATCTTTTATTTATTTATTTATTTTTATTTTTTTGCAGAACCAGGGATTGAACTCAGACCCTTGCCCTTGCCAGGGAAGCGCTTATTCTACTGAGCCATCTCCCCGGCTCTGTTTTATGCAATCATAGTGATCACTGGAAGTTGATAGATCTCACAAAGGACTTCATCAAAATACTGACTTGGTTTTCTGTCACTAATGTGTACAAGGCCGCTTTCACCCTGCAAATTCTGAGCCTTGCAGAGGAAATACTGCATTATCCAAGTCACAACAAATATACTGATTTATCCCAAAGCAAAATCCAACCACAAGCTGCACATATCTAACTACTTAGAACACTTATTATTGTTGAAGCCTATGGAACCACTACCTTTCCTTAGAATTAGGAACCAATTCCAAAATACTTTGTGAAAAACATTAGGATTTGTTTATTGTATAAATGCATGGTGTACATGTGTGTACATTGCATCAAAAATTATTAGAAATGCAGCCATCCATATTGGTGTTTTGGTTACTCTTTTTTTGTTGCTGGGACAAATATCTGACACCCAAAATGAAGGAAGGACAAGTTTATTTAGCTCACAGTTAGTGGAGGTTTTAGTCTATATTTAGCTGGCTCCAAGGCACAGTGGCACATGCACAGAGTAGTCATTCATGGTGGCAAAGAGCAAAAGGAGGGGAAGCAGCTCTGGCAACTAGCTGGCCTTTCTCCTCTCCATGCTTTGTAACGCAGGTTACCTACTCCCGTCGCCCCACCCACAATAATCAATCACCAACTCCAGAAGCTGCCCTATGACTGCATGAGGCTTTGCAGGGACACCGAGATGCAAACCGTTACAATAGTGTATACATACATTTATGAAGATATGTGATGCCCATCTAAACTGGAAAAATGGAGCATTAAGACAATGAATTATATTTTCAAAATCTGGTAAAATATATATGGTATTTTTTACCTAGTTTTCCTATGAACTGGAAAATTTCTAAATTTATAGTTTAATATATGATTTAAAAATTCATTTAAAATTCATGTTTTTTGGTTTCTTTCTTTTACTTTTTACATGACAACATCTGATAGTCATCTATTAAATTTCTATTATACTTGCATGTTTTCTGTTTCTGTTCTGTTTATATTTCTATTATTATTTTACATTTGCATATTTCTATTACTGTATATTCACACCTTAATAGTCTGTGATGTAAATTTTCAGATATGTGGATTACATAGCAGTCATATAATAGCCAACAGTTACTTTAGGTTGCACTTACAATTTGAAGTTTATCAAGGGACTAGGATGTAAGACAGTGTTAAGAGTACTTTCCTAGGGCTGGGGAGATAACTCAGTAGAATAAGCACTTGTCTGGCAAGCACAAGGTTCTGAGTTCAATCCCCGGTAATGAAAAAAAAAAAAAAATAGGAGTATTTTCCTTAATCAGACAAAGGCCTGGGTCAACTCCTAAGTACAATGATTTTTATAAAGAAAACAAGAGTTAATCAACTCACTAGTTATTTTTATTCTCTTTTTACTTCATTCAGTGCATACCTTTTAAACTCAGTGAATTATAGGGCCAGGGAGATGGCTCAGTAGAATAAGTGCTTGCCTGGCAAGCACAAGGGCCTCAGTTTAATCTCCAGTTCTGCCAACTAACTAGCTAACTAACTAACTAACTAACTAAATAAATAAATAAATAAATAAATAAATAAATAAATAAATTCAGCAGATTAAAGTGCCTGTAAGCAGGCACAGGGGCTGGGGGTTAGATTCCTGGGCCTGCCCTGCTGGTCCTGTCCCTGGTGTGCACTGAGACTGCAATTGAGACTGGGCATGGTGGTGTGTGTCTAATTCCAGCTCTTGGGAAGCTGTAAACAGGTGATCACTAAGAGTCCAATCTAATAGTGAGACCTTGAACACCCTGTAGAACCTTCCCTAAAATACAAAAAAAAAAAAAAAAGCATACATTTTAGCCAGATTCTATAGCACACACCTGTAGCCTCCACTACTATGGATGCTGTGGAAGGACCCTCAAAAGTACAAGGACAGCTTGGGTATCTTAACAAGACCCTGTCTCCAAAAATAAAAAATAAAAACATTAAGTAAGGGCTGGATGCAGCTCAGTAGTCAAGAAAGCAAACAAATCTTACTCCTACAATTTCAATCTTACCAAAACCACAAATTTCATTTAAACTTCAACTATTGCCATTGATGTGAATGACTAAGGCAATAGCAAGTTGTTGTTGCTTTATTAGGAGATCTCTTACTGTTTTAGACTACTAGCATTTCTCCCATTGCTGCCTTTAGAGAATGCCCTAAAGCACAATGCAAATTATAACATTGGATAGCAGAATTTGAAGGCTGGCAGACTAAATCTTTTCTTTTTTTATTAACAGTAATGACAGCTATTGGTAATTGCAAGCTTTCTACCCATGAATTACCAAGATAAAGAAATTTATGAACTACTATAACAGTTTGTGTCAGTTAAAATTCAAAGGCATTTACCATTTTCTGAATCACAGAACAGAGCATATAGTAAGAGCTCAGTGAGCAGTGGTTTATAAGTGTTTCTCTTCTGTCTTCACTCCAGATTCTTTCTGTTCAGGATGACACATGGAGAGTGAACTATTATTCCAGACACTGACTTAGTTAAACTTATCGTTATGTTAGAATGAGTTTAGAAACCTGCCGTTGAGGCAGTAATATTATAACATTTTAGATTTGTGAATCCAGATATAAATTTACTTTTGAAAAATGATATAAAATTCCTTGTGATTTTAAAAACCTTCCTGAATGGAAATTCTGTTAGTTTTTGAGAAATAGGAGGCATGCTGGATGATCAGGGTGAGTGTGCTGTGGGTGTCTGTGTCCACGGGCGCAGAGACTAAGGATGTGAGATGCAGTACTGAGAACACCAAGGTTTCAGTGGGTTCTCCTGCTTCTGTACAGCCCTTGTGAATTCTCCAGCACTACGCGATGGCACAGGACTTTACTCTGTGAAAACCAGAGTTCTTAGACTGGTGACGGGGAAATCAAAATGATTGACATTCATTTTAGTCCAAAAACCATCTCTGGGGTCTCCATGGAAAAAAAGACTGTTTTTTACTTTGCTGTATAATTGACAATAAAAGAATTAGAGTAACATGCTGGATCATTTGCTAGACACATGACCTTGGGAACAATCTGTACTTTCACTTCCTCATGTGGAAAGCGGGGGTAATGACTCCCTGTGAAAGGATACTTAAGTGCAATAGTACCACAGAGTTCATATACCTCACAGAAACACATTACCAAAAGTTCCAAGAAGTTTCCTGCAAATGCTAAATGGTGTCATCTATTCTAGCATTACGTTAAAATTCTCAATTTTTTCCCCCTCAGTACAGTATGAGAATAGCATTTCATTTTCAAACTAGAAGTGGTGGGGAAGCTAAGATAATGAAATGGAATAAATTATCTGGAATCATTGAATTGTGCTTGATTATTTGGACAAAAGTTATTTTCAGTGAAGATAAGGGGCATCTCATCTCCATCCTGGGTGACATCGCATAGCTTTGCCCTTTGATAAGCTCTTCAATTCCTCCTCTTCTGGGGAGCACGAGTTATTTTGGAGGCCTGCAATTTTCCCTGACACAATGCCCTGGAGTAGGGATTGCCACACCTCTCCTGCCAAAGGAATGGGATTAATGTTATGGCTAAAGGTGTGGAATTGTTTTGTCCTTCATGATGGTTACTTACACATATGTAGCTCTGAGACACTATAAATATTATGGGGAAAAATATTTTTACTTTAATTGCAATTAAAATCTTGAAATGGTATAATACAGTTGCTTGTTAAAGGAAGTGTATTGTTTTATCATACACTGCAA
>NW_004524608.1:10115771-10116769 GCF_000260255.1 Octodon degus
TGTAACACTGTATGGTACTGAATTATTTTAGATATGACATTCTTTGTAAGGAAAAAACTGTTTGAAGAAGTTATGGAAGGATCCTACTAATGTTTTTATTCCAGGTTTTGCTTGTGCAAATTAAATCAAAATACAATTATACCTTTGAGGCTTGTTATACCTGCTGTTAATTTCAGAACCCTACATGCTTAAGTATAAATGTTTAAGGCAAAAAGGGAAATATTTACATTTACATTTAAAAAAGGAAAGCTTTTCTTCTTCATATTTTAATTATTGTTAACATTTTTCTTGGTATTTATTTTTAGAATGATTTTGCTCTCATCTACATATTATATGATTTTTCTCTAAATATTCCTGTCCCATTAAAATTAGTGCCAATTACATTTCAATCAAGTTTCTTTCTTTTAACAATGGACAACTTACATATCTATTTACCCCTATATATAAATATGGATTTAAACCATAAAATAAGATACTTTAGTGTGTGGAATAAAAATGATAACATTTGTGTGTAGCATGTAGTACATTTTACTTTCCCAACACGAAGAGAAAAACCAGCAAGTGACTGCTGTTAAGTACTTTCAGGTACAAGTCTGTCTCTGGAAACATTACCTAGGGCTGGGGAGATGGCTCAGTAGAATAAGCACTTCCCTGGCAAGCTCAAGGGTCTGAGTTCAATCCCTGGTTCTACCAAAAAAGAAGAAGAAACGTTACTGGTCACCACACACACACACACACACACACACACACACACACACACGACAAACAAATGCATATCCTCTACTTTTTGAATACTAAAAATAATCCTACACTTCTGATTGTGGACCTGCATTCCCAGCTCTTGGGAGGCTGAACAATAGGAGGATCACTATGAGTCTGATCTACATAGTGAGACCCTATAAACCCTGTACTAAACTACATAAAAGTAAATAAATAACTAAATATATAGCTCTAAATGAGATTTACTTTTGATTTCAGTTTTGCACATGATTATTTTC
>NW_004524608.1:10117264-10141096 GCF_000260255.1 Octodon degus
ATATATATAATTAAATCCGATTATAGATGAACTCAATTCTATGAATGTAACATGCGGAACCGATTTGATAAAGTATAAATTACTTTTAACTACAATGACACAGAACAGTGTTCTAAACACAGGTCTGAGTAATGAAAATCAATGTTAATCTCATGTTTAAAAATACTAATTTATTAGCACTAATCTATCTACATAACTGCACAAAGCATATGTAACTGCTTTAGCAAAGATAAGTGCAATAAAATAGTAAGATTTTCCTGCAAAAGTTAAAGTAGGAAGAAATATAAACTAAACAACAAATTTAGAGAGGAAAAATCAAATAATATATAAACTATTTAAAACCCACGGTTGCTATATTTGAGCCTTGAATTTGGCACTGTATTTTTTGACAGCTTAAGGAAAATGCAGAAAGTGCCAGTTAAAAAAAGGAGAAAACATCTGTTTCTCAGGGGAAGCAAGGCTTCCTTTACTACTTAAAAAATAAAGAATATTTCTCAAGTGGGGATTCACACAGTGGATCTTTGGAGATAGACATATAATTGACTCTACTCAGATCCCAGTAGCAAACTTCACCTACCAAATAGCAAACGTGAAGAGTAAACTCATTTCTTACAGGGCCTGTCAATGAAAACCAACAGAAAACATTTTTAAAAACAACTCACTGTTATAGTTTAAGGATAAAACTGAGAATTTCTAGCAAGAGCATCTTTCCAAATACCTTTTACTTTTCTTTTTCTTTCTTTTTTTTCATTGTTGTTAAACTTTTGCTGATTTAGAGACAATTGAATATTCTTTTCTGACCAAAATTTGAGACACAGGAGTCTGCTTTTGTTGAGTGGAGACCAGATTTTGTTTCAATGTAAGGAAAGAAGACTGAGAATATATCAATGTTAATTCTAAATGGCGGATCAAAATTCATCATAAGTAGCAAATACAAGGTATATGGTGTGATACACGAAACATTCCTTGCTTCCCAATACAATAGTGGAATTACACACACATATATGTTCTTAGTAAGAATATATATATATTTTCTCACTGCATTGGGAGCGCCAGGTAAATAGTGCTCACTTTCATCCATAGTGGAGTGCTTGGCATGTATTAGATGGTTGATAAAGAAAGAAAAACGTAAGTGTTGTCTGGTATAGTTCTGTCAGCCCACTCTGCAGAATATCTTTCTATTTCTGAATCTTAAATATAATGTGACTTTAAGGCCATATTTTAAACAAGAACTAACTTGAGACGTAAGTTGATTCACGTTGTCTGCTATTTTAGGAAATGACAGAATCAAACATTAAGAGATCGGTATGTATACTTCACTATTTTGGTTTGAGACAAAATTTCATCTGTAATGCATTTGGAGGAGGTCTGTCACTAACTAGCATGTTTGGGTTAGGAGAACAATTCCTGGAAAATAAATCATAGATAGTTGTCCAGAATTTTGTCACACTATACATAATTTATGTGTTACAGGGTCTCGCTACACAGCTCAGACTTATAGTGATCCTCCTGTCTCAGCCTCCCCAGTGCTGGCATTACAAGTGCACCACCCAGCCTAGTTCCAGGCAGGCACAGTATGCCCAGTTTTCCTGGGCTGGCACAACATGCAGTACGGGGGATTGAACTCAGGTCCTTGTGCTTGCCAGGCAGGCACTTAAACCATTGAACTATTTCCCCAGGCCAACACATAGAATATATAGTGAAGGTCATGAAATATCTGTGTAAAAGTTTCCTCTGCCATAATAATACCTATTTTAGTACTGTTCAAGACCCTGGAAAAATTTTGTTTTTTTGAAATTTTTGAACAATAGTAGCTCTATAATATATCCTTCAGGATATCTCTGGGGCAAAAAAAAAAATCACAAGGAAAATACATACATTTTTAAATGGCTTAGGTGTCATCATTTTCTTTTTTAAAGAAACTGCTTCTAAAGAGACTTCTACTGATGAAAACAAGAAAGTGCTATACAGTATCTATAACTGTGCAAAGATTATAAAAAGTACAGTGGGATATACTTCCATATCTTTGCTTTTCCTTTACAGAAATCAGACAAATTTTTATCTTTAAAGAAGACTTGAATTCATACCACACATACTACTATTTTCATTATTTTACTTTTGTTAATTTTATCAAATTTAAAATGAGACAAAAAATAGTCTTTTTTCTAATTTTGAAATGGATCACTATACATAACAATGCAGTCACTCCACATTCCACTGCCTTAATATTTTGTACTTGACCAACTTGTGGGGATCCATACTCTCTCCCTCTAAATTTTCCTAGACTCCTAAAGATCCTGTCTTGCCCAGTGAAGTACCTCTACTTAGGTCAGATCGGCACTCACAAAACTCGTTTCTGGTGCTTACAGTTCTCCAAAGGCATTTAGTGGGTCACTGCTGTCACCACGTGAGTTTGAAGATCTGCATAATAACTTCAATCCTGTACCTTCAAAGGTTCCAAACCAGGATTTAATATTGGCCAGAAATAATGTAGATTCATTTACTGTGGTTATATTTTGTTCTACTTATATTTTGAATGCCTGTATTCCGCTGTAACCCCAGTTCAGTTAATTCTTGTTCTCACAATAAGTCCTTTACAGATATTTATAGTAGCACATGGCCCCTGAAGAGAGGTGGCTTCTTTATTCCTATGACAACTTTGTCTTCTGCTCACTAACACTAGACTTCTCTGTTCAAATTACACCCTAATCTACGCTAATGAATAGATCTGATCTCCTAGGCAACTAGTGTGTTTTCTGGCAAGAATCTAACTCATAATCCCAGGAAACTAGATTACTGATTCCACTCATACACTGTTGACCCGACAGAGCATAATATGGGAAGGTTTCTACGATCAAACCCAATTTCTTGGCAAAAGACTGCAGTTGTTAATGGTTCTGGTCAAACTTAGTTCATCTCAGTAAATTAGAAATTGATCATATCATGCCTTGCAACAGAATAAATTATGAACCTGTTTACCTGCCCGACTATTCTTGAACTAGGTCACAGTTCCTCTCAACTGACCTTCACCTTAAGTATCACCTTATCCTTGGGCATGTCTTATCTCAGTGCACTACACAGAAAGGCTTACCTCCCTCACTGGAAGCAAATTAAATCAGATCGCAGATATTTTCTGTGTCCTTTTTGTTTAAGTGTTATTTACAGGAATTCAAAATTTAAAAATAAAATAGTATTAAAACAGTTTTTGTTTTTTAAAGCTCAACTGATTGCCTCCCAACAACCATGAATACAGCCTATTTGATTGCCACCTCCGTTCTCTCACAGATACTCTGGAGTTGCTAGCCAGTGAGAAATCTTATTTACCAAATGTTCACATGGGCACCATCCTAAGCATAATGCAGAAGTTGTTGTACATAGAGTCTATCGTTCAAAAACCACAAATAGTACCTGTCCTCTGAAATGTTTTCTTAATAAAGAGCTTGCCATGTATTTTGCATTACCTAAGACAGGTGGGCAGTGCATGGTTGCAGAACAATTATATTGATTTCATTTCAGGAACAAATCGCTAGACTTGCTGTCATTCGTGAAATACCAGAGCCACTGCCACACATGAAACAAAGCCGAGCATTGTTCTGCATAGCCCTTACAGTCCCATGAGACACCGTAATCCTCACTTCTCATGGGCCATTCTGTTCCAAAAGTGTGGCTTGCAGCCATTTATACACTAGGTTTTACCATGGGCCTTACACACATTATCACATTCAATACTCTCAAGAGAACTTTAATATCCAATTATTAGACTCATTTCACAAATAAGGAAAAATTGGGAGAAAAACTAACTTTTCCACCTCTGTGCAGCTGTTCAACAATAAATATGAGATCAGACCTAAGACTCTCTGACTATAGCATCAATGATCTTTTGTGGGATTATTTGTGGTACATGTAAATGACCTTTCAGTTAAGCAACACACATGTGATACTCTATGGAAAAACTTATCCCAGAACTAAATTTTCCTGTTCATGTGTGGGGCCTATTTTATTCATATTTAGATATAACTTTTAGGTAGCATTCTTACTCTGTGTCTCTCTTTTTTTCTTGTTTTCCTTTTTTCTACTCCTCCTTGTTTCATGTCGCAGGATTAAAACAGCAAACATTTGATTTGTGATGCCAAGCACAGATCTTTTTTTATAACCCAGTTGTCTTAGACTAGCTTATAAGAAAGACATAATATACCTTCACTTTTATTGTAAAAATGGAACAAGAGAAAGGAGTTCAAAATTGTCTTCAATTGTGTGTTGAATCCTGTATATGCACTCTCCTATTCTGGGTGTAGCTCAAGACAAGATGAAAGCAAATGGCCCCTGATTTCCAGAGAAGGTTTCATGAGGCGTCTCAGTGTGAAACCCCATGTCTATTTGTGAATGCAGGCAAGCACATCCTTTGTAGCTCATTTGATATTCTCTTCTTCTGCTGGATTATATATTTTTAGAGCCGGTGGCCAATGAATATACAAGTGCAGAAACCCTGGAAGCCACTGGGTAGATGACAGCAGGAAGACCAAATCCTCACTATAACCAGAACAGCTCCCATTGAAACTGTACACTTTAAAAAAGAGGAATGCCCAGAAACAAAGGGAGAGATGGGAATCACGACTCACGTGTCATCCTCACTTGTTGGCCTCCCTTTTGTCTCTCTTGTCTTTCACTGTCAAACTCTCATGAAATACACATTTGAAACAAATTTATTCTATCCACTGAATTTTTTTATATAAAAGATTTTATTGGGAATTAATTTCATAATCTAATAACTAAAGCAAAACAATAAATCATTACTAATATGCAAAACAAAGCTTAATCCACAAGTAATTAATGAGTCCTTTTGCATCTACCAACTGAACCAAAGTTCTGAGAATACATATTTTTGAGATACTTAATCACTGTAGTAATATTAAAGGTAAAAGCAATCCTTGATTAATGGCTAACTAGACAAATAATTAAGAGTACACAAAAAAGCTAAAAGTAAAAATATAGTATCCTTTCACTAACTCTGATATATATTTTAGTCAAGGTTATGAATAATAACTTTTGGTGCTCTTAAAATTAGAGGATATCAACAAAACTTGATGTTTGTATACATATTAACAAAATTATTTTTCTAGGACTGAGCTGGGGAAATATCTTGGCAGTGAAAGCCCCTGGCTGGCAAGCACAAGGTCCCAGGTTTGATCCCCAGTATAACATGCCATGGAGGCCACTTACACTGGGCCTGGGGGTGCACACTTGTAATCATAGTACTGGGGAGGCTGAGACAGAAGGATCACTATGAGTCTGAGCTGTGTAGTGAGAGTTGGTACCAAATAACTAATTCTTCTAGGACCTATACTACATTATATTTTAAAGTTAGGAATTGTTACATATTAATAGTAAGAACACATAAGTGGTACAAATATTTTGGTTTAGTATGGCTAATCAATAAGAAAACCTCAGGTAATTCAATCAAGTGAAATGTTGGAAGAAAAAAGAGTTAAAATACAGATTGCTAAATAACCTGCAGGCCATGTGCAATGAAGAAAAAGAGAAAAAACAAAAACAAAAGCAGAATAGAAACAGCTGCAGCAGTAACCAAAAACACTTAAAACTCTTCAAGGACACCCTGCTTTTGTGTCCTTGCTCCTGGATGTTTAACAGATTCTCTTGTAGCCTAAACATTAACCTTAGATGCGTACAATGAGATCTTGTTATGTTCACCCAAAGTAACCCAATGGCCAAATCTCAAGGTACATAATAGTAAAGAAAAAGGCGGCACAGCAGCCTTTTGCTCGAGCCCTCGCTTTGCTTGCATCGAGCGTCTGTGTATCTTTGCTTATGGCTAACGCCCGTCTTTTCCAAAAGTAAAAGTTTGTTGACTCTTTTCTTATACACTACAGGAATAGGCTGAAGTATATAACTGTATTGAAGAACGTGTACATGTGAGAAAAGGACTGAAGGTTATAAGGACGACACCTGTTGAATATATGGTGGAGACAGTCTGGCCGTCAGCATACGTGTGCTACAGCATATATAAAACAAGCCACAGCTCTACTGATTTCTCCAACTTAAGTGGGGTTTTTTTTTTAGCACTTTTCTACTTCAACACTGAAAGAAGCCATGTTTTAGGATGGCAGAATGTACAATTTGCAGGCCTAACACTTGTGAATAAGACTAGAAATTGGTGTTGCATCCACAGATCAGAGGTACATGACACACTGGAGCAGGTTGCTAGCACAGAGGTGACAGCAGGTGTCACTCCTTGTGCTGCCCTCACTACCTTTCAGCTGGGTGGCATCCTTCCTTCCATCTTGATGGACCTGAATCTTAAATATGTAAGCATCTTTTTGGCACTTATCTCAGAACATTTTGCAAGGAAAACCCCCTGTATCATTGGGTTGAAAATACAACGTGTCAGAAGAGATGTTTTCAGGGTTCTCTTCTCCTTGTGCAATGTTACACAGAAAAACATTCAAAATCCAAAAAGACAAAATTAAGTAAAAATAGGATTTTGTTTGTTTAGTTGGTTTTTTGGCAGAACCAAAGATTGAACTCAGGCCCTTACATTTGACAGGGAAGCACTTACACTTAGCCAGGGAGATGGCCCACAAAACAGGATGTTTTTATGTCCCAAGTGATGACTTTTAAGCAAAGATTAAGACACTTATACTGAAACTACAACTTTTACAAATAACTTGCATGTGCTGGTGCCTAGGAGCTATGATTTATTAAAGGTTCACATTTATTAAAGGTTCTATGTATAATAGAAGAAGTTTTACACAGCTGTCTTTTCTGTACCTGATTTTTATCCTTCATTGTGTTAATGTGGTATGTGGCTTCGTGTGTGTGTGTGTGTGTGTGTGTGTGTGTGTGTGTGTGTGTTACTGGAGACTAAACCCAGGAACTTTGCACTAATGAATATCCTCAGGCATTTATATTTTTTAGTTTATGGTTATTTCTCACTAAGTTGCTACATTGTCTAATCTAGGTTTGAATTTGTAGTCCTCTACCTCAGCCTCTGGGAGTGCTGGGATTACAGGCATGCACCACCATTCCCAGTTCACATTATTTTTTTATTACCATATGCTGAAATATCGTTACATTGCATGAATAAACCTCTCTTTTCAATAATGTGTGATACTGCTATTCAGTTTAAATTGCCAGTACTTAGGTGAAAATATCTATGTCAGCACATAGTTTTGTTTTGTTTTTTCTGTTTTTTAGGGAAGGGTCTACAGGGTGTTCAGGGTTTTACTACCAGATCAGACTCATAGTGATTCTCCTATTTACAACCTCCCAAGAGCTGGGATTACTTGTGTGCACCACCACACCCAGTCTCAATTGCCATCTCAGCATGCCCTGGAGGCAGGGCTGGCAGGGCAGGCCCTGGGATCGTATGCTCATAGTTGATTTATAAAGTTTTCTTGTATTGTTTTTGTCTGGCTTTGTTATCATAGCAGTACTCACCTTGTATAATTTTTTTTTGGCGGAACCAGGAATTGAACTCAGGTCCTTGCACTTTCACCTTGTATAATGAATTTAGAACCATTCTCTCACGTTTATGCTTTTGAGAAACAGTTAAAAAGAAGCATTTGCATTGGTTCTTTTTCAGATGTTTGGTACAACATTTTTCTAATTGTGATTAGTTTTTGAATTTCTATTTTAGCTTTTGGAACTGCTTCAAAAAGCTTATTTCAAATTTTTGCCAAGTTTGTAGATCCCATTTCTAGGATTGATTACTTAGGCTTTATTGCATTCTTTAGTGATGTCATGGTTCCCTGATTATTTGTGATCTTTATGGCCTTATTTTGATGTTTCAGTATTTGAAGAATTTGGCACTCCCACTAGTCTTTAAAGATTGTCTTCAAGCAGGGTCAACAGTCAGCTCTTCTGCAGAGTCTTGGAGGATAGTACATGCCTATAAGCCTAATGTGAGATTTAAGGCCTGCTGTGAGCTTGAGTTCAGCCTGGGCTACAGGGTGAGTTCAAGGCCACTGTGATTATGAAGTAAAAGTGAGACGAGAGAGAGAGAGAGAGAGAGAGAGAGAGAGAGAGAGAGAGAGAGAGAGAGAGAGAGAAGCTCTAGGAGGTCAGTTGTTGAATATGCAGGTGACCTGACCACTGGACTACTCAAGTGAGCTGATGAGCTGAGCTGGTGTCCAGCTTAGTAGACAGGTGGGCCAGGAGCCTCTGTCCACTGGAGCAGTGCTGAATCATGGATCTGAATTGTTCGACAAGGTATTGACTGAGTCTTGAGTCTTTGGGGACTTGGCTGGTTCCTATATTCATGGGATGAGTTTGGTCTTGAATCTCTGGGGAATCTCCTGGCACTGTGGTCTGCTGAAGTACCATTGGCATCTAGAGCCATCGGTATGCCCTAGAGTTTAGCATGAGGGTGCACATGGGCCCAGTGTCTGTGGGTACCCATTTGCAGTCTTGAACCATGGATATTGCCCTAGTGCTTGATGACACAGGAGCTGGTCTGACACTAGGGATCACTGGAACTGGCCTGACAGTGGAGTTCACTATGAGGCTGATGTGTACCTTTCTCTGCTTCAAATGCTTTCTCTCTTCAAACTGCTCTGTGTGAGATTGGGAGATGTTTAATGCATCTATCCTTTCCAACCTCTTAAACACATGTTTTCTTCTGTGTTTCACTACACTATTGTAAACTCACATATAGGTTCATTAGTTTTCAAGAAGATATATCTGAGTGTGCATGAGAGTTCACAATCATGTTTTGTGAGGGAGCAAGTCATGATCTGTTATCTTGATAATATTCTTTTCTTTCTTTTTTTTGTTGTTTTGCCTCTTTCTTTTTTTTTATTTTAGGGAAGGGTCTACAGGGTGTTCAGGGTCTCACTACTAAATCAGACTCATAGTGATTCTCCTGTTTACAGCCTCCCAAGTGCTGGGATTACAGGTATGTGCCACTATGCCCAGTTTCAATCGCTGTCTCAGCGTGTCCTGAGGTGGGGCCGACATGACAGGCCCAGGGATTGAACCCCCAGCTCCTGCACCTGTTTACATGCTTTAATCTGCTGAGATATTTGGCTGACCCTTTTATTTCTTTTTTGAGACAGGATATTTACTCTATAGTTCACACTGGCTCAAATTCATAGTAATTCTGCTGCCTCAGTCTTTGAGTGTTGGGATTACCAAATGCTCCAGGATCTTTGGTTTTCTTTATTTTTAAGACTTTAAAAATTCGCTTTAAAAATTTGAACATTTAAATCATTTAAAAATTAGTAAAGGTCATGTTTAGTAAATACAAGTGTGCTCATGTTGGAAAGCGGCTTGTATTTATCACGGGTAGTTAAATGGAAAATGTAATTCAAAAGTGCTTTATTTTAAAATATTGTTAGATTTGGTCAAAATTTACAGTGATTTTATCCTAATATTTATGCCAAAATAGTCAATAAAATGATATGGGTTTTAAACTCTTTTTTTTTTCGAAAACAGGGATTGAACTCAGGCCCTTGTGCTTGCCAAGCAAGTGCTTATTCTACTGAGCCATCTCCCCAGCTCCCTTGTTTTGTTTTAATAGAAGCACAATCTGTAATAGCTACACTGCAATGGTCCTATTTCCTGCTTAGTGACTTACTCATTGTGTGACATTGCAAAAATGGATCTTTGGTTTACAGAATAGGCACTAGAGCATCTGCAGAATGGAGTAATAGTAAGAAGGATTAGTGAATAAAAAACTTATGAAAGTGTGCCACTGTGCAATAAGTGCCCACAAATATTATTACTGTTGGCAGTACCATTGAAAGGAGTAGTTTATAAAATACTAGAAAATTAATCCAATAAGAGAGGTACAAGCACAACTTACTTCAGGAGGATTTCATATTTGCCTTTGGGTTTTTATTGTTTTTTCTGGGATTGAAGGCAAGGAAGGCTAAGCCACTTTCCAGCCCTTTTTAAAACCTTCCATTCTGAGGCAATGTCCTCTTAAGTTTCCCAGGTGGGTCGTGAATTTCTGATCTTGCTATCTCTGCCTCCCTACCAGCTGGGGCTGCAGGTATGTACAGCCAACCTTACCTTCATTCTCAGGAGTCTAATAAGGCCTTAAACTCTTTTCCACAACAATTTCATAAGAAAGCACAAGCATACACACACACACACACACACACACACACACACACACACACATGCAAATAACTAACAAATGGAAACAACAACAAAAAAATCCACTCCCACTCACAAAGATTCCACATGTACCCCAAATAGGATAATGTAATGGGAAAAAAATGAAATGGAAAAATACATAGAGCTATAATTTTTAGTTCATTCACTTAACTATTTAAAGCAAATCAAATTTAATATGGAAACAGTGCCCAATAAAAAAATTCTGGGCATCTAAGCTATAATCTATCATGATCATAAATCAGTAAAATCAGGAAGATGTTGAAAAACTTATAATGTAAACTGCAAAGTAGTTACTATACACAAAATTTAGCATGGCGTGTAAGAGGTATAGTAATAGACTATGGTAAAGAGAATAGAAAAGTAAGGGCTTGGTATTTATCAATCTTTATATCTATATATATATATATCCAGCTTAATGTGATTTATAGTAGTTGAACAAAACTGATACTTCTTGAGATATCTTCCATTTCATGATAAGTTTATATTTTCTCTTTTAAAAGTAAAATATACATATAAACAAGAACATTTTACTTGGATTTTAAAAATGAAGTAGGCCTATCTAGATAACACGTCCCAATTTTCCTGGGACAGCTGCTACTGGCTGTTTGAAAGTTCCAGTTGTAAAATATCTAAGAGGCTCTGACTGTCTCCAGATAACCTCACCACCCCTCCTCAGCCTTCGGTTCTCCCTTACCTGACGGGCTGGTCATAATTGCTGTGGAGAATTCAGCAGTTAAAATGCCTAATTCCTCCCACTGGTGCTGACTTTATTCTAAATTAAAAGCTTCTAACGCATAGTTGGTTTACATGGGACAATTTTGTCAAATATTACTTTTACTTGTAAGTACTTGCTGAAATTCTATAGAATAGTAGTGTATCCAAAGTAAAACTTCACTCTCAGATTTTTTTAGGAAAGGAAGGAAATCTAAAGCATATTTAATATTTTGCCACATTTTTTTTTAATCTTGCCACATTTGATCTTCACTGCATTTTTGAGAGTACCACCTTTTATGGATGATGACAGTAAAGCTCAGAATAAGTGTTCAAAATTGTTTCATCTCTAAATGGTGAACTTAACATCCTGTCCCGAACCAGCGGGTCAGTCAATGAAGGTCACCTGGGAGAGGAGCGGGGAACTGAGGAGTGAACAAAGGACAGGAGACACGAGAAATGGAGACAAGACAGGATTCTGATCAAGTCTCGTGTATTCAGGGGAAGTGCTGGGTATGTATAGGGAGTGTAGCAATGAGGAAGTCTCAGCTCTTGGGGTCAGCAGGTATCTAGGCAACGGAGGAAGGTCCCACCCCTGGGACATATCACGGGGAATGGGCAAGGCGGGAAGAAGCAGAAACTTAACTCAGCAAGGGAATAGAAACTTAAGAAAATGGCTGACACTATTATAAAATGGATACCAGTTAATGGCTTCCCACAACGTCCCATGACCTAAACTCTTTTCCTATATTGATGGAGTTAAAATGAAAAAAAAAAATACTTTATAAGTTTATATGAAACAATTGGACAAGATATTGAATTTTCCAAGTCCATGTCACTGGCTATCTAATTGGTGTTAGGAGAATCAGTACCTCTGTAATGAGAAGTATATGACGAGTAAATGAAATACTGAGGCTACCAGCATCTACATTCTCCCTCTGCCATGTATTGGTTCTGTAAGTGAACAAATTATTTAAGCATGTGGAGTCCACCTTTTCCATAAAGCCAACTCACGGCATCATCAGGAGGCTTACTAAAGCGAAGCAACAGGGCATCGCTAACGTGTATGAGGTCCATAAATCACTGCTGCCTTTGCAAAAGAATCAGTAATTTACATCTTTTTATTATCATCTTTACTTTGCTAAAGACTTCTACTGCTTTTCTACAAGATTTCACTTGACAATTTTCGAATACTAGATTATAGATAGCAATATAAATTTGGACGGAATGCAAATTTTGCTTAAATCAGAAAAGAGGAAATTCCTCATCTCTCGTTTTTTAAGAGCTAGTTCTGCATCTTTTGTTGCCAACACATATCACTTGTTAATTCTTTAAACTGCAACTTGAATGCGCTTCATATACTTAGGAAGGATAAACCTTGAAATCAGGAGTCACTGATGAATAAAACAAATGCCAATTTACATTTCAAACTAAGACATGAAGAAATATTCTCTTTAATGTGGATTTCCTACACTCAGAGCTGAGCCATTAAAGTACAGAAACTATGCTAAGTTTTAATGACAACGTGTCTTTGTATCCATCATCTCACAGATGTCATCTTTCGAGCGTCCTGCTAAGAAACTGGCAAAGTAAATTTAAAAGAGAATATTTATTCTGTCTAGTCTCACATTGTCTTCCCATCAGAAAGTGTTTGCTGAAGCATCCGATTAACAATATGTCTCTGTCAACATCTGCTTTCATTTTCCAACCAACAGCATGTGGAAGCCGCAGTTGGGATTAAGTGTTATTCTTCAGTCTTGAATCATGATATAAAACCACGTTCACCTGCTCCTGGAAAACCTCTCAAAACATTGTTGACCTGAGTGAAACACATCCTGCAGAGAACACAGGTCTATTTTTAAATGATTCCAAACCTTGTCAGTATTTCCTGTTTTATCAAACATTGAAACAAATGAAAGTTTCGCTGAAAATGTACTGTTTCAGGCATGTTCAGAAAGGAGGGTCGCTAATGAGTGTCATGGGATCTGCGATTTATTTTAAATGTGGGCCTGACACATTTTGGAAAGAGCCACGGAAGTGAAGCTCAGAAGTGATAATGACATCATTAGAAGTGATCTAAGAAATCAAACACTTCCAGCTACCAAATGGAGCTGCCAAGAAAAGCTGTTGTGGAATGCGTATGACACGTGCCTCTGATGGGTTATCACTAGCGAGGCTCCTCAGTGAAGGACTGACTCTTTGTTGTCCCTGGCAACTACTACATCATAGACTTAGTTTAAAAGATGGTATTCCATGCCTGGTATTGTCCAGAATAGGCCAGAACCCCCTGATACTTTTGCAGTTGTCTATGATAACTCTCAGGGACTAATGAAGATTTTTCTCCTTTGAGTTCACAAATGTCATACATGTTCCTCCTTTGGACAAATCTGGTATTCATGCAAGGAAGGGGATTTTAGCAAGCATAGTATCTAGTCTCCCCAGACACATGGGCTTGACTACCACATGCTCCCTGAGACAAGATTTTGATGTCTCTTCTGTGACTGGCCTTAGTAAATGTATTTCCGTCTCTATTAGAAGCTGGTTCATTTAGCACATTTTCAGAAAAACACACTGGAAGTACTCAGAAACATTGCTTTTCTTACTACTTGAATGTTTTCTTGTTTTCATTCAACCCCTCCAGTTACATTCTGAATATTTGCTCAGTAGTAAAACTAAGATTCTCATAATGCTCTATGAGGCTTTGAATACTAGTTTATCTCTTCTGGCTTTTGATCTTCTCTCCCAGCATTCTCTTTCTCCATCTGAAACTCTATTTACATTACCCCTGACTAAAGTTTGTTTTTTAATGTTAGACATGTTATTCCCCTTTCTTGGCCTATTTTTCTCCAGAATTCATTTCATTATAAAATTGTGTGTGTGTGTGTGTGTGTGTGTGTGTGTGTGTGTGTGTGTGTGTGTTCTTTTAGTGTTCATGTTTTTCTCAATTTTAGAGTACAATCCCATGAAGGGTAGGATTTTCTATCTTTTTTGTCTTCTACTTTGTCAGGTACATGATGAGCACTCAGGCTAGCAATAACCCCCTAAATATAAAATAGTCAATTATTTGATCTATCCATTAACATTATGAATAGATTTTGTATTAGGAGTGCTAATCTCTCTAATTGTATAACTTAAAAATGCAAAAGGATACTTAATGAATGTATCTAATTATAAAATTTGTATCTCTGTTGTCTTAGTTTTTTTTTTTTTTTTTTTTTTTTTTTTTTTTTTTTTTTTTTTCCTTGAGACCAAATACCCAATGCTCAAAGTTAGAAAAAAGATGTATTTGGCTCACGATTTATAAAGGTTTCAGTCTATAGCTGTCTGGCTCCAAGGCAGGCTGGCATGGCAGAGGAGAAAAAGCTCATGGTAGGCAGAAAGCAGCGAAGCAACAAAGGAATGAACAGCAAGCAGGAACACCAGAAGCTCTCTTTCTGTTCCTTATATTTTATCCAGACGACCCATGTTTAGGGGTGGGACACTTTCAATTCTAAATTGCTCCACAGGTCAATCCCAGTATTACACACTCGAGATTTAGCCATCTCCAAAAAGCTCCATCTTGTGAGGCTTTGGGGACACATCTAGACACAGGCTATAACATTGGAAAATTAATGAAACAGATAATCACAAATCTCAGTCCCTTTGACAAATTTGTTTTCTCAAATTGAGGGAACAATGAGAAATTTGTTTTCACATTTGTTTTGAACTAGTGTATTTTCTAAATGATCTCCCCAAAATCTTAAAGACTTGAGTTTAGAGACTTAGGTAAAGATGACCCAAATCCAACCATATGTACAGCATTTACTTGTTAATTTCTTACATTACACTATGTGGATGCTGGTCTCTAGGTATTGATGCCTGAAGTGTACTCCTGAAAAATTATATAGGGCCAAATAGCTCAGCAGATTAAAGCACCTGCAAACAGGCGCAGGGGTCGGAGATTCATTCCCCGGGCCTGCCATGCCGGACCCAGCCCCGGGATATGCTGAGATGGCGATTAAGACTGGGCATGGTGGTGCAGGCTTGTAATCCCAGCTCTTGGGAGACCATAGACAGGCAGATCACTACAAGTTCGATCTAGTAGTGAGACCCTGAACACCCTGTAAACCCTTCCCTAAAACACACACACAAAAAAAAAAGTTGAAAAATTATATAATACAACCCTAAAACACACTTCCTTACCTATTGCACTACTACGCTCTTTTCTTCTACTATTGCTTTCATTTTTCCACCTTTCTAACTTATGTAAATCTCTTTCTCTGCTACTGGTTTTAGTTCGCATTCTCCTAAATCACGACAGTGTGCATAATTCTGAGAGATAACGAAACTAAGGATTTAGCTTATACGCATAGAAATTCAATAAGTACCTGAGCTAGTGCTAATAAACAATAAGAACTCAGTCTCTGACACTATTACTTGGTGGAGTTTGATGTGAGAAAATGTTTTACTTTTCATCCCTTCTTCTATCGAGATGAATAATAATAAGAACAGATAGTAAGGTTCTATCAGATAAGGTTTCGAGAAGGAATATATGAGCCCCAATACATAAATCATTTAGCACCATACAAAAAGCAAAATGTACTTAAATCCATGTTATTGTCACTATCATAACTTAAAAATGTGGGCATACATTTACTCCTATAAAACATTTCATTTCTCTAGTTCTTATTTTGCTCATGCGTTCAATATTTATAGCATCATTAATCTGTATTTCATCTAAAATAAAATTCTCATTTTACAAAATACTTATTCTGTGTAAATTGGCCTGATCAATATTCAATTGTATGTTAATTTCATCTGATTAATCAAACAATATTAATACTTAAATGTCTGACATCATCTTAGCAATTATTATTATCATTGTGTATGAACAACAGCTGTTCTAACTTTAGATGGAATCTAATTATATTATTTTTATGCAGTACACTTTCCAAATGGAGTATTGTAAGACTTGGTTCTGCAAAACTCCTTGAAACAAATTACTGCAGATTATCTCATACTTACAAATAAATGTATTTGCAAATACATTCTATGACAAAGTCATATATATATAAATTAGTTCTATATTAATGGTGTTTCTCAGAAAAAGTGTTAAGTATATTTGTGCATGTTTATAGAACATTTAAAAGACTAATGACCTTAATATTAAAATTCACTATACCCTTGATAATAAAATTCACATTACCAATTTGAACTTTCTCCTTAAACATCATCAGCAATAAAACAAGACAAAACAAAACAGCAAATTGCATGCTAAAACAGAGAAGCTGACTATATTTAAGGTTCAGCTTCCTGCCTACATTTTAATCAACTTCTAGATATTTATGGTAAACTACACTAACATGATGTTACTCAGTGTATACTTTTGTAGTATCAAATATTAAGGAAAACCCTTGAAGATTTTCAGCGGAGAACTTCTGGTATATATACCAGCAGAATCATGACATGAAATAGTATTCAATCCTTAGAAAGGAAAAAGGAAGCTCTTTGAATGTTACCTGAAAATATCATTAAGATATATTATTATGGAAATGAAATGTAGAAATATGTACGAAGCTGTATATTTGTTAACAATTATAATATTCCTATGTATAAGGTTGTGAACTTTTTTACACCTCTGTATAGGAAATTGTTTTCCTGGAAAACAGAAAGGGAGACCAAGAGACTGAGTTTTTATTGTTGTTTATCAAATGAGCTCATGAGAAAATTATTTTCCTTTATGTTTTCTAGCTCCTAGAATATATTTGCATCACTCAGTGTACCAGCTGATTATGCACTGGAAGGTCTTTGTTTCAGGTTAAGATCATAACACAATGAAGGAGAAAACAGACGTGTTGAGGAAATTAAAGCCATTAGAAAGCATAGGAGGATGCACACTTGTGAGAAAGATAATGTAAAACAAAGTTAATTAAACTGTAGGACCGAAGGAAAATGGAGACACTGCACTGAGCACAAAATCCTCTGAGAAGGATGAAAAGCCGGCAAAAAAAGTGGACATGGGGCCTTACTTTTCTCACCGTTGAGAAGAAAGTAAATGACACCCAATGTTAACAGGGAAAAGGCTTCAATTCATAGTCAGGTGGTTCCAAGACAGGATGACATGGCAGGTGAGCTTGGCAGAAGAAAAGCAGCTCATGACAGAAGAAGATGGCATGATAGGCAAAGGACAGGGAGCAGTAGGCACCAAACAGTAAACAGCAAGCAGCAGCACTAAACCTTTCTTTCTACATCAGCCAAGGCATGTCATGCCCAGCATGGACCTTCCCATTGTTTCCACCCAAAACTATGCTAAACCAATTAATGGACTAACCCAGCAACCACACCCTTACCCCCAGAATCTCATACTTAATCTACATTCACACACCCCCAATCCAACCACCTCTAAAGGGCCCACCCATGAGTGTGTGTACATTGGGAGGACACCTAGGTACAAGATGTAATGGCAACACATGCCTGTAATCCTATGACTCTAGGAAACTGAGGAAAGGGAATCATAACTTTGAATCAGTCTTGGCAATTTAATGATGCGCTACCTCAAATTTTAAAACAAGAAACATTACAGAAGGGCTGGGAGGTAGCTCAGAAGGGAGAAATTTGGACATTTAGCAGCCAGGATCTAAAAGAAAAAGGCTATGTTCATCATACAGTATTCTGCCACCGGGGGGCATCATCAACCCAAGACAGCTTGGATGCTACTGGAAGTGGGCTAGCGGAGGAAGAGTAAAAAGGAAAAGACTTGGTTTGGGACTATTCCCGAATAGCGGGAAGTAGTGTGTGAGGCAGCAAAGTTATTGTGGCAAAGTCACACATGGAAAATTAATCCTTAAATTGATGGTGTTTCTCAGGAAAAGTATTAAGCATGTTTTGTGTTTATAGAACTTTTAAAAGATGAATTTCCTTAATATTAAAATGCACATTACCAGTTTGAACTTTCTCAAATTTCATCAGCAACAACACAAAACAGCAATTTGCATATATAAATGGAACTGATGTAAGAAAATGGCAGTAACCTTTCCAGTTTGACTAAGATTTAGGTAGGAAGATGAACCCCTAAAATGTACTCAGCTTCTCTACACTGAGATGTACAGGCTCAGGGAGTCAATATTTGAGTAAACAGTAGAGCCACAGAACCCTGTGGATGAATTTACATGTCAGACGTATGGGTCAGTTTTATCTGAAAATATGATGTTAGGGAGTATTATCACATACAGCATAGATCAGTTTGAATGTTGAGTATCTAAAATGCCAATTATATAATGAAGTAAATATAGATTATACCCATTTACTCTCTATCAACTTCTTTTATATGACTTTGTATGTTTGAAAACTATTTTGAATCATATGCATATATATATATATATAATCTTTTTATATATAATGTGTTGTGCAGAGCCTTGTGATACTGCTTATCGAGCTTCTTTCCTGACTGTGTACGCTGGGAGAGGTCCTGGGCCTGCGCTGATGATAAGAAACGTGCATAGTCCCATACCTATTGCTATGGAATAATGATAATGTGACGGGTTTGTCTTCAGACATGACAGGAACTCCAAGATGCTGCTTGCTGATCATGTTACTCTGATAAGTTAACCGGAGTCTTTCATTCTCCTTTCATTCAAAAATAATTATAGAGTATCGCTCATGTGCCTACTAAATTCAAGGTGGTAGGCAGATAGAAGTGAATGAAACAGAAAAATAATTGCTTGGAGAAATTTAAAAAATCAGTATATTCAGGTGATAGACAATATCATGTCAATCCCATTACAATAATGATTCAATAAACATTTTACAGAGTCTCAGGATCAATTCTAAAAAAACTGGCTCCCAATAACAAGAATTCTCTTCTCTTTTGATTTATGTTTTCTTTAGATAAATCTTTCTATGAAAATTTTTTTTCTAAAGAGGGAAAATCTCTATCATTTCCACATTTGTATAAAAGTGGGAAGTCAATCATTTATTGAGCCTTTCTTTTGAGAAGGGCAGATAAGAGCAGTTGAAGATCCAGTAAGGAATGTCCTTACCCGACAAACTGGAGTCTGAGCTCGGTATTGTAGACAGAGAGTAATGCTGAAGGATTTTAGTCTAAAATGTGAGGAATTCAGACTTAACCATCTGGAAAAACAAGTACACACTCTCTTGAGAAACAAAGGAGAGAAACTATCGAAGATATTACATTTCTGGGAATAAAAAATGACAGACTCACAACTGGGATAAATTATGTACTTGAGGTTGGAGGAGCACATCACTTTGTTCAAGGAATTCTAAAGTAAGCAGAAATGTGGACTAAAGGCAAAACACAGGAGATTGCTAAAATGGTCATATAATTCAATTATATACTTAAGTGCTAATGAAACATAGTATAAGCCAGATACTGCTAGGTACTGGAGAAATAGTGGGGAATGGATGAATGGATGGTCAACAGTCCCATTCTAGTGAGAAGGGATAATAGGATGGTAACAAATTAAATAAAAATCAGAAAAAAAAAGATTAGTGAATGACAAAAGTTACTGAGGTGAAGTAGATTGATTTGAGAGATGGTAGTTACAGAGCTAGCTAAGATTATGTGATCGCAGAAGCCTCTAAAAGACATGATGGCTCAGACCTTTATGTCAAGGATCTAGGCCTGAGAAGATTACGAGAATGCCCACTCAAGCAAAAAGGTTTACAGGAATGCACAGAAAAGAGAGAGCTGTCCAAAGAGACTGAGACATGTTAGAATGAAAGAGAGTAAAGAATTAAAGCACAAATGTGGGGAAAGATAAAAGAAAAATAGCCTACGTACTTTCAGAGAAACCAAGTGTGGAAAGCCCATAAATCAATTAGATACATTCATGATGGCTATGTTGGTCTAATAGGAAAAAATATGGAGTTGTTGGAAGTTGTTAGGAAAGTGAAATGAGCTATGTAGATATAAATTGGCATATATGTAAGCAAAGTGACAAATTTATAGGGAAGTAAAACGCTGATCTATGAAAGATGTAACAGGAAGCCTGCCACAGGGAGGGGAGCCAGGAAGGCATAGATGTAGCTTGGTGAACTGGCAGAAGGTGAGTGTTCAGGGAGGTCAAAGTCCGCCTCAGCTAACCTGAGTGAAGCTGAGCAGACACAGAAAAGTCAGGAAGCAATAATGGAGTAGCGGAAATGAGAAAATTTTATTCCAGGAGCACTTAAACATGACATAGTAGAAACCATGTTGACTTCAGATGCTAGAGACCTCGTGGATTCAGTCCCGGCCCATGCACTTTGCACGTGTGTGATGCAGAAAAGAATAATTTTCCCAGTCACTGTTTCCTTATCTACAAACAGAGTAACTTTTGCTCTCATACATCTTGGTGATGTAAAAATAAGATCCCATGGAGAACTATCCTAGGGACATATTAGGGGACTGCACCAATTATAAACTAGCATATTTCAGCCAAGAATAGTGGCATAGGCTGTAATCCCGGCAGTCAGTCGGGGAGCCTACAGCAGGCAGGAAGATCACAGAAAGGAGCCCTGCCTGTGCCACACAGAGGCCTCACATGACGTTGTCTCACAATAAAAAAATTAAGAGTTGGTGATGTAGCATAGTGAAAAAGGCCTTGCATTCAATCCCTAGTGGCACAAAGCATTGCTGTATTTCAAACAGTATCCTTTAAGATGCAAGTTAGTATCATTAAGAGCGTTACATTATATGTGAGGTGTATTTCATTTTCATTTGTTTCAAAATGAAGTGTTAGCTGACTCTGAATTCTCTTTATTACCCAAACACATTTTTATGCTCTCTTGTTAGAAAAATAATTTATCATGTTCATGCCTAATGGGAAATTTTCTGACATAGCATCAATTTTCTCACAGTTGAAGAACAACTTAAAATGACTAATTAGTATTACATAAATATTTGTTGTGATTAGTATAATTTAAAGGAAGTGATAGAATTTGATCAGATTACTCTCTTCTGAAAAATTATTTCAAACCCACGCTAATTTTTATTTTTAATAAATGCTTTACCTCCACCATTTGTCTTTCTAGAGCTATCCCAGGATATGATTATAGTGACACAGCTATCTCTCTAGTCACTGAAAAGTTCCTTGAGCGTTTTCTTCTCTTTGCTATTTGAATGCTACATGGCCATTCTACATAATTTTCACATATTATTCACAAGTCAAATACAAAATTCATAATTAAAGAAAACAGGCAATTTCTTTTCAATGCAGATGTTGATGAAGATACTTTATGTGTTCACAAATGGTCATTATATACAGTGTAAATACTTGTTAGATTATACATACATACAATAATATATGTCATGAGTATTGGCTATCAAATTCTCAGAGAGTAAGCAAGATACATTTGTCAATATCTACTTGATTTGAGTACCAAGTTGTAATTAGAGTTAAGGTTCCATTATGTTGCCTATAAAATCTAGAGTTGTCAAGTGTGGCATAGGTGCACATGTAGCGCTTAAATATTTCACACCAAACTGACCCTCAAGTTTTCTACTTAGTAGCAGGATAATAAGCCTGGGGACAGTGGCCCAGCAAAGCCATGCATACAGAAAACCTAACAGGATGGAGTAAATATTATCAATAGGATAAAATATTAAAAATCTTCTACAGTTCAGCATAGAGAATAGGAACAAAGCTAAATGATAGCTGTTATTTTACAGTGAAGAAATGAGCATTTATCAGTCTATTTTGATATCATGTCCCTGAAAATTTTATCTTTAATCTTTATTTCATTGCCTTTAGCATGTATCTCCTTATGTTTTAGGTTCTATTAGTGTTCTCCATTCTGATTTTGATATTTATTTTGTTATTAGTTTATTATTTCTCATGCAAACATGATTCATCTGTAATGTGACATCACTCCAGTTGGCTCACTGAGGGTGCCAAACATGTACATTACAGTCCTTTGTACATTTTTGCTTACTGTTTTAAGCTATTAGAGGTGTGTTGAAGCTTACTGTTGTATTCCTTATTATTATAAAGCATTTTGTACCAATTTATTATTTGTATTTAATAATTCAGTGTTATAATACATGTCCAAATTGTCACTATATAAGCAAAAATTATTTTAAGGTATAATCAGTACTAGAAGTAATAAATTATGCCTCAACAGCATTATTTTTAGTATCGTAATATGACTTTTAATTGAATTTATATCCCTTGTTAACATTGTTTCACAAAACACATAGATTGAAAGTATGTGTAATCCTCCTCCCTATGGCAACCTCTTCTGAATTTAATCAGAGTCATGTATCTTAATCCTGGTTAAAATCAGTTCTGGTACAGTCCATAAGGATGTTAGTAAAATGCTTCACTTTGCCAAGGCTATTTTTCCCCTTTCTAAAATGAGGACGGTGCACACTTCACAAGGTTATTGCACGAATGAAATAATGCAGTTAATATAGGTAACATGGACAGTATAGTGTGTAGCTTATCTAAGAGAAGGTCAATGTATAGTAGTCTCCTCAACTCCAGTAATTACTGCAGCAACTTTATTGCCACTTGACAAGAGTACAAGATCAGTGGTGCTTGCTGCGTGAATAGCAGGATGATCCAAAGGATTTAAAGACCCTTAGAAGTTCTAGAACATGCCTTTGGGAATTTCTCTTGATAGCATTGAGAGGGAAATCAGGGATTAAAAGTTCTATCCTACCTCTTAAAAAACATATACTGTCTCAAATTTTGACCTCTGATTTCTCTTCTAGTCTACTGGCTGAGTCTTTTTTGTTTTCTTCTCTTTTTCTTTTGTTCTCTTTCTTTTTCCTCTCACTCCTGTGTTTCTTTATACTCATCTTCCCATTTCTATTTCCACCAGCCTTTGTGACTTGTTCTTGGTTCAAAATGCCTTCTTTGAATCAGTATTTCATTTTAGTTCGGCACTCAGAAATAACTATTTGAGGTTGGGACTATAGCTCAGTGGCCTAAGTGCCTGCCTGGCAAGCACAAGGTCCTGAGTTTGATCCCAACCCCCTACACCACCCCCCTAGAAAGAAAAGAATTTTATTTTCAGTCTTGAACCAACTCAGTTACCCTGGGCTCGCCCCGATTGTTTAAATCATCCAGTGACTAGGCCTTTCCGATAATGCAAAGGATCATGCAAGGCTGTTTGCATTTTACATCTATGCTAAGGCTGTTTTGCAGAGGTTATAAGTATAGCAGATTCACTAGGAAAGAACCAGCTATGTTCCTGATTCCTTGGACAGATTTTGGAATGTAGTGTATGCTCCAGAAATGTCTGAATAAATGACATCGCACCAAATTCTTAGCTTATTGTAGTAAATGTATTTGTTAGCTTTCCTAATAACTGACTGCTAATATACACTGAGTGTTAATGATGAGTCCAACATTGCTCAGTGGACACTCCACGTTTTAGCACTGGAATCCTCATGATAGTCTTATGAGAAAATCAGAGATGCTGCACAACTTGTTCAGTGTTGTACAGCTAGCAAAGAGCAGAGGTGGTTTGTTGGCTGAGGCACACATTATATGACAAAAAAATAGAAGAAATCTATATTAATTTATACAAATAAAGATATTTGGGTATTTTCTAGTAGTTATTAAAAATAAAGAAAGGAACTGTGTGGTAGCAACTTTGTAGACATCAAGGAGGTCACAGGGTTTCCTTGAATAAAGTGCAAATGAATGTCTACAGTGTATCTTCCTATGTTCATAATCACTTTTTTTTTTCTCCTTTCCTTTCCCGGAGATATATATATATCTCCGGGATATATATATATAGTCATTATTTTCCTTATTTGTCTTTTGCTTTGAGTATTTTATGCACATCTACTTGATGATTAAATGTGTTGGCTTCTATTATTATAGAAGTCACTTTTATTCAGATCCTATTCTAGTGCTGCACACTGAAAATTGTCTGTGCCTTTTATTTTTTATTATTTTTTTGTGTGGGGGGGAGGGTCTACAGGGTATTCATGGTCTCGCTCAGACTTGTTGTGATCCACCTGTTTACAGCCTCCCAAGAGCTGGGATTACAGGCGTG
>NW_004524608.1:10142296-10149694 GCF_000260255.1 Octodon degus
ATGGTGTCAAGGTGCCCTTGACATCTTTTAGAGAAATTTTATTTGTTCTTCAAATTTATCAAGTCCTGTAGACCTAAGGACTATTTATTATTTAACTTTATAGCCACATTGGCCATCTTAATAAATGAATCATATGTTTAACTTTTATTTTATCAGTACATATGTGCAGTGCATGGCATTTACATTCACTCTGAGGAGTAGGCAAAAGTACATAGCGCAGCTTGGTTCTGTCTTAATCCCCTTCCCATTCACCTCCCTCCCTTGGTCTCTAAATTCCTTTTCCTCATTTATATTTTTCTTATTATTATCATCAGGCTATATTTATGATTTATAATGTTTAGATTGATTAGGTATTTAGTAACTGTACATGGCATATCTTAATGAACATTAAATTAATTAAGTAAATCTCAAATAATATCATTTGTTTTTTGGGGTTCTTTAGTTCAATTACTTAGACATTTTCATTGATTTGTGAGCAAAACAATCTCAGAAACTGCCAGTGAAGGAAGTGTTAAACATTGATTTCAGATATATTTTAATGTTCTTTTTAGCAATCTACATTACTAACTCAAGAATTTTGTATTTTTAATACAGAAGGATAGCTCACATTATTTGACTTTATAAAACTATTTCTTTGAAAGAATTATAACCATATTCGCTCTGCAAAGAATTGCAATACAGTATCAAAATTAAACAAATCAAATTGTATGTTGAAGGTCACTACAATAACTGAGGTAAACTGAACCAACTGAGGTGAAACCTCGTAGCAATTGGTTACTTGGGAAAACATGTGCTAAGCTTCAGGGTGAGGAATCAGTCTAGCCACATACACAGATCTCTTATTTATTTTATTTCTATGTATGGAAAGTGGAAACTCATGGAGCTGTTTTATTTGTTCTCTGAGATGTCCATGTCTCTTTTTTCTAGTGTATAAGCTTTTCATAGACTGTGATGACATCTTGTCCACTTTATATCCACTAAATGAATATTTAATGCATTGAATTTGTTGAAGTGGAAGAATAAAAGGGAGGTGAAATACTAGAGATCTAAATGGTAAAGTTATATTTAGTTTGATTATCAGCCTAATTGCCCTCCATTATTGATTCTGTGTGATCCAAATGGGGCTTTCAAAATGTTAAGTTTAAAATAGATTGATGAGTGTCCAATCATATTTAGACTGGAAATTTATACACACACTGCAGTTCAGCAACAGTTGTGACCAATGCAGAGGGGAAAGAAAAGAAGACAAACTTAAAAAACATCCAAAGAGGAAAAGTGTGCAAAACCACTGACTTGGAGCAGAACAAAATGACACAAGACTCAAAAATAGCTTCAGTTCACAAAGCCAAAGAGATGACATAATTAGTACCACCGGCAGGTTAGAAGTAAAGGGCTATCATGCCCTTTACTTGGGAAGGTCAAGGTCAAGGTCATGGGAAGGTCACAATGTCTAGAAAAATGAGAAAATCTGAGTTCAAGTTTAAACACCTCACTGGTTAGTGGCTTTGAATTGAAGAAGAGCATTCAGTTTCCTTCTTCCTGATTCTTTCTTTTCTAAAATAAATATTCAACTTATCTTACAAAGTTATTTTATGAGTATTGAAGATAATAATAAAAAATCTTTTATTTCAGAGATTGTTTGGAAGCTAGAACCTATTGTCTCAAGCAAAATAAGGATATACTGGAAAAGATACAGGAAAAATCCTTAATAATTGATCAACAGAGAATAGCTTATTTCATTTTAAGTCTGCAAGTTACTTTGGCTCTATTCTTTCACTCTCCCTCTGCTTCTCTTTAGGAACCTGATAATGTATCATAAGTGCATTTCTCTGAATGATTGTGCCATGTTATATAGTATTTTCTTATCTTAAAGTACAGAAAACATAACTGTAAATACGCATACATTACAGTAGTAATCATTTTATATAATAAATATTTAGAGACACAAAAGACATAGTTGTAGTAATTCAACAACTGATTATGACACCCCTTAACCCAGTTTGCCTTTTTCATGGCTTTCTAGTTCAGGTTATCTATGATGCTAGAAGTCTTCACAGGCCCAAGATAGGAATTTCCATCTCAGGCATTAGTTGCCTTCAAGAAGAAGAAAGAAAGCACTTCCCTGCACAATTTTTAAAAGCAATGGTTTCCCATTATATGCACTAGCAATAATTTTATTTGTGAAACAGATATCATGATACCAATATATAAGGCTAATTTTAAAATACTGAAATTGAAATAAGGAAAGATGAAATAATAGTTTTGAGTTTAAACCGAAACATAATTTATTGATAGGGCAGTAGCTTTAGTGAAAATTAGTTTACATTTGCAAAAATTTCTTCATTGAATATCTTTCCTATCAAAATGTCTTATGATAGCTACCACAGTGAATACTAAATTGATTAATATATTCAATTTGCTAGTAGAGGCAACTAGAAATATATAAAAATGAGAATGATGGAAGCACACTGTAAGTTCTCAAGGAAGGATGCACAAGTTCTACCTAGGTGGGGAAAACTTCATAGGAGTAGCTTTTGACTTCTAGAATTGGAATAGTAAAAGGCTACACAGGAAGCAGAAACAGTAAGCGTTGACTTCCACAAAAGCAAATCAAAAATTCATGGATGACATTAAGGAATCATGAAAGTTTCACTTGACAAGAGTGAAGAAAATTGCTTCAATCTGTAGATTGGACTTTGATCACTAAATGTCCGGAGGGTAGGGCTCAGGAGTTGAAACTACACAGTAAAAAGAATGAAACCATCAATCATTTAAGAAAGCCAGTATCTTGTGTTAGGGAAAAGAATTGGTATGCAGAAGATGAGAAAAACAGATATCTAGGGATATCAATGAATTCCATTAAACAAGAATAATTTTATAAATAAAAATCTGAGCTCAGAGCTATATGGTAGTGCCAAGTTATAAAGGCATATAAACAATTATCTTGATAAAAAGCGTAAATAAATTTAAGATTTCCTGGAACTTAAGAACTGAAACAAAGATACTACAGTTACCAAAAATCTGATAATAAATAAAATTTATTTAGAAGATGTTATAATAGCTTAGCATCCAGTCCATTTAAAATAACTAATGGGATTTCACATACAAATATTTGAAAAACACAGATCTGAAGCTTGGAAGAAAATTCCACAATATATCAAGATATTTAGATAAATAAGTGTATTGATAAACCACAAGAACAGAAAGGAGATGTGAAAATAAAAGATTCATGAAATGAACTATGTGACTGATTGATTTCTCACATCTTTTTGTAACAGAATCACTATATATTTACTGTTTCAATATTCATTTGTAGATCTTCTCTTAGTTGACTCTCTTAAAACCATACCCCAAAGGTTTTAATATCAGTATATGATAGTTTATGAAACTGATTTTCAAAGTAATTAGATATTCATCTGTTCATGCTGTGAAAAGGTGGAGAAATGTGACCATCAGTGACTGTATTTTTAATTAAATCTTATTTTTTCATTATTAACTTATTTTTAACTGAAGTTAGTATAGACTTTTGAATCCTAAAATATAATGGTTTAAGTAAATAAAATGAATGTGCGTACATATTATATGCAGAAGCCATGATCTGAAATTCAGTTATCTAATTAAATAGTCTAAAAATATCTATGGTTCTCTAAATCCCTTAAATTTTTTATCAAGTCAAAATTTGTTTGGATTTTATGAGATAAATAGATTAAATAAGTGTACTGTTCTGAAAATTCTCAGGCAAATACAATCAAATTTCCATGAACTAATATAGCACCCATGAATATCAGCAACTGCTAAAGGAATCAAATGGCTATTTCTTGTATTTTATTATATTTTCAAAGCTTAAAAATCCCTTGTTGGTTGAATAAATTGTGACTTTGAAAGAAGAGCATCACTTTGCCTGCATATTTCACTTTTAAAAAATGCCAAAAGGTCAGAAACATGATAGTACAGCTACGTTCAATATGAATTTGTTTATAAGGGCAGCTGTTCCTTCTCCTTTGCTTATTTGCATCCTAAGTTTGTGTAGTTACAGAATTTGACTACTTCTCCCACAGATGCTGCTTTTGATGTTTTTTTTTTCAATATTTTAACTCCTTCGGCATTTGTTTTATTCCATGTTACTTAAATACATACGTACATACACATAGGAACTAAATAAATACATACTTATATACTATGAAATATATATGGTATAGTACATAAAATGTTTTTGATACTGTATCTGTTCATTGAAACTAAATTTTTCCTGCCTTTTACTCAGAGATGCCCTTCATCAGAAAGGTCTGTGTAGAAGGCTCTAATAAGCTGGTTTCAATAGCACTATGTGGGCAAGAGGACTGTGAATTCAAGGAAGATTGTTATTTTATGCATATTCATTAAATTTGTTTTAATGCAATTCAACTTTGTAAATGGTTGCAGCCAGAAAAAGCTCTAATTAGAGAATTAATTAGAACTTGGAAAGATATACTGTATAGTGATTTGTGAGCTTTAGAAAAATGCCTGCTGGGGAGCTTACAATACAGTGCGCATACAGACCAGGTAGAAATTAAATGGGGCTTGAAGTCAAAGGCACAAGAGAGTAGAGATCTGTTGTTCAAGTTAACAAAAACAGTATATTTCAGGTCACAGAATACCTAAGCTTTCCCTCTTGGAATTCATCATGCTTTGAAAGAGCTCACTCACAGTCAAGTCAAAAGGAGTTCTAATATAGCATTAAGCCCAGGGAATTAAGAAGCATCTAACTATGGAAACTCTCTTTTCGTGCTCAGACTGGTGCTTCTTTCCCTCTTAGTCATCTCCATAATATCCCTGCCAGCAGAAACCGAGAGGAAGCAGCCGCTCTGAATATGTACAAACAAAAGGAGCTGTTTCTATAGCAACCATAGAACCCTGTGGAAATGCTCTCCCTTTAACACTAGGCACCCTCTCTCCTCCTCACCCCTCCCTCTTCCCTTTGCACACCAGCACAGACTGCCCTAGGAATGAAATAGCATTTGATGATGTGAGGCCGGTGGAGGACCACAGCAACACTGTAGCCCTCCGTCCTACCTCCCAAGAGCTGGAGGTCTTGCTCCTTAGCAAAGCTGCGGATCCTGGCAACATTTATGGAGCATTCTGATAACTTGATGCCCTCACTTTTCTTTATCTTCCCTAAAGAAAATAATGATAATGGCTTTTTTCTTTCACTACTAGGTGAAGTAACGATGTTTCCCTTCCCTCTGCATTTTCTGTCATTGTCCTCTCTAGCCCATAGACATGACTATGAGCCAGTTGTGACATAGCTATGTGATGTTTGTGACATTCCAGAGTTTCTATTAAATTATATGAAAGGTAGGGAGTATTGACTTCAAAGATAAACACATGACACATGGTGTTTAATACTGTTTTTTTCTCTATGTGGAAGAACATAAAGGCATAGTTTATCTAATTAGACCCCACTTCAGAAAATGTACACCAAATAATTAAAATTTTATCAATTTTACTTTCATTTTAACATCCTACCAAGTTGAATTTTGATATATCTGTCAATAATATATTTCCATCATTTTATATGCTTTTCATGGTCAGCCTTCAATTTGCTAATTTCCTGTGCTCCCAAAATAGTCTTTAAATCAATAATTGAGGGATTTAAATTCATTTTGTCCATAATTTAAAAGTTAGTACATATTTTAATTTGGATATTTTTCACTAGCTAGCCTCTTAAACGAAATATGGCTATTTGTAACTCAAATTTATTTTACAAGACATTGAAGTATTTAACCTGCACAACAAAATGTTTCAAGGTACTAGTTTATCTTTAGATTTGTTGCCTGATCATGCTTAAACCTTAAGATCCAAGAATGCCTTGAAACAGACTTTCTCACTGTGGCTAAGCCTTATAAAACTGGTCCATATTAAAATTTAAATATTCATTTTAAAAAGTGATGCAAGTTAAGTAGTTCTATCAGTTATCAAGCATGTTTAAAAGATTTAATAAATATACTATAATATATATATGAATGGAGAAGAATATTGACAGATAAAATAAAACTCAAAACGGGTCAATATTTATGCATCTGCAGTATTTGACAGGCATCTCTCCAAATCTGTGGTAAAAGACTACATTTAGGTGATAAATGTTATAGTCAGACTTTAGTTAACTGTGAGGAAATGGGCATGCTATACTTTAAAACTTACTTAGAAAAAACTAAAGTGAATGGATTACGTAATGAAACTACAGTACCAGGAAAGCCATGAAAGAAGCATTTCCAGAGCACTGAGTACTCGCTTTCCACTTATCAAATTGAAAAATTGTGATGCCGATGCTGGTGTGGGGACCAAGAACTCTGAAGTGTTCTGATGGGAACATATGTTAACTAGACTTCCATTGCAGGGGACTCAAGCACAGGTTGTACAATTTTAAAAGGACATATTCTTTAGTTGAGCAATCTCACTTCTAGAAATATAGCTTACAGGTACAATGAAGCACCAAAGGACGGACAAGGATATGTATTCATTGCAAGAAAGAAATATTTATAACTATGGATATGATATAGATTTACTATATTTTACAGCCAAACGGTAAAATTAGCTACAGACATTGAGATACAGGCAAGGCAGCTATCTCTTCATAAAGTCTTTATAAATTAACAGAGAATAATTTTAAAGCTCAATTCTTATTTTTTTTTTTAGGTAACAAGGAAATAATATACAGAATATTCTAATTTTGTATGACAGTAAGAATCTATGTGTCTGTTTGTAATTTGCTTAGAATATTTTGGAAGTACACACACACACACACACACACACACACACACACACACACCGAGTTAGAAACTAATTAGAAACATCCAAAGTCTCTAGATGTAATGTATGTAGCTCAGTATCTTCATAACTAGGACAGTTATTTCCATAACTAGTGAGAAGGCTTCATTTTTTAACATTGACATCTTTTAAACTTTTGTTATCCATTCAAAAACTAAATAAATATAAAATGTCCTAAAATTATTGTTTTTGAACCTGGTTTGTTCAAAATTTGTGCATAAAACTGAGAAGAAAAATCATAAGAGATATAAAGAATAAAACTTGCAACTAAAACAAGTTAAATGGCAAACAAATTTAGAAAATATCCCCACTGACTACTCACTGAACTTTTGAAAATTCTGATATTTGTACTTCCTGAAAAATATCTTGATAAAGAAATGATAGAGAATCTTGAGTGGTAAGATAAAGGGATCCCATAATGGTGCTTTAGATTAGACTTTTTTTCTCATTATTAGGCCTTTCAGAAGTTCATTTTCTTCTCTCAGGTAGATCTTAGTTTTGTTTCCTTTTACATAAGCTTTTTTCCAGCCAAGGAATGTTTTCCAAATGAAGCAGTAGTGAATAGAGCCCTCACCTTTTCTATGTCTCTCC
>NW_004524608.1:10150114-10150815 GCF_000260255.1 Octodon degus
ACCTACACATAGGATTTTAGGATTTAACAAATAACAGCAAGTGTGAGATTTCAGACCACAGCAGTGTTGACAAGAAAAGAATGATAAATACAAGAGCACATATTTTTACATTTAAAAACAATGAAAGCTACATAACCAAAATCCAAACTTAAACTTTAATACAAAAGAAAAAAAAAAGAAAAAGAAATTCAAAGTCATGAAGCAGAATGGAGGCCAAATGAAGATCTATCAATTAAATACTTATTTTAAGAAATATCTAGAACATACCACAAAAAGTGATATTTACCAATAAGATTTCTTAGTTTTCTTACATACTTCGCTAGAGTTAGAAAAGAATTCATCGTTTAACAATGGGAATGTGATTTAAACGACTTTTTCTTTAAATTAATTACATACGTTGAGAACAATGTACACACATATTTATTTTACAGACATATTCCAAAACTAAGGTGTATAGTATAGAATAGCTTTTCTTTTTTAGTACATGATTTCTGTAATTCCCCACATGCAAATTGATAAAGACTTTGGCAGCATCTACACTGAATTCTAATCTTGCAGAAAATTTATTTATAAGTCAATAAGCCATAAAGCCAGGACAAAGCATTATTTATGATTCATGAAAAAAGTTGTGAGAGCTGGCCAAGTAGCTCAGCAGATTAAAGTGCCTGTTTAGGCAGATGCAGGGGCTGGGAATTTGATCC
>NW_004524608.1:10151990-10153186 GCF_000260255.1 Octodon degus
AGTACTTGGGAGGCTATAAACAGGAGGATCACTACCAGTCCAACCTATGCAGTGAGACCCTGTAGACTCTACAGACCCTGTTCTAAATACAAAAAAAAAAGAAAGAAAGAAAAAGAAAAAAAAGAATGAAAGAAAAAGAGTCTATTTACATTGATGATTATAATTAAGATGTACTGACTTATGTTTGACATGTTGTTTACCTGCAGTTGTATACCTCTTTTTCCCCTGTGTTTAAGTCTTTGCCCTATTTGGAGGGTTCATTCCATTCTCACTCATGGAGTTGTGGTCATTTTGATCCCTCTCTAGAATAACTTTTAGTATTCTGTATAGAGTTGGCTTTGTCTTCATGAAATCCTTTAGTTGTTCTTCATCATGGAAGTATTTCACTTCTCCATTAAACTTGAAAGAGAGTTTCGCAGGGTATATAGTCTGGGTTGAAATTTGTTTTCTTGCAAGACTTGTAGCATTTTTCCCCATGTTGTTCTTGACGTGATGGTTTGAGAAGAGAAATCTACCATTATTCTGATGGGTTTTCCTTTCAATGTAATCTGTTTCTTTTCTCTAATGGCTTTTAGCATAGTGTTCCTGTGCTGAATTTCTGGGATCTTGATTATTATATGTCTGGGTGTAGTTTTAATTGGGTTGATGTTATTTGGAGTTCTATGTGCTTCTTCCACCTAAATATCAGATTGTTTCCCCATGTTTGGAAAGTTTTTTTGCTATTACTTTTACCCATATTCTTTTTATATCATTTGTTCTGACTCCTTCTTTCTCATTTACCCCTAGTAATCTTACATTGGTCATCTTTGCATTGTCTTACAGATGCTGAAGTATTTTTTCCTGCATCCTAGTTGTTTTTAAGAGATTTTTTTTCACATTTTCACTAACTGCAATGGTGTCTTTTCAAGTTCTGAAAATCTATTTTCACTTTCATTCAAAATGTTTTGCCAGCTTGTGATTGAGGTTTTAATTTCCTGTATATCTCTTTGAATCTGGGTCATGCATCCTATTTCTTTCCTACATTGCTCATTCAAGGCTTCCATCATTTAAACCACCTGCAAATAGGCACAGGGGGTGGTGGTTCAATTCCCAGGCCTGCCATTCTGGCCCCACCCCTGGGGCATGCTGAGACAGCAATTGAGACTGGCGTGGTGGGACCCTGAACACCCTGTAGACTATTCCCTAATATATATATA
>NW_004524608.1:10153964-10155400 GCF_000260255.1 Octodon degus
AAACCAATTATTAAGAGAAGAAGTGTGATGTCAATAAAGTAGGGGACATATGTGGTTTTCACTCCTTGAAGATAATCCTGAAGCATGTAAGAAAGGAAACACCAGATATCAAAAGCCCCAAGGGCCAGCCTGAAGCTCAGTGGACTAGTGCCTGCTTAGGCACAGCGCAGCAGCCGGTGTTCAGTTCAGGTGTGCCATGCTGGCTCTGCCCGCAGGGCACACTGAGACAGCAATTGAGACTGAGTGTGGTGGTGCGCACCTATAATCCCAGCACTTGGGAGGCTGAAAGCAGAAGAATCACTCTGAGTCTGATCTACATAGTGAAACCCAGTAGAAACCCTGTCCTAAATACGGGGGGGGGGGAAGTTATCAAAAGCCCCAGAAGTCTCAAAAGAATGAGATTTTTCAACTCATAGGAATGAAAGACTGTAGCACAAAACACAATTCAAAGTGTACAATTCAACCCTGACCAGTACAGTCTTCACTTTAAAACATAATGCCAAAAATGATAATGTGGGGACTTAATATTGTGATAACATTTTTGGACTCATACATACTTCAGAATTCAAGCAATGAATTATCTGTTAATGAATTTTGAAAATTATATCTCTATTTCCATTTTTTCCTGCACCATAAATTTAGATCTGATCAGATGTTCTTTCTTTCACCTTGCACTCTATCAGATAAGCCTACTACAGAATTTTTTATTAATAAAACCAAGTTTTCTATCTAGTGTCCCTTCGTGTTCTTTTTCCTTCATCTTTAACCTTCTCCTACTTACATAAAGACTCAGTATCAATATTCATGCCAGCATTATGATGTCTTAATATATTTCTGAATTTTTGGCTCTATTTGATGCTTATATGATTGTTTATATATAGCAGCTTGAAAAATAAGTTTTTTAAAAATATATATTCATCAAAAGATTTTTGCCTGAACCACATTTTCTGTTTAAAGTGAATTTATGGCCAGAGTAAATTTAATGTATGATGTTTCATGACATGCTGAAATAGCAATATAAACTGTATCTACTTGGTGATATTTGTGATTATATTTTGTGTTTAAGCAAATGTGCTTACTTTTTATAAAATAATTTGTGAATTATTGTTTCTGCGCATCTCTGAGTCAACATTGTTTCTCCCTGTCAATTTTGGGCTAGTTTACTTATACTCATATTATTTCTGTGATTATTTATGCTACATGTAATTTTACTGGAAAAATAAGTTTATTTTGATCACTTTAAAAACAGCATTTATGTATCAATTTGTGTTTCCATCAGTTTCTAATATTACCTTAGGATATTCTCAGTAGTTTATAGTGACTTTAATCACTTTACCAATACTTAGATAACGGAGGAAAAAAAATCCAGCACACCAATTATAAGGTATTGGAAGGGAAACTACACAGAGAAGGAATATGTCCTTGGAAATGGTTTC
>NW_004524608.1:10156580-10187577 GCF_000260255.1 Octodon degus
TGTGCTATTTGGCCAGCGCAATATATGTGTTATTCTTGATCCATCAGAAAAGAGTTATATGGGGTATAGAAACACATAAACAAAATGGTAAAAGGCAAAATGAGCTGAGAAGTAAAAGGTTGGTTGGAGTAGTTGGGGGAAAGAAACAGTTCAGAGAAGTCATGCAGGAGCAGCTAGGAATGGGGCCTTTGTGCCTTTGGAAGGCAGGGAGAGAAACACTGCATGTTGGCTTCTAGACTCTTCTGCCCGCCTCTTAAGAGACTCACCTTAACTGCTTCTCTTCAAGTTTCATCCTCTCAAATGAGTTTGAAGAAAACGATTTTGAAATTCAACGGCAAATGGGTGATACTATCAGAATTAAAGGAATATTTAAGTGATCAAACTAGTAAAGGCCCAAGTGACATCGTAACTCAGAGGTGACTGGGCTCAGAAACTCAACAATCACAACTACACTTTTAACTTCTCATTAGTTTAATCACTTCACATTTGTGGACTTCCTTCTGAGGTAAGAAAGTAATTATTACAATTAGGCAGATTATATTCACACTGTCCTGCAACTTGGGACATCTTGATAGCTGTAAAATATTTAAAGTGCTTAGTAAGATATTTGAATATTTTGGGGTGCACTCCTCTTGTTTTTCTGTTGACAGTCTCTCTTACCTTAATTCTAGTGGGAAAATAATTGGGGAAAACTTCATTAATATAATATATTCAGATTGTAAGGATACAGGGACGTTAACACCAAGAAGTCAAAATAAGGAGAGGTACACTTTCAAAGAAAGAAATTAAATGTGAAGCAGCCCAAGCAATTGATATCCACCGCAGATACATATGGCCTTTCCTACCCCTGCAGCAGAGATCCCTGCATGCAAGCTATTTTAAATTGTTTTCAGGTGAGAACATTCATGCAGGTATTCAGATAAATGCAGGTACAAAGAAGAAACGCAGGCACACATGCATCCAATAAATAATCTAATAATCCACCATACACTTAATACACACAAGTGTTCAATAAAGACATGTTAAAAGATGATTTTGCTCTTTGATATTTCATATAATATTGAAATCAAACTTATTTTCATTTCAATGTACTAATTTGATTCTTTGTTAGAAAATGCTTAAGATGTGCATAAATTTAGAAATGCCATAAATTTAAAAATCTAAGCCAAACAACTAAGATGATATATTCATTGTAATTAGTTTATATTCTACTTTCAAAGAATATTTTGTTTGTTAGTGGGAAAATAAGATTTTGAGCTGAACTTTCCTAAGAAATTTTGTTAGTATACATAGCTTGAGATGTTTTAATTGGTTGTGCAAAAAGTTTACACTTATATATTTAATGAAGTGGTTTTTTTGTTTGTTTGTTTGTTTGTTTGGGTTTTTTTTTGGTGGAACCAGGGATTGAACTCAGGCCCTTAAGCTTACCAGGGAAGCACTTTATTCCACTGAGCCATTTCCCCAGCCCCTTGAAGTATGTATTTAAAAGGGAATTTTTTTGAGCAGATGCTTAAGTGAAATAAAATATTGAAACTCAGTTTATTTTTACATCTACTAAACACTAAACATTTCTGGTAGAATTAGGTTTTACACAAAAATGATTCACTACTTTTGATCACATTAAGCATAATAATATATAGCTCAGGAGATACTATTTAGAGGAGTATTTAAGATGCAATCATTAATGTCACTTTGCCCCAAATTACTTTTAAAGGTAACTAAGTGATTATCCTTATTAAACCTCTGACTCATAGACCTTAAAGTATTACAGAATTATTACTGCAAGAACCAAATATATTCACAGGAGGAATAAACTTTATAAAGAATTGAATCAATGACATTCAATTTATACAGGTTGAATTATTTCAAATATGTGCAGTAGTTTAATTGATAAATATATAAAATAATTTAAAAACATTTACTGAATAATAACATTAGTAGGCTCATTTCTTTATACTGGCACACACACAAAAATCTGTGTATCAGAAAATTTAAACAATTAAATAGTGCGTTTTAGAGTAGAAAATGTTGCCAAATTTGCTTTAGTTTCCCAAAGAAATGTGACATGTTTGAAGACTATATTGTGAATTACTGAAAATAAATATTCTATCTAGCAATCATCTATGCTACTTTCATCCCTTCTTTCTTCCTTCCTCCCTCCTTCCCCTTTTCTCCTTCCTTCTGCCTTCCTTTCACCCTTCCTTTTTTTCTTCCTCTTTACCTTCCTTTTGTTTCTTACTAAAATCAAAGCTGACTTGCAATTTCTTTCCAAAAAATTTTAGTGATAAATCCAGCAACCATTACTGTAATGCACCGCTATTATTTCAGAATCACATAGGCCCCCAATAAATGCTCCTGAGAGGACTTGGTTTTTCCAACGTAGGCACCACTAGAAAAGCACCTTATTTGTTCTGGGCACCTGCTTGAAAGATAGCAGTTCAGGTCTATTCCCTTAAGTCCAGGCTGAACTCATTCACTAAGCTGCTCTGTCACCTGTGCAGCTGTCCTTCATCAGGAGATGTGCAGTGCCAAGGACCTCAGGCAAGGTTCCACGGGTTCTCTATTAACAGAAAGATATCCGATTTACTATTCTGGCTGGAGACACTGATTTTCAATCGAACAATCACTATGTCTCTATTCTCCTCTTAGGTAGGGTACAGCAATCAGTTTTAGAGTCTAACATTACAAAAATAGGAGGATTGCTACTCATCAAGTTAGAAGAAGCCCAGTTCCAACTGTGTCCTTCGCTACCTTCCTTTCTTTAGAAAAAATTTCTCATTTGGCTAATAAGCAATTTTCATGGAATCAGGCCATTACATTATTTTGTACCATCTTTTGTTTCTATAAATAATGATCCAATTTATTTCATATTTCCTGGACTGGAAAATGTGTTCTTAATGGTATCCTTAAATTATTTTCTTGGTAATACTAAATCATGAGAGATCAAATCTTAACTAAGAGGCTGTAACATATTTACTTCTTTCAGTGTTTATTTAATCTTCTCTAAATTGACTCACATGCCAAGTATACAAAATAAACCTGTAAAGGGATTCAAAGATAAAGGCTTTGATATAGTAAGCAATTCCTACTAAATCCTTATTAGGATGGCTTGATTATAGGTATATATGTGTGTCTATATGATTAATGGACTAAAGTTCAAGCTGTTCTTCAATACTTTTTGCTTACTGTTTATAATAGAAGTAACTGATTTTCATTTGACTAAACAGTAACCCTACAGAAACAGCAAAACACGGCTGCTTGTCCTGTATCCACTCCAAGCTTCACATGTACCCAGGACCGCAGAGAACTACCTTCCTGGGAACTTTGTCTTTTTCTCCTGGTTCAAGGTCCACGTCTTGTGTGTTTCCTTAGAACAAACTCATTAAGCTTCTGACTGTTTCTTCAATAAATATTTACTCAGCTCTCAGCATGTTTCAGGTTCCTCAGGTTCCATGGAAACAATAGAGAACATGGGTTATATTTTTACCCAGTTGTTAACTGATCAGATCTATGGACAAAATCTATGGCCATCCCCATGATACTTGCTGTACCCAGTCATGAGCTTGCTGACATTAATGAATATTAGTAGAATCTCAATAGCCCAAGAAAAGAATCCACATGTATTATAAGGCTAAGGGTGTAAAAGTATGGCACTCAATGGCAGTGTGTGTGCAAGTGTTAAGTTACTGGAGAAACTTCAAGTTGGCTGTAATCCTCCGAAGATAAGAGGACCATGAGTTACTGTTTACTTGTAATAAACATTTCTGTTCTAGTTAATCAGATTGTGAGAAATGTGGGATCTTAAATCATATGCTCCCAGGACATAGGAAAAAACTTTCAACCATTCAGTGGCCTGTTTCTTTATTTTATTTAGAAATTTTATAACTTGAGATTATTTTATGCTCAAAATTTCTACAGCTATACTTCTCTTTTGTGTGAGGTTTGGGATAAGTGCCTTGTTTCATGGATATGTTGTATTTCTGACCAGATTTAAACTCTAGAAATAATCTTCTCGCACTTCATCAGTAGTCTGATTAAAACTGCTTTTGGAAAGAGAAAAATGCATTAAATAGACTAATTGAGGAACCTGACAGGTAGTCATTAAAATCAGCTGTCTTTTCAATACATGTGAGGGGTTTGTCTGGGAGCCTTTCTTTCAGATGATACTAATTCAATCGTGCCTAATATTTAAATCACCCAACACTGATATCCCCATTTTAATTTTAGCTGGCACCAGAAGGAAATGGTAAAACAGCAGATGATTACCTCGGTAATTTATTCCACATTTTCTAACAGCTTTACAGATTCAAATAAAAAATAATAATCTAAAAATGAAAAGCATAAAACTAAAATTAAACATAGAAAAAATATTCTTAAACCAAGAGATTTCTCTTTTGTAAATTCCCAAATGGTGGAAAGTAAATTTCACAGTGAAATGTAAACAGGACCTAATTTTACCACTGCTTATGTTGTGATGACTAACTTGAACTTTTAAAGAAGCGATATTGATTCAGGTTCTATTAATTTAAATTTTATGATTATTTAGCTAAAAGATTAGCTGATATTTATTTTTGAATTTGCATTATCTAGGAACAAATCCCTCTTTAAAACACCCTGCTTATAAATTATTCTGTATGGCAAGATCTCTAAATGTTTCAACATAATAGAATTAAGAGTTTCAATGAAAGGAACAGAGAATAAATTTCCTCAGATATAACAAAAGAGAGACTGAAATAAAAGTATCACTTCAACAACAATCATTTATTGAAGGAATAACATGTTCCTGGATTCCTCCTAGGTTCTAGGAACAGCAGCAAATGCACAATGGCTTTGCTGTCATGGACCTTACATTCAAACTCATGCTTAAGTGGAGCTTTGGTAGAGCAACTGTTACTGGCTTATGTCAAGAAACCACTCTCCAAAGTCTCCTGCCCTCTTTGCAAGGCCTTGGGGAGGTGGCTGGACCATGGGTGTGTGACACTGGATTCAGGGTGTGATAACTGAATCAGGCACTGACTGGTTCAGCATAATTCTGGGTGTAGCTAAGGGCATGACCCACCCTTGGGGTCCGTTAGCACCAACTAATTAGCCTTTTAGGCTGCAAGGCCTGAAAAGGGAGAGGAAGGCTGGTTGCTTGCTAGTTTCTGCGCTCCTTGCCAGGAGCTGTTTCTCCTTTCTGAAGCCCCTGCACCATGCTGCTGAGCACTGGAGCCAGCTGACTATGGACTGAAACCTCTACATGCTGTGAGCTAAAATAAACCTTTCCGCACTTAAATCTGGGGTGTTCGAACTTTGTCCTAGCAGTGAGAAAGTAAATAAGACAGGATTCAACCTGGTTTGGTTTTGTTGTGCTGTGTTTTAGGAATGGCCTCCTGTTTAGTTCACACATAGTGTTGAAATATTAATTTACTTTAGATGGAAAAACTGTAAACATTTATCAAAGTCTTAAGTAGCATACTAATATTTTCAATTATATAATTCATATCAATGGCTAATGAAAAATCAAAATAGAATTCATTTTAATCAACATAAAGAATAATATTTCTTAAAGTAAAATGTTAAATACTAAATTAAAATGTCATTTACTTCTCTTAGTATTTTGAATAGACTAAGATCTGCATTTATCTGATTTCACATAAAAAAAAAACACACGCATACACACACAAAAAAACCTTCTCAACTTTTGGGGCACCTGCCAGTTAGCTCAGTTGTTCAGGCGCCTGCTCATGCAAATGTAGTCATGCAGAGGATACCGGGGTTCGATTCCCAGCTCCGCCTGCCTTACCAGACCCACCCTTAAAGGAGGTTGAGCCAGCCAAAAAAAAAAAAAAAAATCCTTATCTGATTTCACAAAACTAAGATCGACATTTATCTGACTCTACAATGATAAGAAAATACTACTCAGGTGTATTTTCCACTAAGCTATTTTAGTGGAAAAACAAGTATTACTATCACCAATAGATAAATTATCATACACATTCTTTTACATTTATATAGCATTTTATTTTGTTCAAAATGCTGTTATGATCATGATCTGTACAGTTTATGCTCAAGTTCAAAAGTAATGTTATTTAATACAATGTTCAAAGTTGAAATTCATATGAAAATACAAATGATCATTTTCTACTGCTTATGAGCTCTTACTATGCATGTAGATCTTCCACAACCTGAATATGTGTCAATTCTATATGTTTTTAAGCTTTTAGGGGAAAAGGAATTTTACAAAAGCTAAGTAGGAAGGAGAAAAAATTCCTGTACCCAAAGTCACTCATCTAGGAAATCTTATTAGCAAAGGGTGAGCAGCTTGTTTCAAACTAATTTAAAAAATTATAAATTGGAATAGTCCCATCTGCAGCAGTTCCTTAAGAGTATCAACAGAGCCATTCTAGAATTGGAGATTCTGTGTTAACAGAATGGACTTCAATTTACATAAAGGAGGAAAATATTTAAAAAGTATTAGACGTTCACAACTCGAGATTCTACTCATTTAGCACTACAGTTTGGGTAGACTTGAACATCTGGTATTATCAGTCTCTGCTTCCTGCTTCGAATCTGCTCATGGTTTGGAGTCTAGAAAGGAGGCAACTAAATGAGTTGGCTTAAGCCATATGTGATCCTGTAAAATTGTAAGTTATATTTCTTAGCCCCAACAGAAAACTGCTGAAGACAACTGCAATTGTATACAAGGGTTCCCTAACCTATCTGGTCTAAATTCCATAAATAAAAAATATAATACTGGATTTTGAGGAGAATGACACAAAAGAAGGAAAATTAAATATTTTTTCAAAGTGTTATCCATCACCACAAGTGAAGAAGGAGGAGAGAAATAAAGGTTAGGACCAAATGACAAATATTTTCATATTTAGGGTTTACCAATGAAATATTATTGATGAAGTTAAAATGTATCCTTCATGGAGTTCAAAAATTTTCTTTCGAAATTAAATTAGAATGGGTTATTAAGTGTTCGTAATCTTCAATGATATTATGTGGTTCTTTGGCTTTCTGATGAAAGCTTTAAACCTCAACTTTGAATAATTTTTAAGTCCAAGAAATAAAATTTATAGAAAACTGTTACTCAAGATTTCAAAATATGAAATGATATTTATGACCAAAATTTTTATACTTTCTCAATAACACATTAAATAAGGCCTAAAGTGGTGATTTCAGAGAAGTAACACGTGTAAGCAATCCCTTGGGATAGCCACAAAACTGTCATTGGTATGAAGCTGTCTTAGTTCTCTGTTTGCAAGAAAGTAGCAGAAATTGTTAACAATACTGTGCTGAAAGATTTTCCCCTCCAAGTCTATTTGCTCCCTGTACCAGCAATTTCCCCTTAGGGGACACAATTTGAGACATCTCCAAATCTGGTGGGCTTGTCTTTCACAGCAGCACAACTCTGTTCTGTGATCAGATTATGCTTCTGAAAGTCTTGGAATGAATAATGTCATTTGGAAGTAAATGACTTTTGTTATTGACTTGAATGTGTGTTTTATGCTATTTTTAAGCTTGACCTAGAAGTTGAATACAGGGGAGACAAGTCTTCAGGAGTTTAGAGGGAAGAAAGTTAAGCCAGTTAAATTTTAAACACAATGAATTGAAAATATGTATATGCAATAATATAAAAAAAGAAATGTGGATTTTCAGTATGAGTTTATTTTTCCAGATTTAGCCTGTCTTCTGAATAAATATTGAAAGGCAAAACGTTTTTCCTTCTTATTCCCATGTGTGAGAACTTGAACAAAAATAATTGCAAGGTGACACATTCTTCCATACACTCAAAAATTTGTCAAACAAAATTTAACTGCTGATGAAAATTGCATAAATAATTCTCATAAAGTTAAATGTATCTATTAAGCTAATCCTTTAAGTTCTATAAATGGCTTAATACAGTCCTGATACCTCTAAATTAGGTCTAGTACAGTAGCATCACATAAGTTCATTTATTAAACATAATTTGAAAATTTTATAAATTATATTAATTTTCTTACACATATACTGTAGGTTTATTAATTCCCTGAATTCTATAACCATATTATGCATTTTAACATGAAGCTTCTCCAGTTCTCATGACATGATAATTTCAAAACCTATCTAGAATTTCTAGGCATACTTCTTCTAAAATTTATCAAGGGTTTTTCTCTCAAATAATATTTTCTTGGTGAGATTAAAAATTGAGCCTCAAAATATTCTCTGTGCTGTTTTTCCACCCAGAACATAGTAAAGCTGTTCTCTTTCTTTGTAACCCACCCTACCATCACCCTTCTTAACACGACATTGGCTTGAAACTGATACCACTGTGCATTTTGCGCTTTGCAAAAGCTGGTTTTCTGTCGTATGTGATTTTAGTTTTCCTTCTTATCTCTTTTATGTTAATGTGTTCAGTCTCGAGTTGCCATTGCTTTTAATTAATCTGATTAACCTTCCTGGTCTCACATATGTCCCCAAGTGTAATCTTCATGTTTGAAATCAGAGAAACTCCACTTTAAAGGTCTTTCAAGGTCATCAGTAAGATAAAATTAAGTTTACTCATTAAAAAGATTTTCTCATCCTTATCCCAGCATTTATTTCTAATGTCATTCTTTTCTGGCTCTCAGCAGGGATGTCCTCTTTCCTTCATTCAGTCTTTGCTATCATCTTTGAATTCTAATCACTTCTCCACTGTGCATGCCTTTAACACTCATTAACTGCCCAACTATAGTTCAAGTACTTCGGAGATTGGTCAATCTGAGGGTAACTTCCTCAATCTTCAATTTGAATGTTAGCTTCTTAACCAAGCTTGCTACTTAAATTGCTGTTAGTTATCACCCTCTCTACACTGGTCTCCCCTGCATGGCTGAACTTCTTAATCTGTGAAATGCTTTACACATTAATTGCAAAACAAAGATTATAAATTTTGCTTATATATTATTCTTATTCTATTTATCATCTGCCTATTTTGCTAGAATATAAAACTTTTATAAGCAGATTTTTATTTATCTTATTCACTAATATACTATATAAACATATATATATATATAGTTCATATTTGTGGATGTCAATTATATTATCTGTATTTAACAGGCTAATGTAGGATATAGACTCAGTAGATTTTAGATATTATTGCTGTTTGTTTGTTTGAGACAGGATCTCCTCATGTGGCCAGGCTGGCCTTGAACAATTGGCAATCCTTCTGCCTCAGCCTCCCAAATGCTGGGATTATGAACGTGCAGCACCACACCCTGCTTCAGTACAGGCATACATGCCCCTTTGAAAAAAGGAATTATATCCTTAAGTACACTTTGAGTATCAAAACTTGCACAGTACAATAGAAGATACTAACAGCAAGCAACCGGTTGGGTTTGGTAGCCTCTCATGATCCCAGTGTACTTTGTTTTCTGAAGATCCTCCACATTTAGTTTAACTAATGGATTGATTTCAACTATGAAGACCCCTATTCCTTGTACTAATCTCCTGGATTCCACACTGAGGTCGGTTCTACCTGCGTGTTTCCTATTGTTCCAGACAGGAATCACAGTGTTCAGTCCACACCCAGGTAGAATGCACAGATGTCATTTTTAAACACATACAGAGCAATAAACACAAAGTATTTTGTTGTCAGCATTAAGAATGTACAATACATATTTTATGCACTCTGGGTGACAACTCTCAAAAAACAAGATACTGATTTCTACTATTTCTGATACTAAGAAACAAAAGTTTGCATGGTTCTCTACTATTTTCAAATCATCTTATTTTTCAAATCTCAAAATATAACTCCAATTTAGATAAGGCTTATTTTTAAGATTTTTTGTTTATTTCTCTGCACTTCTTTTTCACTGAGTCAGTTGTTCAAACCAGATGCCTTTTTGCCACCATATTTTTAAGTATTCGTTCTTATAGAACTCAGCTCAGTGGTCATTCAATGGAATCTTCAGCTACACTTTGAAATTAAAGTTTAAAACTGAATGCACATTAAGAATATTTTAATAGGATGCTGTAATTTTATAGAACAAAGTAAATAAAGCCATCATACTTTTTTCCCCTTTCATCCTGTTTTGCATCTCAGGAAAAAATCTACAATTTTAATTATCAAGTGCTAATGACTGAATTATGTAAAACATCACGATAACCTAAGAAAGATGTAAATTAGGATTTTTCCTTGTTTTCATCCTCTCTTTTTACTGTATCCTGATTATTTTAAGAAGATTTTGAGGCAATTCAAGTTTTTAGTGTTTAAAATATCATCACTTACATTTTCAATGCTAATTTCCTATGCTGTCCTTATAATTTTTCATTGCATAAAGCAAAATAAAAATTACTTCCGAGTAGTTTCTTACATTTTGATTATGTTGAATGGATGGTATTTTACATGATTTTTTGATTTCCCTAAGTGCCTCAGCTTTTTTCTCTAATTTTTGCCTGGTTTCAAGATGTTAGTGATTTTATGAAATTAGAATTTTCAGCAGCTCTGGGTGAAATTTCGAGTTTGATTCATTCTTCCAGGCAGAAAGCATGGAAAGCTTGGCAAAGTGTGATGAGTTTTGAGTTTGCGTTTTCTGGCTCATTTAAGCTTGGATCCCAAAGAAAACCTCAAGGGAAAAGAATGCACAGGAACTGAAGCTGAATTTGCTATAAATATGTTAAAGATAAAAATACTTTCTGACCTCTAAATCCAATCTTTGGTATATATTAGCACCGATAACATTACTGTCCTAATCAGTCATCTTCTTACAGAATAAGAAGACAAGTTACTATTTAAAGATCATAAATGTTGCTACGACTATATTAAAAATGATTCCATTGAAATGCAAAGTTATTGAATTTTACTATTATTAAACCTATTTTTCAGTATTACCAGTTTTTGCATGTATGTTGTATTTCCAACTTGAAAATCTGAAAACCACAGTACCATAGATTTAAGGAAGATTTAAGGAAAATGGTCTTCTAGTAAATGGTTCTCAAGATCTTCAGATAGAGGAACTAAAGCAACTATGTTTAACTTCACATTTACACTTCAACCACTTTATGAGTTTTATTTACAAATTCTACATATAGAAAAAGAGTAATAGTCATAAAATTTACATTATTCCTAAGAATCAAGGCATTAACTAAACCTAGAGGTAGCAAGCTTTGGCCCATTAAAAAAAAAAGACTCATAGGTACTCCTCAAAACATTTTTACCCATTCAAAAACCAAAAAGTAATAGAAAGTTTTAGGAAGAAATAGCTTTAAAAATGAAGTTGTAGGGGGCCTGGGCCTAGCTCAGTCCTTTAAGTGGCTGCTTCCACAAAGCTGTCAGCCTCAGGTGGCTGGAGTTCAAACCTCACAACTCTCCCGCTGGCCAAACGTGCCCTGAAGGCATGCGAGGAACAACAACAACAACAAAAAAAATGAAGTTGTAATTTTTTTCTAGCATATGATTACAATAAAATTATTTCCTTTTAAAGTTTTGAAATATGAAACAAATATGAAAAATTTTTGTTCAAATTGTCTTTTAGTATTTTTATTTTCTAGCTACAGGAAAATTTAGACTATAATTTTTAACTTATTACATTCTTAAGTATCTCTTCGAATGTCAGTGGTCCCTCATTGTACCATAAAAATACATTCTTTTATAAGAACATATTTAGGTAGAGATATTTTCTTAAACTGCAGTTTTGAATGGTAGATCAAATACAATGAATGGGTAAAGCTGAGACACTAAGGATGTGATGCTTGATGCAGAATTGAACTGACAGGTGACTGGGTCAGATTGCTTTGTATTTCAGGGTTATTGATAACACGCTATATGTTTTCTTTACAACAGGCTAGACTCTTTATTACCCACATTCATGTTAAGTCGAGGATCTAATCAAGCTTTTTCTCAAGTTTCCATATCTTAAGGACTTTCAGCGACAGAGCATCTTTTAGCGCTTTGGTTACCTAGGTGTCAAAATGCAATAGGTAAAAACCAAGAAACAGGAGTTCTAATACGAGCCAAAAGGTCGAGCTGGGTCTGAGTATCTGCAGAGCTGACATACCAGACCCCTCTGGAATCACAGGTTAGAGTGGTGGTAATTAAAAGTTCTGTCAATGAGAATAAAACTGAGTGTGTAGAATTTAAATTGTCAAGACAGAACTAAGGAGAATGTGGTGATTAGAGCCAGGAGGAATTAGGAATACCTGCCCAGTAGGGAAGCTTGTTGCCTGGGGAGAACTTAATTACAGTGACTACGAAGAAAAATAGCTGAATCACAAGGAAGAAAAAGACTGTTGCTTAATCTTAAAAGTTTTGCTGTCAGTGATTATATATCTTATTGAAACCACTAAAATTAACATTTCAATACAATAAAAGTCATATCAAGTTTTTCTTGACAATGAGTACTTGAGACTATTTATATTGAATTTATGCATTTACAAAAAAAGATCTTCATGGTTTTGTGAATTCTTTGTGATCTGTGCTATAAGTGGCCAGGCATGTCTATCAGATTCACAATCTGACAAATCGATATGTTTATAAAAACTATTTCTTTATTGATTCTTTTTGTTTAGATGGAACCAGGGATTGAACTCAGGCCCTTGAGCTTGCCAGGGAAGCACTTATTCCACTGAGCTATCTCCCCAGCCATATTGATTCTTTCTTGATGGGCCTATATCCCTAGTGTTTTCTTGGTCACTAACACTCCTGGTAATATGATGAACTAGAATATTGTATGAAATTTGAAGTAGGAAAAAAAAACAGTTCATTCCTTTGTATCTACAAAATACATTGTAATAAGTTAATTCCACCTGAACCTAAAAGAAAATGAGAGATATTGCATCATTGTTCAAATGTTCTCCTTTTCTTCCACTAGTTTCACATACAGAGAAATGTCAAATATAGTTTAGCATTTCTTTTTTTTCCAATATATTTAGTACAGGATCTATAGGGTCTCACTGCACAGGTCAGACTCATAGTGATCGTCCTGTTTTCAGCCTCCCAAGTGCTGGGTCTACAGGTGCACTACCACACCCAGTCTCAATCACTGTCTCAGCGTGTCCGGGAGGCTGGGCCAGCATAGCACACCAGGGATCGAACCTGGTTCCTGCATCTGCCTAAGTAGGCTCTTTAGTCCACTGAGCTCTCTGGCTGGCCTTATTTTAGCACTTCTTGATAATGTGTATTTATTATATAGTTCCATTATGAAGGTTTTTATGGGTGGTTTAGGGACCCCATAGTGGTATCATGTAAATTCTAAGGACATCATCGCAACCAGGTTTCCTTATTTGTCTCTTTTTCATCGCCAGTGCTGTCAGCTTGCACTTGATCAGGAGACCCTGGCCTCTGATGATCTCTCTAACAAGCCTGCTTCATTTCACAGAATTTGTAACATCAGGAATATGATGAGTGTTCTGTTTCACTTTCAGAAAGCCTGAATTCTGACTCTACTCTGCAATTTTACTTAAATTAGTAAGTTAATGTTCTGTCTTTTTTGCAATTTTCCTCTACTTATCTTTTCATTTTCCCTAATATTATTTTGATTTTTTTTTTTTTTTTTTGAACTGGGGATTGAACTCAGGCCCTTGCGCTTGCCAGGGAAGCGCGTATTCCACTGAGCCATCTCCCCAGCCCCTATTTTGATTGTTAAGTCTTTGTTTTTTCTTTATTTAGTCAAAATACATCTATTCTTTCTCTCCATTTTCTTTTCTTTCTCCTTCATTATGTAAGCCCATAACAATGGCTCTTCGCAGAGTTTCTTTTAAATTGATCATTTATTCATTTTTAAATAAATGTGTAAGATACAGCACTCCAATTTCTAAGGATGGTGTGCAAACAGGTTTTTGGTAATCGAAATCACCCCAACAATAAGTCAGAGACAGACCCAGTGACAGAGTAAGACACGTAGTAGCATGGCAAATAATGGAGAGGGTAACCGAGAGGAGCAACTAGTGGAATCTAAAGAAGCCCTTTCCAGCAGGAGAACCACCGGGGGAAACTGTCTCCAGTACAACAGACAACTAAGACTTTTATTAGCTCTGTAGAACTTGAATCGGATTGCGTGAAGGGAAGAAGAGTATTACATTTTACCAAAGACCTGAATGTGGTACGTCTCAGGTAGTTATTAGGCTCCCATACTTCACATCGTGATTAAAAAACTTCTTCACTGAGCTAATCGGAAAATGTCTCTAGTTCCTATTACTAGTATTCTTAACACAAGTAACTGAGGAGAAATGAGTCTTTGTTAATGAGAAGATAAATCCAAACCTTCTTCACATTCTTAAATCTACTTACAGGAAGCATGACCACTTGGAAGATTGTAACCGCAATAAAATAATACTTTTATTGTAACTGCAATAAAATAATACTTTTAATATATATCACGTATCTAATCTTTTGCCTTCCTGGGCCATACTGAGGGAAGTGAAACTGGTTCAAGATGTATGCAAAATATGTAATATAGTTAATATATGTAACTAAATTTTATTTTTATATTGGTTATCATAACATATTAAAAGAGAAAAACAGGCAAGCGGTCTTGGGGCACATGCCTGGGAGTTCTTAGCATCTTATACGTATTTCCTTCCATATTGCTTCATATAAATGGAGGTATATTTTGAAAATGGTTCTAATAATATGTAAATATATCTTATGTTTTATTTTTGTATTTTGATTTGTTAGTTATGCATATTTACTGGCAGAGATACATTGAAGGTTCTAAAAATTTAGGTATTAATACTTAAATCTTGGGCCAAGGAGACATAGTTTAGAGGAACAGAGCCTGCCAAGCAAGTGCAAGGTCCTGAGTTTGATTACCTTTAAAAACAAAACAAAACAAAAACAAACAAAAAATGCTTACAATTTGAAATTTAAAACATAAAGTTAATTACAAGGCTGCTGCCTAACATGGAATTTTCATAACCCACCGAGTTGTTAATAAAACCAAGGTAATAAATGAATAAGCATATAATGTGATATATATACAATATATAATTATTTATGGTATGTGTTGCAGAATATAATAATATATGCCCTTTAACTCTGTGCAGTATATGATATAAATATACTTACCTCTATTATAAAAGCATTTTTTATTTCTTATTTCTTGCATTTAATTTAATTTGAAGATCATACTCTTTATAATACAAATAATGCAACTAAACATTATGGTGTGGTATAAAATAGTCCTTTTCAAAGAACTGCTTAAATTCAGGAGATTATCACAACCAGTGAGTCGATCATCACATATTGCTCAGCACTGTGTCAGGTGCAAAATTATGAAGATTTGTGGAGAACTCCAAAGAAATAATAAGAGAAACATCCATGTTCTTGAGATCTTGACAAGCTCCCACCTCTAAAAACCTGCCAGTTCAATTCAGTTTTGCTTTGTCTTTTATTTGGGAGATCTAATGTTCTCAAGTTTTATATGCTCCAGATATTAGTCCTCCATCCACAGTGTAACCCTAATACAATTTTCCCCATTCTTTAGGCTGCTGCTTCATTCTGTTAATTGTTTTTTTTACTGTGTAAAAGATTTTTAATTAGACATAATCCCATTGTTTGACCTTTTATGTTATTTCTTATGCAATCAGCGTTCCGTTCAGAAAGTCCTTGCTTACACCTATGACCTGAAGAGTTTTACCCAACTTATTTTCCAGTGGGTTAAGTATCTCAGTTGTAATATTTAGATCTTTGATTTATTTACATTTTTGTTTAGTACATGGTGAAAGATATAAGTCTAGATTCCATCTTCTGCATGTATACAGCCAGTTTTCCCAGCACAATTTGCTAAAGGGATTATAAGAAACAGAGAGATAGGTCTTTTGCAAATGAGAAGCAGAGGAAGGGATGAGAGGAACGGGGAGCAAGGGAAGGGGAGGGAGCATAAAATAATTAGAAGGAGTTATATGTGTGCGCCAACTTCCCACAATAAAAACTGCAAACATGTGCTAATGAAAATGAACAAAAAAGAAAGCCAACTGGGGATATAGCTCAGTTGCTCAAGGGTGAGGTCCTGGGTTCAATTCTCAGGAGAAAGGAAGGAAGAAAGAGAGAAAAGGAAGGAAGGGATGGAGGGAGGGAGGGAGGGAGGGAGGGAGGGAGGAGAGAGAGAGAGAGAGAGAGAGAGAGAGAGAGAGAGAGAGAGAGAGTTTTAGAATATTCACAGAAGTGTTTATAAATACATATGGATTATGGCAGTTACAGCAGTTCTGTGATTTGTCAGGACTTGGAAATGTAAAAGAGAAAGGAAATGAAACTGTGTATGAAGGATAGGGCAAAGTCATGTAAACAGAAACACAGGCTGCTTGGAGGGGCTGCCTCAAGTGGCACATCCCAAAGTTGAGTCAGAAGTTTGCTCCCGCAGCCTGGCCAGGCATGAAGAGTACTGTACTGCCATACAGTTGCTAAACTTGCAAACCAATGTCTCAATTAAATTTAATCCCTACTGAGTCATCATCAAAGCTGTCAAGCGAGATATGACTGTCAGAGTGTCTCCTAATGCCTACGTCTTTCTTTGAGTGTATTTACTTAACAATCTGACCTGCAGACCCAGACTCTTTTCTCTCCAGTCCCAGAGGCAGGTCAGGCTCCACCTCCCTCCATCTAGGGCTCACGGGAGTCTCCATGTACTGTCAAGCTTGGAGGTGCCTAATGAACCTGAGAGAAGCATTGCAATCACTTTGTTCTTTCGCCCAGTTTGCCAGCAACCTACTAAGCAACATCTGCTGTGCTGGCTGCCTAATGCCACAGGTTCACCTCAAACTGCGACATTGTACCCATGTATTTTTGTAGTCAATCTTGTGATCCTTTGAGTACTTTGTTCCAACTTTCTCTTTACTTCTCCCTACCACTAGCCCACACACTCACTATCTGACTCCCTATTGAAGCCTGGACAGCACTAAGGAAAAATGCTGTCATGGAATCTAACAATGATGACTCATCATTGCATCAGTCATTACATCATTGATGCTATCATGTATTAGCCACTGACCTGGAATCACTCCATCTTACTGACATATCATCACTTATTGGACACTCCTGCTAGAGTGACCACTTGGGACCCTGGTTCATGGACAACTTGTTTTTTCTTCTATTAGTTTCTGTAGTTCAATTAATTTTTTTCTATGAGTTACACTTTAATAAATAGTCATTTCACAGATTCAATCAATAACCAGGCTTCCATCCTTTTGCACTACCACCCAACTATTCATATTTCATAGTTCTATCTATTTATTGAGTATGAATGATCACATATTTCAGTGTGTTCATTTACCAGATATTCTTTGTAGAAAAATCAGTAGATCACTCCTTGGAAGCAGAATTCGCTGCATGGAGTGTTTGGAAAAGTATATTTCAATGATTATTTCCATGAACAGGACAGGGAGCCCTTGGTGTTGGTCCTGGTTTTTGAGGAAGTCTTGCAATGGCATATCTTCCAGTGGTATGTATTAGTTGAAGTTGGTGCTCCTAAGGCAGCCCTTAGGATTTAAACTTGCAGGGAGAAATACCTGGTGAGGTGGCTGGCAACAAAGACATTCAGGGCATTAGTTGTGTCAGGACTGTGGTGGGGATTCATGGTGAAGTACTGAGAAAAGAATATAAATTATTGGCATAAAGATGAAATCAAATAGGAAGTGGTCATTGGTCATTTATGGGAAATTTAAATCATGGTTCACTGTTCTCAAGTCAAGAAATAGGATAAATAGAATGAAAAGGAAAGCTAGAGCCAAAAGCAGGGTAGGGAAGACACAAAGGGCATTTGTAGAAAATGATGAAAATACAATAAAGGCAGAAGTCTATTTGAAGATGCTAAACACATAAGGCAAAGACACTGGTATCAAGAAGGACCTGAATAGAAAGAGAACTTCAGGTATGAGAAAAGCTTGGAAAAAAGTACATTCTTGCATAGATTATGACTGATACAAGAAAGCTGATATTTATCAGAGTGAGGATGTAATGGAAGGGTTCATGCACTCAGAATTAGGCTGGACCTGACTTAGATTTCATAAAAGTGGCATTCTGATAAAACCAAGGTTATGTTGTCACAGATTAACATAGATCCATATGAAGGCTGGTAGACACCTTGCTCCTCAAGCTCTCAAAAAAGAAATGATAATTAAAATGCATTAATAACTGCCTTATATTTATTATTTCTTTTATTGATAGTCTGAGCATAATTGATGTCTTTCCTATTAGCCTCCAGTATTAGAAAATGTCAAAGGAACTTAGAGAAAGACTTTCTTATTAAGAATGAAGTAAAGCTCTTGTCTCTTTTATGACTATTTTAAAAATGTAATTGGCCTCATTTTATGGATTAGTTTTAATAAGTGTTTAAAATGCCTGATAGCCAGACAAGTGGACCAAAAAGAGAACTGTGAACTTTGTTTCTGACTATTTGTCATTGTGCTCATGGCATCAACTCAGAGCGAGTGTTTCCTTTAGATTTCTTCCCTGGGGAGGAACTAGGTCAGATTAGGCAGCATCCAGCAGGAAGCCAGAGCTCAGGAGTCTCCTGACTAAGCTGAAATCTGCTGGCAGCAAGTTTTGGAGGACCCTGATGAAATGAAACCTGCCACGGTAAAGTTGCCTTTTGCAAAATGTCAAATTAGTGTGCTGATCATCTTAATGTATACAGGCTGCACTCCACTGTACTGAAGAACTTTGGCAGACAAACTTCTTGGTACTCAGCAAGGGAGGATCATTAAGAGCTTGCTCAACACAAGGTTACACACAGAGGAAATGGGGTCGTGGCGAGTGAGGACAAAGGACACATCATAGTACCTTTGCATGTGGGTAGGTGCAAGCATCCCTCTGTATTCACTTTTTCTGCATCTGCGTAGTAAACCAACTATACACTGGAACCATTCTTAAAAAGCAGGAAGTTTGTGCTGAACATAAACAGACCCTTGTCCTTGTCTTTGTTCTCTAAACAGCATAGCACAACATTATTCCCTATAGTACTTATATTGTATTTAGGGATTACAAGTAATCTAGAACTCATTTGAACTACTCAGGAGAAAGTTAGGTTACCTACAAATACTGTGATGTTTTACATAAAGTACTTGAGCATCTGTAGATTGTGGTATCCATGAGGCATTCATGAACCTGCTTTTTGTGGACATAAATGAATGACTGCATTTGTAAACACACAAAGCATCTTCATCTTTATCATCACATGATCAATGGTGTAGCTAATAGCCCTTTAAAGTTAAGCCTTTTAAATAGAACTTATCAGAGGATGCTGTCTTTTCAGCAAGAATGAAGCACAATCGTGTTCTTTTTACAACTGTTTTTCAAAAAACAGCCAGATTTTTCCTTTGCTCAAGTTTCTCCATCTTACAGCAAAAGAGTAAGTTAATGGTAGAGGTACCAACATTTCCTAGATTCAGGTAGCAAAGTTTCAGGTTCTGTTTGTGAATTATGCTCAATACTATTATGTTGCCCTTGATGTTATAGCTTGCATCAACCATTAACGCCACTTTCTTTAGATGTAGTATGTGATTTTGAAGGCTTTATTTCTAAATGTTACTTTTAAAAATCTTTATATCTTTTACCTAAAATGGGTTCAACTTAGCATACACAGCTCAAACGTCCATATTTTGTCTATCAGTGAGTAACAGCAAAACCTTCACCTTCCTCAAATATTTCTGAGGATGCTTGGAGTAGTCTCACTCCCCCCATAGAGCCATATCTCATTTCCTCCTTCCTGCTCTGGTGCTCTGACCTTGTCTGATGCTAGTCACAAGGCTGCTCTCACTGTTCTGATATATGAGCATGAACATGCTCTTCTCCAAATCCTTTAGCAGCTGCCCTTCTTAAAGCGCACAAGTCCTAACCTATTGCTCTTGCTCCCAGCATTGTTTAAGACAGAAAAAGTCTTGCAGACCAAGGACTTACTCTTTATTTCCAAGGGTGTGTAGAGCTACCTGTATCCCTGAGCTTCCCATGTGCCCTTGATGGGGCAAACAAAAACATGATCCTTCTAGGTATTTACCTTTGGCTTATTGCCTCAAAGGCCAGTCATACTCTAAAACAATGCAAGGAAATTTGCTGTTCAAATTTTGGTAGTCCCAAACAAAAGTCGTGCTCTCTAAATCCACATTTTTTTCTATAAAAACATTGCCAAGGCACATCTCATCTCAGGTGAGTTCAAGGTCAGAATCTCTAGAGTGGAAACCAGTTCCTTGTTCCAATGGAAAGGAGACACAGGGCCTTGTAGAAGTTCTGGAGGAGAGTAAGTTCTAGGTCACCCACGAGAGTCTCCCCCTCTTAGATTTTAGGATGTCTGCTTTCCAGAATTGTAATGGAAGTATAATAGTTTTGGTTTTGCTTTAGATGTCTGAATTATGAATGTAGTTGTTCAATATAAATATTACACCTCCCCCATAACTACTATACCTCTTTAGTTGTCAAATCCTGAAAAGAAAAGAATAGCCATTTTCCAAAGTGTTTAATTGCTATAAAGAATACAGTAAAGATAATTAAAACATGGGGAAATAGCAGAACTCCTATAGTCCTACGGGACTGACCTGTATCTGACTCTGTTTCCTTAAGAAACTTGATGTTTATTTTCATTCTTTAAATTCTAAGGCTACTCCTCAACACTTCTGACCTTTCTCTGATGAACCAACACTGTACAACACCCATCTGTCCTTCTGTGACTTTGCTTACCTAGAAAATTATAGTAAGTCTTTTTATTACAAAACATCACATCACCTATGATGAGTGAGCTGTTCAAACATACCACAAATGGATCATTTACCTTCTGGGTATCTTCCAGTTGGCAAATTCCTTCTCAATCTATAGTCTGTCACATTCATTGTGTAAGGGAAAGTCACCTTGAGTCATTTATTATACAGAACACACTTCCTTAAAACTCTATTTTGAGGTAAATTGTGCCCTGTAGGTACCCTAAAGACATAAGTATCAAAGTCCAAGAGTTCCCAGACATTTTTATTTCATTTGTAATGAGTAAAGAATTTTAAACTGGTAAGCCAGTAATATAACATTTTTCTACAATCACAATTAACTTTGATGATGTGATTCCATTCTAATTAATGAGTAACCCATTGTATCATGAATTTCTTATTCCAGTCTGCATTTTTAGTAAGTCAGAGGTTCCCTCCACCTAGGTCTATGTAGAAGACTTGAAGAAAAAAATGTTGGTCCTGAGTCATTACTCCTTGCAGGGGCTTGCAGCCACTAACAGAGTTTGCACTGGTTTGTTTATTATATAATATCACTGTTTTAGTTATTGTTGTCAACAGCATTGTTTCCAACAGACACTACTCCAAAATGTCTATTCTTCTCACAGTGAAAACATTGGCCCACATGGGACCTTCGGCTTCCCATTGTCCTGACTTGAGGGCCCTTTAATCCACTGAGTCTTTCTCAGATAGTGCCAGGCCCATGTCAAGGGAAGGTCTGTAGTCTATGAACAGCTGGAAGGTATGTCAATAAGCCTTGCCTGTGTAGAAAAATCACAGGATTTTCTATTTCATATTTACTGTAAGTTGTACCATCTCCCTGGAATACAAGCACAAATTATGTTGAACTTTACATCCCAAAGCTCATGTACTGGATTTTAGAGCCCCAATTTCCAGGACTAGATGCAAAGTTGTATAAAAAAAGAGTCCAAGGCTCCTGTTAACTGACTCTCATCAATAAATTAATCTGTTATGCTAGTTTAAAATTCCTTTCCTTTACCTTCATTCTCTCCAGACTACATTTTTATTCATTAACTTAAGAAGAGTTGATAAGAAAAATTACTGCCAACTAATCATGTGGTTTTCTATTACCATAGTTTATGTCACTGCTATATCCTTGCTTTTGATATTGAAGGCTGCTGTCTTGAAATTTTAAAACTGACTTTTCAACACTGTATGCTATGATTTTGAAACATAAAATGTTCAACTTCTTTCCAGTTTTCTTTAAAAAGAGATAGGATTCTGCATCAAAGAGTAATCTCCTCTCAAATTTATCCCACCATGTAAGTCCAGGAAAATGGGGGAGACATCATGTTGCCTTAATGTTTCCAAATAAAGACATTACCCAAAATCAACATCTCTGACTATCATAACTCCCCATTGTAAAGCACATTTGGTCATAAATGTACATAAATTTCTAGAGAAAGTAGACTGTAAAAAGCTTATTCTTTATGCATTTGTTTTATTAAACTTACTTTCTTTAGGGATTATACTAATATACTGTCCAACAATATACACAGGTTTCCTTCCCTCTATAATTCTAGATTTATTTATTTATTTATTTATTTATTTATTTATTTATTTAATAGTTCTTTTAACCAGGGTAAAACGGAATCTCAACATCACTATAATTCACATTTCTTTGATGTCTAAATATGTTGAGCATTTTTCATATTTCTGGGCCATTTTGCACTTCATCTTTTGATAAAGCACTGCTTCAATCATTTGTCCATTTATTGGCTGAATAAATTTATTTTTATGGTTAACATTTTTTAGTTCTTTATTTATTCTTCATATCAATTTTCTATTTTATTAATAGCTGGCAATGTTAGCTTATCTCTTTATTGTTTCCTTTTCTGTTGAATATTTTAAATCAATTAAAGTACTTTTTAAAGCTGATACATGATGAAACTTCAACTAATATTAATTTATTTACAATTCACTCTGCATTGTAAAAGTAAAGATGAAGTACTCACAACATCTTACATAACCACTGGATACATTATTCTTGTTCTATGCACTTTTATTCCTAGATAAAATTCAGATTTAGATCACTGGATCCAATGTCCCTTCTTTTACATAGGCAGGGTGTTGCTGCTGAGGTGTGGCAAAATAATGTGAGGAAAGGAGCTAAAAGGCTACCGAGGGTAACTTGGAATGATCTGTGGTGAAAACTGACACCACGATTGAGAGGCACACAGGAACAATCACTTGCTCTTGTTCATGACACATGCATATTCTTAGTCTTTTCCAATTTTGCCCCATATCATTTTCATTGTGTGACAGGAAGGAAGGAACAGCCCCCATGTGAATAAATCCTAATCTCTTGGCTGAGAAAAGAATAGAGGTGGCAGTGCTCTTCAGCTCGTCATCATTCCTGAAGCTTTTCTTGGTTGTCGTATGTGCCCTAACTCATCGGCCAAAGTGAGTTACATGGCCAAGCCTGAAGTCAATGATTTGGGGAGCAGTAAGCTTATAAGAGGGCAAATGTAATATAATCTATCAAGGTGGGAAAAGTAAGAAGTTTACAGAAGAAATATATGGAAAATAGAGTGTTGAAAATGATCAGCAGCTTCGTTTGTTTCCATAAAAATACTGAAAAAGAAGATGCCAGATCTATCTGTTCATTGTTCTTTCTCTTTTTTGGTTCCAGGGACTGAACTTAGGACCTTGTGCTTGCCAGGCAGGTACTTCTGCTGCTGAGCTATCTCCCCAGCCTACCACATATATTTAGTCAAAAGAATCCAAGGGATGATGAGTGTTCCAGGCACCATTCTTTGAGTCTTGTTCAGCTCCTGGGAGTATTCTGGGTCTGCTGACTCTAACAGCATGTGTAGGAAGGCCTGAAAGGATTGACTCCCACTGCTGATAAATATGCTACATTTTCAAGAAAGCTTGGTAGTCTTGAATTTTACATAAAATCTTTGTATTGCCCAATGTCATCAACCAACTGAAATATTTTATGAACACTATGGGGTAACTGGGGTATGGTTCATGTCCAAATCTGGCTCCCTGGTCACAGGTCAGAGGCTATGTGAATAGCATGATGTGGAAGTTTCAGGGAAGAAGTAATTGCTGTTTGTAAACAGACATCATAAAGTTGCAGATCCTCACAAGGAGTTTGTTATAGTAAGTCGTTGTGAGCTTCAAGCTGTACAGTAACTCCATTGAGTGTACACTATCAATTACAGTTTTCTGATTGTAAGTGAAGATTCTTAAGCTCAAAGAAGCAAAACAAGTTGTTGAGGGCACTCTTCTATATTTGAAGTAGAGGCCATTTGGATCCCCATTTTCTTTCCATTTTGCTTTGTATTAAGTTGTACCTACTGGATCTCTAATATATAACTTCAAAAAAATACACTTTTTAACAAGTGACTGAATAAGCATAAAACACTTTTTATCCACAAGAACACACTTTGAGAAATTAATCATTTGAAGAAAGACATAAAGAAATAGAATAGCTGCACATATCAGATATCTGCTTACCTTACATTAAGAGTCCTCCTTTAAATATAAACAGTTTTCATTTCAAAAGTCTTAGATCATTAGTAACATTATCTTCTACAGCTCAGATCAGAGATTACCATGTCATTAGTCCACTGTCTCTTTAACTTCCAATACTATCTTAGGAGGTGAGCGTAATACCGGGTACAGAAATGAAAATCTCCACCACTCTCATACGCACTTAATCTAAATGGCCCAGGAACGTGCCCACACCCAGTGTATCTTGCCCCAAAACCATCGCAGTGGCCTGATGACCCTATGACTATGGAGGAGAGCAGAGATCTGCCATCACTTTCTCAAATTGGTCCGGTTTGTACCTGATGAGCATTAGCTTACTTTGTCATTTAGCCAAAAATTCAAGGGCTTTAATTCTGTCGATTCTACATTTTTGTTTTATTGCAGCATACTGCGTACAAACAAAAAATATGAGAGATGAGCTTGCCTAATGTGTGCAAGACCCTAAATTCCATGTGTAACAATTTGAAAATATAAACAGTGAGGCTAATTATCATCATCACCCCTTTACCTACCACTCAGCTTCACCCATATTTGACGTTTGACATAATTCTTTTAGTTAGAAAAACTGGATCTCCCTAATTTTATGCCCTTCTGCTCTGTAACATTCCCAGAAGCAGTCTATTATCTTCATCTTTGTGTAGATCTTTCCCATAAATATCTGTGCATTTTAACCATAGGAAATAGCCATTGAAACAGTAATACTCTGTGTGTTTTATAAAATATTATAAAATTTCTACCTTATGCAGGTTTACTTTTGGTTTAATAATTTTATCCCCATTGATATTTGTGACACAAGTTCACTTACTTTATTTGCTATGTAGGGTTAAAAATAATGAACATACAAGGATCTCTTACTCAATATTCTGCTTGCACTTTCCTTCTTCTTTCCTTCTTTTTTACATTTATGTTCAACATTTCAAATTTATGGCAGCAGCCACTTGTGCAAGGAACTTTAGTGTATATAGCTTGGAAGTGAGTTGCCGTACTATAAATATATACTCTTTCCACTTTTTTAAGCAATTTCCAGATGACTCCCAAAAGTAATCTTAAAGATTTACTTCTCTTCCAACAGTTTATGAAATAACACATAGTTTCATGGTCTCACCAATATTTGGTCTTTTTGAATCGCAGATATACAGTTTCATCTTGTCATTGAGATTGAATACTTTCTCATATTTGTCATTTCAGTTCCCTCTTTGGGGAATTTTATTTTGAATTTTGCTCTGTTTGGAAATGATTATCTTATTCATTTTTGCAAATTCTTTATATATATGCTCAATATAATCCTTTTAAATTAACATATAAAGCAGTTTTTCTGGGCTTTGAATTTTTTCTATGTTGTTTAGAGTAGTGGAAAATTGCTTTTCATTTCTTTTACTGAGACAGAATTTTCTTATATTAATGCTATAAGTTTTTACCACTTTTCTCTAATACTTTGACTTTTATTTAAGAAATACACTTTGCTTTGAGAAAATGATTATTTTCTCTTATACTTTATAATACGTTTAAATTGTCATATTGGCCAATAATTCATTGCAATTTTTGCTTTATTTTGTTTTACTTTCTTTTGTTTTTTAAAAGACAGTGTTTTGCTATATCATTCAGGCTGAATTTGAACTCACTACGTAGCACAGGTTGACTTCCAACTCACAACGATGACCCCACCTTGACCTCCCAGACTACAGGCGTGCACCACAGTGCCTGGCCTCGCTGGATTTTCTACTGTGGTACTATTCTGGATAGTGCAGGGACAGCTCCACTGGTAGGTTAGCGTGTCTGCCCACCTTCATTCTGTCCCTCTTCCATTCCTTCCATGCTTAGGTAGCCATTTCCAAATCCTATTGTTTTTCTTGTCATTATTTGATTCTTTGGTTTTTTGGTTTTTAGAATTTTTACCTGTGTTCATGAACACCATTTAAACATAATTTTTCTTGTGCTTTTTTCATGTTGTGATATCAGGTTTGTACTAGACTGATTTATAGTATCAGTGGGAGTCTCTATTTACACTTTCTGACATACTTTATGTGACATTAGTATAAATTGTCTGGCAAGCCATACAGCTATCATTGGGGATTTGTAAGAAAGAAAATTTACAAAGAGATCAATGGTTTTAAATGTACTGATTTGGTTGTTTGTATTGCCAATAGTTACTTTGTTTTTAAAAATTAATTCTCTTTTTACTGTTACTCAAATGCAAATTTATTTCAGCAATAAATTGAAATCTGAGTTGAAATTTATTTTTATATTTATTTATTTATTTATTTATATTTTAAGGATCTACAGGGTGTTCAGAGTCTCACTACTAGATCGGACTCATAGTGATCCGCCTGTTTACAGCCTCCCAAATGCTGGGATTACAGGCGCATGCCACCACACCTGGTCTCAATCGCAGTGTCAGTGCACCCCGGGGGTGGAGCCGGCATGGGAGGCCCAGAGATCAAACCCCCAGCCCCTGTGCCTGCTTACAGGGACTTTAACGCAACTCTTCAACATTACATAAAATAACTATACAAACATGTAGTTATAAAATTCTCATACGAAAATTTATTTCATATATTTATTGTGAATTCTCATGTGCATAGCTTAATTTGAACAACTTTGTTTTGAAAATATTTATATTTTTGAATCTATTTTTTTCTACTTTCTGCTATTAGAAACAATTTCTTTAATCTACATTCAGGGAATAATGCTTGATACCAAAGTAGGTAGGTTTTTTTTTTTTATTAGTCATAATGATAATATACTGCATCTGTGAACTTGAGAATTCATGTTTTCTGGAGCTCTGAAACACTCTCAAATGTAATTATATTCAATGTAGACGTCTTTCTCTATAACTTCTTATTTGTTGACTCATGTTTTGGTGCCACTGTTCTAATTCTCTTTTATATGTTCTACCTATTTTCATTCAAGTCTTTAAAATTTTATAACTTGGCCATAGTCAATAAAATACTCATACTCCAATAATTCTGAAAGTGTTACTTTTGTACTTGTTCTATATTTTCAGTACATTTACTGAGTAACATTTCTATTAGAAAAATGTTAAAATTTTCATGCTGTTTTTAATTCTTTATTGTATAGCTAATAAAAATCAATACTTCTGGAAAACTTTTGATCATCTCAGTTGATACTGAAAAACATTAAACAAAATAATCGGCACATAACAGAATAAACTTTAATTGATGAAACAGTAGTTCATAAGGCTTTAGGATAATTTTATTGAACTCATAAGTATCTCATAATTAATTATGAAATTTGCTTTTCAAATTGAAAAAACTGAAAAGATCCCAACTGTCATTACTTATATTCAATTCTTTACTGAAGAAATCAGCTAGTTCACAATAAGCACTCAAAAGAAGAAAAACTGAATAGATTGTAAAAGAAGATTGCATATACAGACAACAAAAAGTAGTTCGAGATGATGACTAACATTACAAATTTTTTGAAACTGAGATCAGTTTCCAGCACATCAGTTAGGTGTCTTAATATGAGGAATAAACAAAAATTGAAAACTTGGCATCACAAAGGATTCTGGGATATCATCAGCAAAATATATTCATGGAATACATAAACAAAATGCATTCACTGAAAAATACAAAAGATTGAGAGGAAAATGTTGTAGAAAAATTACTGTCTTGAATTTAAAACATACTGTGTTTCAGAAGCAAATCCAAATCCCAGTATGTGGTCTCTAAGAAATAGATAAGGCAATTCAAAGATGCCCATGGTAGACAAAAGATCTGGTATAATCAAGATGATTTTGAAGACACGGCGAGAAAAGAAAACTTCAAGGATCTTTACTACCTGATTTCAAAACTTAACTGTAAAACTACAGTAATCAAAAAAGGGCACATTGGCAAAATGACCATCAAATACATCAATGGAACAATATTGAATTGGTATAGTCAGAGGTATTTGCTAGTCAATTTATCCTGATGAGGGTACAGGATAACTTATCGAGAAGAGACAATGAAAACATTGGTGCTGACGTACTTATCTATTTGTATGAAAATAAACCAAAACCTTTAACCATATTTAGCATACAAAAATGAAATCAGAATAGTCACTGGCTTAGACATGGAGGATAAACTTATAAAACATTCTTTATATCTTTTATCAGAACACATTGGCAGTACCCAATGACCCCAGACATCTTGGGAGCGTGAACGGGTTCATGACGCATCTTCCCTTTCTCCTCCTTCTGCCTCCCTTCCCTGCATTTCTTTGTCCCCTTCTATTTTCAAAGACCTAGATAAACATTATGAGAAAATCTTTACACCTTTGGATTAAACAAAGATTTTTTTCAGGATATTTGTGCTAGTAACGCTAGGTATTATTTTTCTAAGAAATGTGCGTGTGTACTGTAATAGCAAGTATATAAGCTGGTAAATTGAGTTTGAGAACCATGATTTCTGGTGTATGCAAAAGAAGAAATAAATACATGAGTTTAAGTAAAAGCTCTAGAACTAAATTTGAATTAAAAGTATCTGTATCGGTTTATGATATTTTTATTGTTAATAAAAATCTGTTTTTACCTATTGAAAAAGCACACCCTAACCGTAACTACTGACTCAACATTAGTGATTGGCTCACTTCTTAATATCTACACTGTAGTCCTGAAGTATGATTTTTCGCTGAAATGAGCCTGTATTTCTTCGGGAGAGCAGCTGAATTCCCTTAGATGTTGTGTGAGTGGCGCACGTAGGAGTCCTGTACTTCAGATCGCAAAGTAACGAAACCGTGAAAGCCACTGAGAACATGTGGAGAAAATTCAGACCCAAAAGCTACAACTCTTGCTGCATAGGTCCTGCTTTACTTTGGTCTTAACCATCCAGCAGAAAAGTATAAAAACGAAATATAAGAAGTAAAGCCATGCCGTTATGTTGAGCTGTAGGGGACTCAGGTCAACAATTTCTGACATTGCCAGTGAAGCAGAAGACCCAATACTATTAGGGGCTACTGGACTCTTTTAGAATATTTTCCTGAGTTTACACACCTATATTACTCAAATAACAGAACTTAACCAAAAAAAGGGGGATACAGATGAATGTCCATTTTGTATCTGTGTATTCAAAGTGGTTAGGATAGATATATAGTTACATTCCCTTAATGAATAGAGGGATTTGTTCTAATGGTGTTTGTATATAGGATATCATGTCCGCATCTTGTACAGCAATTAACCACTAGGAAGAATGTGTGCAACGTGTTAATTATTGAAACTGTCCTACCAATTTTGTTTGAAAAAAATGATGAAAATAAATAAATAAAACAAAAAATAAAAATAAAAATAAAGGCACTGGAAGAGGGTTTGATGGAAGGAAATGTGGGAATTTGAACATGCCAAAGAAAATTAACCTCCCTAAGTTGAAAATCTTAAAGCATTATTAAATATGAGTTTGTAATAATACTTTCAAACTATTGTCTATTGTTCAGCATTAACAACTCATTATCTTGAAAACTGGTAAACAAAAGGAAATACTTAAAACACTTAATTACTTTTTATGAAGTAACAGTAAATAAAATCAAATTGGGAACAACTGCATGGATCAAATGAGCTTGAAATAAAAGCAAGTCAATGAGTATAAAAAGACAAAAACAATGGAAGGAAAGAAAGTATATAGGACAAGATTAGAGTTCAAAATGTTTAAGTTAAAAATTATATCTAAGGGAGAAGATTTGTAAGAACTAAATATAATAATTGGACTTGAATTGTACTAATTTGAACATATTTTTGAAATCAGAAAGATGTATATATTATTGAAGAAATAGTGTTAATTTCAAAAAACATAACAGCATTGTTTATGTATTTTAGAAGAAAGCTTTATTTCAGCTATATATTCTGAAACATGTGCAAATGAAATAATATACTTTGTAGAATTGGTATAAATGTATTTAATATTTGGCATGTGTTTGAGAATAGAAATGAAACATTACCCAGATTTGATAATTATATAAACTAAGTGCCATTTGCATGTGTTTTTTCTAATTGTATATATATATATATATCATATATATATCATACATATATATAGATGATAGTTTCATCATGAAAACAGTTTTATAGTAGAAAAGGAAATTAAATTCAAGATACATTTTGAAAAAATACTGAATGATATTGTGTGACTGTATTCTGAATGTATTTTTCAGAATGTGTCTGACCACTCTATGAGTGAATTTTGTTAATAACTGTATTGTCCTTCTCTAAATAGAATAGTATTTAGAGACATATAGGCAAAGATGATAAAAAGTATTTCTTCTGTAAATTTGAAGTTAAATTGGAAATTTTTAAAGACTTTTATGTCAGTGTGATTTCACTTACACTGCATAATATACTCATGAAAAGAAAGAAATAATAAATATGAAGGCAAAATATAGAAGAGGGTATCATGAATAACTAGTTTATATTTGCAGTTATCATACTAAAAATTAAAATAATTCTTATAGTATTAACAAAACATTTGAAATAATCTCATTCTATTACAAATACAGAGAAAACCAAGATTATGGCTCACACAAGGTCTATGAGTTTTCTTTCTCAAATTACAAAGCAGCTCGTTGGCAAGCTGTTGGCTAACATGACCTCAGCTTTTCAGAAGACATTCCAAAAATAAAGCACACTTTCAGTGAGTCATGAAAAAGAAGTATTTTTCAGGGATTTCACATGGCACACTAGAAAGTAACCCTTTCCTTTGATGCAATCTATTTGAGGATATGCTTTTCTATTGCTGCATGATGTGCACATACCACACGATAAAACATTTATCAGCTTACCTGTTTTTCTAAGATACAAGACAGGCTAATTTTATCAAGCATTATTGTTAACTGTTGTGCTAAA
>NW_004524608.1:10187802-10203297 GCF_000260255.1 Octodon degus
TGTTGCTGGGGGTTTGAACCATGGTCCCTGTGCTTTGCTAAGCTTGTTCTAAGTAGGTGCTTTAGACCACTGAGCCATCTCACCAGCCCTATAATGTTTTTAACACTATAAATTTTAGTATAAATCCCACAAATGCTTTAACAATAGGATTTAGAACTATAAAAGTAGTTCCTTACATTTGTGCCACTTATGATATGAGCGTCATAATGAAGGTATGAATCGCTTGTATGTGCTTTATGTATTTTTAATTAATATATATTAATTGCATACACCAATGAGAAACAGTATGACCTCGTAGTACATCCCTGCAGCATGCACTTGCTGTCACACTTTATTTCTTTGTGTTTGGAGACTCCATGCTCCTGTTTCCTAGATCTTTGTAAAATAGACTAGGAGAAAAGAAATAATTGCTAATTATTCATCTAATGTAGGATTAATATCCAGAATATTTAGGGAACTAAAAATTAACCAAAAAGGGAATAATTCAATTAAAAATGGGAAAACAATTTGGATACTTTTATCATTTGAATAATGCTTTTTATTACTCCTGGTTACTAGATATTCTCCAGCAGAATTTATTTATTTATTTTAATATTTTGGTACAGGGTCTCACTATGCAGCTCAGACTCATAGTGTTCCTCCTATCCCTCAGCCTCCCCAGCTCTGGGATTACAGGCATGAGCCACCACGCCAGCTTTCAGTGACAGCTTGGCGAGGGGCCTGCATGGCAGGTGGTATGGAGGATTGAGCCCAAGTTCTTACGCTTGCCAGGCAGGTCCTTAGACCACTGAGCTATCTTCTCTGTCCTGTATAACTTTTTAAACTGTATATGTTTATAGAGAATCTCCTCCAGCATAAATATGAAAAAAGCAACAATAAGTATTAAAAATGACATTTAAAAGCTAGCATTTTAAGTGATATGATTACAAGGAAAAAGTGGTACTATGAGCAATAGAAAAATTTAGCATGAGTAACAAAGTATTTATATTAATCTCAAATTTAAAAATATAGAATTTCTTACCAGAATTTGTGCTAAGAAAGTTGACATTCAGCATTCTAAACAAAGAATCTTGTGACATGAAAATGAGATTGAAAAACAATATTCAAGATTTATTTGGAAAAATAATAATTTTACTTGTGAACTTAAAGGAAATCCTGAAAAATGTAGAATTATCCCTGTTTTCTAATAGGACAGCTATAATGAAAGAATGTGAATTGTAGCCAAATTAATTCATTGAATACAATTCAAAACTCCAATCTAAAACCAAAACAAAACTTGAATCTGAAATCCTGTGAGTCTTTTTTAAATGTGGTGAACCTTTCAAAATTCATAGGAAAATCTTAAAGCCTATGATTGTGACTATTAAGTCTTAAAAAGAAGAGCAATGAGGGAGATCTGATCTATTGAGTTGTTAAAAAATATAGACTTTAAAACCATAAAATTAAAAATAGTGAAATGATCCCATGTAAGAAAACAAATAGACCAATGAAGAAAACAGCAAATATACAAATAGACACATGAAAACAATATGAAAAAGATTTCCACAAACCAGAAAAGAAAAACAGATTGTGGGCTGGCCAAATAATTCAGCGGCTTAAAGTGCCTGCAAGCAGGCACAGAGGCTGGGGTTCGATCCCCAGGCCTGTTGTGTCGATCCTGCCCCCAGGGAACACTGAGGCAGCAATTGAGACTGGATGTGGTGGTGCACCCTGTAATCCCAGCTCTTGGGAGGCTGTAAGCAGGCAGATCACTATGAGTCTGATCTAGTAGTGAGACCCTGAACACCCTGTAGAACCTTCCCTAAAATACAAAAAAAAAAAAAAAAAAAAAAAGAACAGATTGATACATGGTTTTGTTAAAACTAGATCTCTGTAAGCAGAAAACCAACAAAATTCTTTCTTACTCTATTGATTGTCAAGTGAACAAAGCTTAGCCTTCCTTTACTTCTATTTTCTTTTTTCTAATAAATTTATTTGAAAGAGTAAAAATAAATAGCAGAAACAAAGAAACCAAGTAATAAAGAAACAAAGTACAAATGATACAGAATTTTTAAACAAAAATAAAAATTAACAAGGATGGTTGTATTGCTTATTTCCATTGTCCAATCTGTTGATGTAAGTAAGCATAATTGGTCAAATCATTAAATATTAATGCTGACTTTCAATAAACCTTAATTTTTTCTTGTCCTTTTTTGTTTTATGTATTTCTTAAAGATATATTTTTAAAAGTGTATGCTAATTGATAAGACATTAAATATGTTACACATTTAGAAGAGCAAGATCAAAGGCATTCACCTGTGGTTTTCATACTGCACTTTGCTGTCTTTGATGAGGTTGCTGAGATTATAGATAAGAGCATATAAATAAAATCTGAAAGCAATAATAGATATAGTAAAATGAAAAGAAAATGAACATAAGGAATAAGCAATAAAAATGAGATGAAGGGGAAAAAGATAAAAAAAAAAAAAAGGAAGGGGGAAATCATACAAGTATAATTCAGGATAGCTGAGCTGATAGTTATTCGGTTTTTTTTAAAGTAGCAGTTAATATTTAACATTTTCAATTCTACTACTTTTTTTTTTTTTGGAAGTGCTGAGGATCAACCCAGGACCTCACCCACACTGTATTGCCTTTTGTAGCTGAGATCATATGAACCTCGTGAAATGACTAGCTTTCCTTTTTTTGTACCTACTAAAAATAAGAATTAACTTTAAGTTATATTAATTTTCCCTTGTTTGAAATTAGGTTTTGTAAGAAATAAATCACTACCATTTCAAGCATTATTCATGATTTATTTCTTTAAGTTTTCTATTTCTCTTTGTGCCACTTAAAATATTTTGAATACTTTTATTTCTGCTAGATTTTAAAGTTTATTAGAGTCCATATGTTCATATTACTTTTTAAAAATGTTGATATGCATCATTTGCTTGTAATTCTTTATGAATGTCATTTATTTGCATCCTTTCCTAGAGTCATATGAAGACTGATATTTCTGCAATTACTGTACAATGGCAAGTTCTATCAGATCTAACATAAAATGTGGAAGAGAAAATTCTTAACACTTGATCTTCCTGATAAAGTATATCTTTTTTTTATGTATTTGGTACAGGGTCTCACTACACAGCTCGGACTCGTAGTGATCTTCCTGTTTTCAGCCTGCCCAGCACTGGGATTACAGGTGCAAGCCACCACACCCAGTCTCAGTGACCAGCTCAATGTGCCAAGGGGCAGGGCCGGTGAGGCGTGTGGTGCTGGGGAATCCAACCCTGGTCCCTGTAGATACCTAAGCAGGGGCTTAGACCGCTGATCTATTTTGTAGGCCCTAGAGAAAAATATTTATTCCTGATAATTCTTCCAATATTTGTCAGGTAACAAAAATATTAATTGATTGGACTGAGATTTTTTTTTCCCTGGTCACATCTAACAAATCATAGCATTTTAATTATAATTAAATATAGTCACAATGTGGCTGGTCAGATAGCTCAGTAGATTAACGTGCCTCCTTAGGCAAACACAGGGGCCTGAGGTTCAATCCTCAGGCCTGCCCTGCCAGTCTCACCTCCGGAGTACACTGAGAAAGCAATTGAGACTGGATATGGTGGTACACACCTGTAATCCCAGCACTTGGGAGACTGTAAACAGGAGGATCACTATGAGTGAAATCTATAAACCTTGTACCAAATACATAAAAAAATTTCTAAAAATAGTAAAAATGGACTGAAATCTCAGGCAGACCTTTTCTGTCTTGAGGGTTATCATTTGTTTGTTTATCTGTTTGTTTGTTTGAACCTGAGGGTGTTGATTGAAATTAGCAAACAATTTGAGATAGTGAGTAGGTTGGAATCATGTTTTAATATTTAGTATCTAGCCCACATAGTCCTATTTTAAAACAAAGTTGTGAAAATTAGGGTTTTCACTCCATCTGTTTAAAACTGATATTTGCATAGTCAGGAGGTTCTTTTATCATGAAGTGTTTACTGCTAAAAAATGACAAAAACCTTTATAACTAAGAAGTTAATGTAATTTTGTGGCTATTTGAGAAGAAAGGTACATGCATCAGTTACCTTGAGGACAAACACTCTCACACTTATCCTTTGTTGCTGAGCAGCTCAACATTTCTACTTTTAGAAGGTCAGAGGCGATTTATAAGATTTTACTCGCTAAAAATAAGAGAAAACCTTACTTTACACATTTAGTCTGTAAATGTATTAGTCCATTGTGTCTTATGCTATCTTACTACATTTTCTTTAAGGTGTTGAAGTTAAATATTCACTTTGTAAGATGTTTTACAATGAGGTTCTCTGAAAGAGTAAGTTTTCACTAATGCACTGAAGGAAGCACAGAAGGGATTGTAGTGATTAGTTTTGGATTCACATTAATACAGTGAAAACAGATCCAGGGATCTTGTCTAACATGAATATCAACCATATATTTAAGGACAAGAACTTGTGTTTCCTAAGAATGTACCCTTCTGTTTTTAATTATTGATTTTTTTCTGTATTTTAAGGAAGGGTCTACAGGGTGTTCAGGGTCTCCCTATTACATCAGACTCATAGTAATCCACCTGTTTACAGCCTCCCAAGAGCTGGGATTACTTGGTGCACCACTATGCCCAGTCTCAGTCACTGTCTCAGTGTGCCCCGGGGGCAGGGATGGCAAGCCAGGCCCCGGGATCGAATTCCCGGCCCCCCCTACACCTGCTTGCAGGTGCTTTAATCCACTGAGCTATTTGGCCAGTCCTAACAAACTCTAACTATTAAAGTTGTGGTGCTATTCAAAATATCAAAAGCATACCTGGGTAGAATGAAGTTTATTCATATACTCAGTTAATATGATTTTATAGAAAGCAACTTAAAAGAGATTATAGGCAGAATAAGAAACATGCGAAATTAAAGTATTCTGGGTGTCTTGAGATAAAAACATGCTATCCTGTACTCTGTGTATATTTATTGTAAAATAGTATACATTTGTGTGTGTGTGTGTGTGTGTGTGTGTAGAGTTTATTGGCATTGATACATTTTACACTTAAATCAAATATATGAAAACACAATAGGATTTTCTCCATTTAATAGTAGAATTTCTTTTGCACAATGACACTCAAAACAAATGTTGCGGTCTAGTTTGGAGAGCTCTACCAGAGATATTCTACTAGCAATCAGTGCAAAGGGATGCTCATCACGTTCCAGTCACATCACTGCTTGATGGAAAATTCATGAGGTTGGCTTTGTTCATCTGACGTTCACCACAGTGGGCTTTAAATGATTTCAGGCTATTTCTGAAATTGAGTCCACTCGAGAATAGATAAAACATGTCTATTATTGAATATATTAAATCTAAATGAAGATAATTATAAAGGATGGTTACAAGCAATACATTTGGACCATGATAGTCACAAAACACAGTGCACATTCTGCCCACAGGTTTACTTTGAGATGAAGATGCTACTAGGAAGTTACAATCCGATATGCTGAAAGTCATTATTTCTTATCCTTATACACAGTAAATTTAGCTAAATATGATATGGGAATCAGAAATCAAACACTGCTTTTACAAGTTCCTAGAGCTGCTTCTAGATGTCCATTATGGTATTTTGTTTGTTAGAGCTCATTAGTACAGTGATGGTCCTTTTTGTGAATTACTGAGTTCATTCCCATAAGTAGCTAGTGTCTTGTTCCTCAAATGCTTAAAGTGCTACAAATACGGTTAGCAAAAAACAAAAATGTTACAGTAGGAGAAACTGGCAACAAACACATCAACGAGAAATACAAGGTCAGCTAGTGAAAAGAGCTATCAAGAAAATTTAAGGAACCTTAGGAGGCGGAGAGGTAGCTCAGCAACTTAAGTGTCTGCTTGCCCAGTGCAGCATCCTGCATTTAGTACCTGGTACCAAAAAAGAGCTTGTCAGTTGACAATCTGTGTATTTGTGTTTTTGTATATTTGAATATAATGGGGATGTTCTGTGACAGATTGAAGAAGTGAGAAAATCCTAAAGACTTTGTCATTAAACTGTAGGGGAATAGGCAAGGGGCTGGTGCTAAGAGAAGTGGGCTCTTCCTCAGGGTACTATGCAGGAAAGTAGCCCAGGGGAGAGAACGCAGTCAGAGTATTGCTGCTACACCTCAGCTTCCCACAGAGAACTTTCTGCCATGCCTTCCGTGTTGAATTATTAAGCAAAGAAAGAGAAGAACCCAAGTATCTTCCCAAAGAAGAATGTTAGCTAGCTGTTCAAGTTCAAAGGGCAAGCATTGAAAAACATGTTTCTAGCGCTAAATATTGGTGAGCTTTTCTCTCGCAGTTGTTTCACCCAACACCTCCTACAACAGCTCCTTCATTTACTTTTATTTCTTACTATTAAAGTAGCACCACTCTCCAATATCTTTATAAAAACAGAATTTAAAAAGCATTTTAATGTTTCTCATAATGACAAAAGTATTATATATATTTAGAATGAATTTTTAAAGACTAGAACTATAAGTATGAGAAAATACTGTATGCCGTAGGTAGTGCTGTAGAGTATATGTTCACGTCATATATTAGTAAACTGAGCCATTTCCAGTGATTCACTATTATAAATGCAAGACTTCATTTTGTGGATAATCTTTACTTTGAATTTTCTAATTCATCTAAATTTTATTTTGCTGTGTAGTAAATTTGAAACTGAACATTTTTCTCTCAAAGGTAAAAATGTTCCAACACTAAATTGAAGGGCAATCTCTCTCAAAATCTGTATGATATAAAGGTTCAAAACAAGATTGTGGGAGACTAAAAACATTCAGTATATTTTGTGTTATTGTCTTCAAAGTAGTTTTATACTATTTTTCAAATTTTTTTAAAGAATATGAATTACTGGTAGAAAAAAGAAAACAGCATTAGAAACCATACAGTATTTCACTAAACTAAGGAATTCAACAATGGTTGTTTTTACTTAGATTTCTTTCTTCCTCTTTTGAATTTCTTATGATTTCTTTATTATTGTTTTGTTTTTCTTCAAATGAATCTTACACATTTATATCTGGCATTCTGAACAACTAATCTGTTTCTTTTTCTTTCTTTTATTTTATTTTGAAGAGTAAAAACAGAAGCAAAAACTAATTTGAAAAAGACAGAAATAGGGTAACATACAACAATACATTTGTTATAAACTTTCAAAATAGGAATAGCTAATTCACAATGATTTTTGTATAATCTATTTTTATCATGAAATCTGTTGCTCAGATTAACAGATAAAATTAGGCAAGAATGGGGAAAAATTGAATATTGACATCTGCTTCCAAAAAGTCTTATTTTATTTATTGTCTTTTATGTTTTAATTTATTTTAAATAGAGTATAATAATTAATAATTAGAAAAAGTACACATTTAGAAGACCAAGATGAAAGTTATTCAATCCTGGGTTTTGTATTGCACGTTGCTGTCCTTTGTGTAGTTGCTCAGAACGCGGATACCAGCACCCAGTTAGTCAAGGAGAAACTTCTAAACATTAACTGTTATTTTCCAAAACACTGATGGAAATTATGAGTACACCTCAGCCATCCTGTGTATATACTTGCATGTTTTTCCCTCCTTCCTTTTTTCCTATCTTTTTCCTTTCTCTCATCTTTGTTGTTTAATCCTTAAATTCAGTTTCTTTCCATTTTACTATATCCATTATACCTTTCAAGCTTTATTTATTCTTTCAGGTTCTTTATACTAGGGAGACAACACAATACATGGAGGTCTGATCCATCTCACTTACGAATATAGCCTGCAGCTACATCCACCTACCTATAAATGCTTCAAGTCTGTCTTTCTGGGTTTTTGTTGTTGTTGTTGTTGTTGTTGTTGTTGTTGTTGTTTTATGTATTTCATACAGGGTCTCACTATGCAGCTTGGACTCATAGTGATCCTCTTGTTTTCAGATTCCCCAGCGCTGGGATGGCAGGCATGTACCACCATGCCCAGACTCCATAGCCAGCTCAGTGTGTCCAGGGGTTGGGCTGGTGTGGCAAGTGGTGCCAGGGATCGAACCCCTGTCCCTGCACTTGCCTAAACAGACACTTAGTCCACTGAGCTATCTCACCTACCTGAGTTTATCTTTCTTTATAGCTGAGTAATATGCCGTTGTACAAAAATACCATATCTCTTCATCCATACCTCAAGTGATGGGCATTTTGGTTGTTTCCAAGATATAGCCATGGCAAACTGCACTGCCATAAACATGGGCGCACATATGGCATGATCATATGATGTTTTCAGTTCTTTTAGAAAAATATCCAGAAGTGGAATAGCTGGACTGAATAGGATTTCCAGTCCTAGTTTTTGGAGGAGTCTCCAAACTGATTTCCACAGTGGTTGTACCAGTTTACATTCCTACCAGCAGTGGAGAAGGGTACATTTTTCCCCACAGCCTCTCCAACATTTGCTATTAGTTGATTTATTTATGATAGCCATTCTTTCTGGGGTGAGATGATATCTCAATTCTGTTTTAATTTGCATTTCTTGAATGACAAGTGCTGTGGAACATTTTTTCATGTATTCATTTGCCACTTGTATTTCTTCCTCTGAGAAGAATGTATTCATCTCAAGTGCCCATTTTTGGATTGGGTTTTTTAATTTTAGGGGCAAAATTCTTTTAGTTCTTTATATAATTTAGAAAGAAGTCCTTTGTCTGAGTGATTTTAATTATAATTTCTTCCCAATTTGTGGGTTGTCTTTTCACTCTGTTGCTGATTTCTTTCGACAGGCTGAAACTTCTCAATAAGATGAGGTCAAAGTTGTTCATTCCTTGTAGTATTTACCATGCAGTTTGGATATTGTTTATGAATTGTCTGCCTGCCTCTATGTCTTCAAGATTTCCACTTATTTTCTCTTTGAGGATATTTAGTGTTTCTGTTTTGATGTTTGATTTTTAATTCATTTTGACTTTAGTTTAGTGCATGGCAATAGACCTGGATCTAGTTTTAGTTTTCAGCATGTGAAGATTCAGTTTTGCCAGAACCATTTGATAAGGAGGCTACCTTTCTTCCAGTGAACATGCTTCTTTGTCAAAGATAACATGGTTAAGTATGTTTGTAGTTGTATTTACATCTTCTAATCTATTACATTTATCCTCAGGTCTATTTTTTTTTTTTTTTTTGGTCAATACCATGCTGATTTTATCACAGTAGCATTGTAGTATAATATCAAGTCAGTGATTGTAATGCCTCCTGCCTTGCCTTTGTCACCTAGGATTGCCTTTGCTATTCTAGGTCTTTTCTGGTTCCAAATAAATTTTGATAATATTTTCTCTAGATCTGTGAGATACATTCATGGTATTTTAATAGGAATTGGATTAAATATATACAACAATTTTGCAAATATTGTTGCCATTTTCACAATGTTGGTTCTTCCTATCCAGGAGCAAATAATATCTTTCTATTTTCTTTTTCTTTTTTCTCTATGTATATTAGGGAAGGCTCTATGGGGTGTTCAGGGTCTTACTAGTAGATTGGATTCATAGTGATCCACCTGTTTACAGCCTCCCAAGAGCTGTGATTATAGGCCTGCACGACCACGCTCAGTCTCAATTGCCATCTCAGTGTGTCTCACGGGCAGGGCCTGCATAGCAGGCCTGGGGATTGAACCCCTGCCCCCTGCACCTGCTTGCAGATACTTTAATCTGCTGAGCTATTTAGCCAGCCTTATCTTTCCATTTTCTGAAGTCTTCTTCAAGCTCTTCTTTTAGAGGGTTGTAATTTTCATTCTGTAGATCCTTTACTTCTTTTGTTAGATTAATTACTAAGTATTTCATTTTTTGGATGCTATGTAAAGGGTATTGTTTCTCTTAATTTCTCTCTCATGAGTTTGCTATCTGTGTAGAGGACTCTATTGATTTTTGGGTGTTAACTTTGTATTCTGCTATGCTACTGAATTTGTTTATTAATTCTTGAAGCTTTTTGGTGGACTGTTTTTGTTTTGCTTTTTTTTAATCTTTCAAACATAATATCATGTAATCTGCAAATAATGGTAGTTTAACTTCTTCCTTACCTGTTCTTATTCCTTTTATTTCTCTGTCTTGTCTTGAAAAACTAATTTGAAAATAACATCATGAAATATACCATTTTTTATTGCTTATTTTTCTTCTAATATAAGAAAAATTCTATACAGTAAGTGTAAAAATGTCTGTGTGGTGTTTTCCTGAGCTAGTATGAATTTGTCTCAATAAGTTTTTATGAAAATTGTATATTATTTGTAATATTATAAATATCAAATGGCTTACACAAAATTTGCTATACTAACAACTCAATTTTTTTCTGGTCCATCATTAGTTTATTAAACTTTCATATATTTTTGTGTCACTTTATCAAGTTTATAGGGGCATTTGGAAAAAAATTATGGGAGTCATGTTAAATTTCCAACTGAATTTGGAGAGATTTAATATTTTTGCTTTAGAAATCTCTGGGAGTATGTGATATCGTTCATTGTGAGTGAGCAAGTGTATATGAATGCTTTCTCTTTTTTAACCAAAGTTTAATCATTTATAAAAGGAATGTAAAAGAATCTCAATATTCCTTACTTTTTTTTCTCTAATGCAATATCACTACCTATTAAGAAAGTGTAAGTTGAGTCCCTAATGAACTATAACTACACACAGATCAGAAAGACTAAATTAAAAGAAAGATATCAACAACAATTGTAGACAAGAATGAAAAGGAATCAAATCACTCATACACTGCTGGTGTGGTTGATGAATGATATAGCTGCTATGGAAGGTAGCTTTCTAGTTTCCTACAAAAACAAAGAGGTTATTAATTTATAACAAAATTGGTAATTATGAAGCCTTTTCAAAAGTTCTTTCAGATTCTAGTATAAGGGCATTTTGTGCTGTACGACCACAGAGAAGGAAGCAACCAAATTTTGCAGCAGACCAGTATGACTCAAGTGGTAACTCCACAATATACTGGTAAAAAATGGAGTGGAACATTTTAAATCTTAAGTTTCTCATCTGAAGTGGAGACTTCAGGTTATAGACATGTCTGTATGTCTGACATGGCAGTGCTTCATAAATTACTAGTTACTATTTGCTAATGATGTTAACTATTTTTATGAACCCCAAAGAAAAGATAAGTCTTTGTCTTAAATTATTTCAGAATATGTGCCATTATAATTTTCTGAAATACCCATATGATCCCTGGTGGATTTGCAAAATTATTTTCAACATCAAATTCCATGTAAGTCCACAATAGCCCCAGATAAACAGTTTCAAGAAAACCTGGGTTGATGTACTGCACCCTATCACTTATAACTGCATGAATTATCTATATGAGAAATACCTATATTTTCTACATCCTATAACTCAAAAAAGTGATTATCCACCTTTTAATAAGAGACAGCACTCATTTAAAAAAAGACAGATGTGACTAAATCTTGTTCAATGCTATTTGGAGACTTTAATTCGCTATACAATGAAATTTGTAAAAAGTATTTAGTTTTCCTAAGATAATACCTTTAAATATCACTTTTTAAAAATCTTAGCAATCTATATAGAATATTAAAATGCAAAAATCTTAAATAAGATCTGATTTAACAATATTTAAGGTCAATATTGATTTCTGAGTCCACTATCATGTTTCTATTAAATTCTAGGCAAATAGGTGAATCCAAATATGTAGATAAATAAATTTATAGTTACCTTTGAAAAATATTTATGAAAGTATTAAATGCAAATATAAGTGAAAATATTTTTGAACCTCCTTAAGTTGCTCCATTATGTACTCTTCTAAATAGTTAACAATCCTTGCCCCTTTTCTTAGTTTTTGCTCTTCTCTTAATTCCAATTTGCAATTAGAAAATCTAACATTTGTTCTTATCAGTTCCAGATATGACTTTACTTAAGATAATCCGTAAAATTAGATTCCAAAAACATTTTTTCTGAATGTCAGAAAGTTAGAATGTTTTCAGAACATGGTTATTAGCAGCAATACTTTTGCTAATACGTTGGTTATATATTGCCATAAGAATGTCACACACTAGATACCCACATAACTCTAATTTCTTACAATTAAAAACATTTCTCACAAACAAGCATGGGTAAGCTGAACTTGACTGAACTTGCTCAGGTTGCTAAAATTAGTTATGAATTAGCAAGGTGATTCTACTGATCTGTACAGAGCTTTTTCACATATCAGTGTTTGCCCAGCTGTTAAATGCCCAAGGGTGGCCTTGTGTGGGATTATAGAGTTCTTAATGGTACTCTATAGTTTTCCACTCTTCAAGGATCTACCTCTCTCATATTTTCGTTGTAGTGGTGAAGAACAAATATTAAATGGAAACATTCAAGTATTTTCATATATCTGCTCATAGATCAGTTGTTAATATACCACTAGCTAATGCAGTCCCAGGGCTGAATTCAGAATAAGAGGAAGGTAAAAACGTACTCCAACCTCTTACCCACCAAAGTTCACAGGCACAGAAGAAGGTGAAAAACAGGCCAGTTATTCATCTATATATCAGCTCACCACCTAGGGTTTCTGCAAAAATGAACTACTAAACTTGTAGGTTCTTATTATATTATGATAATACATCTTGCAAATTGTGTTGCTGTAGATGGGCCCTGCACTGCCACGTCATTTATAATGAAGTTATATTGACAAATTTGTTTAGAATAAGAATCAGCTATGGCCAATGTGTATGTATGAATATTTATTTATTTTTTGCACAAGCGAAGAATGGATTTATATTTTTAAATGGTGGGAAAAATAATTTTTAAGTATAGAATTTTTATCATATCAAAATTATGTGAAGGTTTCAATGTGTAACAAAAGTTTTCCTGGAACTCTGTCATCCTCAAGGGTTTACATGTTGCCTAGAGCTGTATTTACTCTATAGTGTCACAGTCGAATCATTACAAAGGAAGCCAATATCTAAAATATCTGCACTACTATCTGGCCTTTACAGGAAACTTTACAACCTCCTGTGCTGAAATACCTACGCAACTCCCCTTTGATTTTAAACAGATAATCCCAGCAAAGTCTGCCCTACAGACTGGGTCATTTCTCCAATGTCTTTCAGTGATTATTTCAAGCATCAGAAATAATGTTACATGGATTCAGCTAAAAATATAGTTAATATACCTGCTGTGTTAGCTTCATTCTCACCTTCTTCTTCTTCCATACTGCTTTTTTGCTTTATTTAGTTTGTCAGCCTCACACTAGTTGGTGGTTCCTCTGAAGCATACTTGATGATCAGTTTTGAACAGTTAACTGGCCTGAATTTCAATGCCAGATTGTCTTCTGAAAATTCAAGTTATTGAAACATCTGCTTTAGGATTATAAGTCTGCCTTGGAGCTTGATGGCTCTGACCTCACTTTGTACAGAAGATAACTTAAAAAAGGAATAGCCACACACTGAACTCACAAATTCTGTTCATCTTTATTGGAATATTTTGTATCATAATGTATATTAATAATTAGATAGGTACATTACATTTTTTGTCATTCTTTAACAAATTATATATAAACATATAGTCATAAAAATAATTAAACACTTCAGAATTAAAACTTCTTTCAACCATAACATTATGCTTGTATATATTGACTTTCCATTTCCCTGCTTTCAGCTATTTACTTATTTGATTTCAAAAATAGTTACTACACCAGCATGAGTAATTTTATTTAATTATATGTCCATCTTTAGAATTGTAATGCAAGGTACCTTTCCAACCTACCTCAATTTCTTTCCTTGGAATGCTAATATCAAGTTCTAGGCATTCAGTAAATTTTGTAATCAGCGGTACCTCGATCTTGCCCACATGTACCAGCCTCAAGACAAGTCCTCTTCTAAGCAGAGACTCAGAGATTGTCTGCTTCAACCAGCAGCTTTCCTGGTGCTTTTGTGACTAAAATTTGCCTCTGGAGTCATTCTCTTATTTTGAGTCACTCTTTCTCAGTAGATGAGACAGGAACTTTCCACTCTTCTGTGAATATTTTACATATGACTACTTTCTCTCCTACTATGAAATTGTCATTGAAACATCCTGAACTAATTCTTTGAACTCTGAACACATCTTTCCTTCCATATAACTGAGAAAAAGAGTGACTGCAGGCAGGGAACAACTCTCACAATGACAGAATTCCTCAACGTGCATTGTAAAATCAAGGGTGCATATTTAACCTCTGTACCTTAAATCAAGTAGGAAAATCCTTTCTTTTACCCAGCAATGTTTGCTGAACTGCTCTAGCAAGTGATGCTTGATGCTTTAAAATTGAAAGCTGAAATTTCCTACCACAATTTTCAACAGCCTAGTAAATTATATACTTATAATATGAAAACCAAGAACAGGATTAAGGTATACTTGTACTATAAAGTAGCAATATAGAAAGCTTAAAAAGTATAGGTTACATGATTTGAAGAACATTTTGAGAATGGTTGTTCATTTAATCTCTCAACATACTTTGTTTAAAATTTTTCTAGGCTGTCTGTTTCAAATTCTTGTTATTTTAAGCAATTCTGAGTTTAGATGAGTAATTTTTCTCAACCACTTCTCTGTTACACACCCAAAGACAGTTCCTTGTTCTCAAAAATCTAGAGAAGAGAGTAAGTGGAAGAGCAGAGGAGGATGACTAGAGATCTCTTAAAGAGTGCCAGGAAGACTTTTTCAGTGGGATGGGCATGGGCTTTGAAGGCCAAAGGAAAACAAAACAAATGATTCTTGCAAAGAACACCAACATGTGTGCTTAGAACACTGAAGGGACATGCAACACAAGAGGATTTTTCAGTGAGTCTCCAAAAATGTCAACTGACATTAAACTTGTTCATTTTGCTTTTCATTCTAAAGATGCCAAGAATTCACTGGCTAAAAATATGATGGGAAAAGCCATAGTACAATAAAAACTTTAGTCATTTTTGATGCCTTCTAAAGAGCCTATCTGGCATAGAACGGCAAAGCACACTTTGATCGAAGCACCAGTCTCCCGTCGTGAAGCTTTGAAGACAAAATGAAACATCATCAGTGAACAACAATGAAGAAAGGACAAAGGCAGATGGGAAGAAAGGGCTCAGAAATTATTGTCCTTTTGTCATCTTGCTGCCCTCTGCCTTTCCATATTTATTCATGTTTATTGGCATTTAGCATTTTAGGGCTGTTTATCTGTTTTAGCCTTTTCCTTTTTTCCTTTTCTCTTTCCTCTCCTTTTGAAGGTAATAGCTATTGTGACCTGCTTCCCTGCAGGAACTGAGGCTTCTGCTGTGTTATCCTCCTTTTAGAGGAACAAGAAAACATTTACTGTGTGAAGCATTCAGAATGTACTCTTACTGTGTAGCTTCTAAGGCTGGAGCATTTCATCCCTATTCTCACTTTTGTGTTGCATTAACTGTTAAAGAAAAACATAACTTTGGGACATTAGGAAAAGATCCTGAGAAGCTGGGCAGACACGTTAGTTCAAGTTTATTTATTTATTCTTATCATGAAAGCTAATATGAACTGTTTACTTTGAAATTTCTTTTTTTAAGAATGTATTTTTTTTTTTTTTTTTTTTTT
>NW_004524608.1:10204502-10226473 GCF_000260255.1 Octodon degus
GGAACAAATTGGAAATCACACAGCTAAAAGCAATGAATCAACAGCTTCTGAAATAAAGAAATAAAAATTGGAAAATAAAAAAGAAATCCCTGAATTAATAACATCTGCACTAAAGAATCAAATGCAGAAACATATGGAGGAAACTCAGTGCCCACCCAGAACAATTGCGGAGGACACTATCTCGGCTCAAATGCATGAATTAATAGCGTCGATAGTAAATAAGCAACAGCAGAAAGATATAGAGGAAATCAGAGCGCAATTTTTTTCTGAAATAACAAATTAGAGCATTAACTGCTTCTTTCCATAGACCAGCAGAAATGTGCTGAACAGTTGTCCAAACCATCCTGCTTACATATATAGATCAATCTCTTTCCCACATGCTCTTTCCTCTCCTTCTCAACTCAGTAACTCTTTCTTTTTGAATAAGATCATTCCCTTTTACCAGTGTCTATTCTGCCCTTCAGATTCCATTTTTTTCCTTCAGGTATTCACACTAAGGAGACTTTTCTACTTGATAAAATTATACTTTCTCTCCCTTAATCTTAACTGTTTGATATTTTAACTTCCAAGATTTTCTTTTCACAGGGAGAATAGTTGGGATCAGAGGAGAACTGTGGTCATCTTCCTGCTATTAATCTCATAGTCTGAGCTACATTGGTGTTCAAATACTCGACTTTCTTGTTTAAAGTAATTGAAGTGGCCTAGGTCTCACTCCTCCACTGGTGTTCAGGACACTACCACTTGTCCTTTGAGTAAAGTTCTTACAGCATTTTTTTCTGCCAATACTTCCTCTTTTCTGCCAGGTCATAATTAAAATACAAATTAGAATTTGTTCAATTGCATAATAAACAAATTTTAATGCCATATAATTTACAATGCTCATGTACTCCTACAAATTTTTAACAAAAGCACAGAGCTTATTCTTATGAAACACAGTCCTTTAAAAATTGTCAATACTAGTTAGTTACACCCTTCTAATCCCATCAAATTTCTCCAAAAAAAAAAAAAAAAAAAACCTATTCTTACTACTTCACAGAATTATCATCTTCCAGGTCAGCAATAACATATATCTTGTCAAATTTAATGGCTGATACTTTGTGTTTAACATATTTGTGATGTGACACTTAGCTGACATTATTATCTCTTTTTATGTACAAGATGGGTAAGGCAATGATCCTGAGAATCTTCAGCAGGTTTTTGAAACTAGCAGTTAATTGGTGGGATTCTCACCCTGACTAAGTATATATGCTAATACCTGTAAACTAAGCAACTGCACTGAAGATAGAAATGTGTAATAGGAGGGTCATGCTTGGATTTACCTGTCATTCTGGTCTTCTGAATATGTGCTGCTTGTCAAGACATGCCAGTTGCCGCTGCGCTGTCTCTCAGGTACATGTTTGTTTAAAAAGGAGCATGGTGGTGAATGAAAGCAGGAGACAGGAAAAGTGGTGTTGCAGGACTGTCCTGCTACAGTGGTGTATATGGTTAGATTTCTAAACTTCTGTGTAAAAATATGTAATTATTTATTCCTAGTCTTTAAAATATATTTTTATATTTTAATTTTTTTCTTCATATTCTGTAGGGATTTCATATTCTTGTAGGTTGCTAACCTAAGTTTGCAGATCAAAAATTAGAGAAAAAGGAGGGCTGCAAGAACAGCCAACATCTTGGCCCTAGACTTTCAAGGTCAGTGAAGACTCAGGATATAAGAGAATCTATACTGTAATATCATGCAACTCAATTGTGTCCCAAATTTTCTGATCAAGGAGATTATGGGGCCAAAGAGGAAAGTGATCAATGATGTGTGCCTAAGAAAAGTCACATGGAGAGAAAATATTCTGTCTAGTTTTCACAGAGAGCAAATTGGTCAAGCAATGGCCGTGACTCATCCACATGGCTGACACTGACAAAGGATCTACAAACTGCGGTATAGTGTTTCAGGATAAACCCTGGGTATTTGACTGACCTTATCAGATACAAAAGCTACACTTTTTGTTATATAGGTCTTGCTTTATCTTGGTCTTGAACATCCAGCAGAAAAGTACAAAAGAAAGTATAAAAAGTAAAGCCATATTAATATGCTGAGCTGTAAAAGGCTCAAGTCAACAACTTCTGACATTGCCAGTCTTACAGAAAAACCACTACTATTATGGACTACTGGACTATATTGGAATATTTTGCTGAATTCACTTACCTATAATATTTAAATGGCAATGGAATACCCTTCTCTGACAAAACTAAACAGAAAAAGGGGATAAATGAATGACCATTTTGGATCTGTATACTCAAAATAGTTAGGTTATATATACAGCTACATTCTCTTAATTCAATAAATAGAAAAATTTGTTCTGATAGTGTTTGTAAATAGGATATCATGTCTGATTCTTGTACAATGAATAGCCACTAAGACAACAATATGCAATGTATTAATTATTGAAACTGTCCTACTAATCGGATTTGGAACTGTCTCATTGTTATCTGCTTCTCAATAAAATTATTAAAAAATAGATACTGTTTTCTGATTATCACTGAGCAAAACGTGTATAATATCCTTCCTAGTGGCTTTGTTTTTTTCATTTGAAAGAGCTGAGAATCAAACTGGGCAAGTACTTTATCATTGAGCTATACCCTCAGCCCGGAACTGAGTGGGTAAGCATTTGACCTACTCATGTGAGGTCTTGGATAGACTCTCCAGCACCCATCTGCCCCCAAATTATAGCCTTCTTTCTTTTTTTTCCTTAATCTATTTTGTACAAGGTCTCACTACGCAGCTTAGACTCATAGTGATACTCCTGTTTTTGGTCTCCCCAGTGCTGGGAATACATGCGTGTGCCACCACGCTCGGTCCCAGTGGCTGGCTCAGCACACCTGGGGGAGGGGCCGGTGCATTGTGTGGTACTGGGGGTTGAATCCTGGTCCCTGAAAAGGTCACCTATTTTTTTTCCAAAATTTTACTTTATGAAAGTATTATTGTTTTGTGGAAAAAATAGCCTAGAGATTAATAGATTAATGGTGACAATAGCAGCCCCAGTCAGAGACTGAAAAATCAAGTACCTTTCAAAATCTTTGCTGATACAGAAATCCCAACAGTGACATCTGGATTATTGCTCTAGGAATAAATTCAGCCCAGAGGGCAGACACTAAATAAAACAAGAGCAAGAATACCATGAAATCTACATTTCCCCTTAAAAATTTCTGTTGCTTGCCTTCCAACTTCCACATATCATTTCAAAGTCTTCTCTGTTATTTTTAGATAAGGATTTTATTCAGTCATGAGGTACTGTATTATAAAAAGTATGATGGTTATTTTTAACATCTTACTGGTAAGTTTTTTCCTGTAGTTATTGAATTGAAGTGACCCTGAGAAGCGTCACCCTAAAGTCCAAAGCAAAAATTGCAAGGTGGTGGTTTTGGAGTCATGACAGTTTCATTGCATTTTCTTTGGTGAGAGGAGTGGCTCGGCCTGCCCTGGGGTGGGGCTGGCACAGAATGTGGTGCCTGGGATCGAACCGTGGTCACTGCGGTTGCCTAAGCTTGCCTAAGCAGGCACTTAGACTGCTGAGCTATCTCACCCACCCGCTTAGTGCATTCTTGACTCTATACAATTACAATTCACTTTAAAAGGTTAGGGTTTCTAGCTCCTCTTGAAAACTTGGAAGATCTAGCTGCACTAGGCCTACATTCTTAAATGGCAGAAATTACAAAAGCTCAGTAGCAACAGATTCTCAAGGGGAGCTTAGGGTAGGCTGTGCTGACACAGCTGCCTCTCTTTGCACGCTGGCATGGCGTGTGTGTCACCCTCTGCTCACCTCCCACATCACTCATGGTGTCTCTCTCATATCCCGCCCCCCCCAAGTCTGTAGTTGTGTGTGTGTGTGTGTGTGTGTGTGTGTGTGTGTGCATGTGTGTGTGTGTAGACTCTGGTCAATGATGCCTCAATGTGTAGTGCTACTGAATAATAGAAAAAAAGTTCTAAGCTCATTCAAAAGCATGGCAAAAAATCTGCAATTGTGCTATTGTTCTTTTACCTTCAGTACCTGTTTTTGTATTTCACAGTTTAGTATTTTGTTTCCAATTTAATGGCAGTCCCCATACTTATTTTAGCTGTAGGATCTAGAAAGGATTTATCAGGCTAATTCTGAGCAACTGGTTTACAAAGCCCTTGTTGACTCTTGGAGGTAATTTTAGATGTCAGATTTATTTCTCATGATTAGAGAGCAAAGCTATTTTAACCTATTACCACTTCTGTCCACATGATGAACAAGTCTTTGGCTGTCACCCTTAAAGAATAATGTATTTCAGGGCCGGGAAGATGGCTCAGTGGAATAAGCACTCCCCTGGCAAGTGCAAGGGCCTTTCAGTCCCTGGTTCCGAAAAAAAAATGTATTTCTTTGTGTGTGTGTGTGTGTGTGTGTGTGTGTGTGTGTGTGTGTTTGTGTATTTTTTAGGGAAGGGTCTATAGGGTGGTCAGGATCTCACTACTTCATGCTCATGTAACTCTTATGTATCCTTTCAACAGTCACTGCTGAGTTGACAAGCTGTGTACCCTTGAAGCTCCTGTGGTAGTGTACACTGGGGGCACATGCTATAATACTGGACAGCTTGCAAGGGTACAGATTGACAGCTTAACAAATATTCAGAGAAGCAATTTATGTCTAATGGCAAGGAAAGACTGAGAAGCTTTTGGGAATGGTTTGCATAGGACATTAACAAAATGAGTGATGGTTACTAAGAAAAAGCAAAAGGTTCTGAAAGCAAGCCAGAAGAAAAAACAAGGCTTAGACAGGATAGTCTAACTCATTGGAAGAAGTATGAACAGATCTGGTTAAAAGATTTTGAAAGAAAAGTTGGTGGAAAAAAATGTGACAGGGATAGGGAGGTAGCTCAGTGGTCCAATCACCTGCTTGAAAGCACAAGGACCCAGGTTCAGTCCCCAGCACCACATGCCAAGATGGCCATGGAGCCCCAGGCACAACATTCTGGTCACCAAAAACAGGCATGATGGTCCCTATCTGTAGTCCCAGCACTGGGAAGGTTGAGACAGGAGGATCAATGTGACTCCAAGCTGTGCAGCGAGACCCAGTACCAAATAAGTAAATGAATAAGTAAATGATTTAAAATATTAAAAAAGAAGAAATAAGACAAATCTTGAATTGCAAGATTTTGAACTCAAAGTTGTTTGATATAGATAAAATAAGTACAGAGGATGAAAACCTCTTTAGATGAACAGTTAGGAGTCTCTATCTTGGTGAACTGTTACAGGCGAACATCTATCTTATTTCTTAGTTTTTCTGGGGGATGGGGAAAATGCTAATAGGCATTAGTTTGTGAATTTGGTTTTCAGGCTCTCTGTTCAGACTGATATAAGCTATAGGCAATCAGCACAGAACCTGGACCTAGTGACTCTTCTTACTTCATTACATTTTTCTTATTTATTTTAAAGTTAACACTGAAACACTGCTTTCTGAGACAAATACTGCTTTAGAAATTTTGTCTTAAATTATTGTCAGTTTTTAATCACTATGCAAATGTTATTTTATCCTCCAGCAATAGAATGGGCTCCACTTAATCATCTCTGTAAACTTATGAAATAGGTATCCATATCATTCCTATTTTACAGATGATAAAATTCAAACCTTAGGGCTGATGAAAGCTAAACACAACTGCAGAGATGACGTTCAACAAACTTCCTCTGCACTGCTCTTACAATGGCATCTAACCCTGATTTTTTTCATTGTGTGATCCTTTGAATGGTAGCAAAAAGAAAAACCACACCTAGCATGTGCTTCCAAACTAGGTGTTGAAAGTAGGACTAGGTGATTTCAAAGATATCTTTAGTTTTTCTCCTTTATAGCTGACCCAACCTGCATGCCGTCATCTTCATCTCCTCTGCCCCTAGCGCCCCACGATACCTATAGTCTTTTATGCAGGACGATAAGGGGTTTGTAGAAGGTCCACCCCTCTATGAGTGCCTGATGAATTCTTGCAATCAAGTTTTCACTACCTATAAAAATACTCATCTCCAGAAGTTCTTTCTGATACTGTTGAACAAATGTTCAGTACAACCTTTCACCCTCCCAAAAGCACATGTCTCTGCCCATAGGGTCTTCATTTTTAGCAAATGCCCTTGGAGATGAGCTTGCACAAGCTTTATCCTTCTCATTTTTGCCTTTTTGCATTCTCTTTCAGCAGTTTCCCTTTCTCCTTTGTTCCTGTCTGAAAAGTGTCCTAAGAAGGAAGCTAATTATTCTGCTTGGGCTGCAAAGCTTGGGATCTTCAGTTTTTTTGCTTTTTTCTTCACAACTTTGAGGCTGTTTTCATTTTTCTTAATTTTTTATGGCCTCTCTAGTTTCTGCATCAAATGCCTTCATTCAAAAATATTTTGAATCCTATCTTAATTATAGACTGCTTTCAGATCCTTATACTACCCTAGCTACTACATGAGGTCTTTAATCTTTGTCCAAACAATCTCCACCCCAGCCTAATTAGCATTTCATATATTGATGTAACAAATAATATTTGAGTGCCTAGTATATACTATGAACTATCCCAAGATCAGCTATTTTAACAGTAAGGAAAAAATTTAAAAAGCCTTGCTCTTCTGACTCTTATATCATAGGAACAGTAAGGATATATATAATAAATAAATAATACTATATTTGGGGCTGGGGAGATAGCTCAGTAGAATAAGCTCTTGCCTGGCAAATGCAAGGTCCTGAGTTCAATCCCAGTTGCCACACTCAAAAAAAGTAATACTATATTTGAAAATTAATAAGAATTAGGAAGAAAAATTGAGAGTGGTAGTACATATCTATAATCCAAGCACACTTAGGAACTAAGACCACAGGATTGCAAATTCAAGTTCCTTGATGCACAAAAAATATAAAATAAAAGGGTAGGGATGAAGCTCAAAAGGTTCTGGGTTCAATTGTCAGAGCATAAAAAGAAAAGAGGGGCCTGCAAGACAGCTCAGAAGACTAAAGCACCTTCTTAGCCAAGCTTAGGGACATGCAGGGACCGCCATTCATTTCCAGCATCACATGCTATGCCAGCACCACTCCCAGGGCAGGCTAAGCCAGCCTGAAAGCAGGCGGATCACCACAAGTCCGATCTGTGGAGTGAGACCCTATAACAACCAAATACATTTTTAAAAAAGAAGAAAAAGGAGAAGGGGAAGGAGAAGTAGGAAAAGGAAAAAAAAAAAGGAGGAGGAGGAGAAAGAGCAGAAATAGAAAGAGGTTAAGGAGAAAGCATTCAGAAAGAAGTAAAAGAAGAAGATGAAGTGTTGGAGGGGACAGGCAGAAGCAGAAAAGAAAAAAAGAAAAAAAAAAAAAAACAAAAGCAAGATAGGCAAAAGCAATGGAGAACTGGATAGAAAGGTGTAATTTTAAACCACCCAAAGAAAAAAAAGGCTCATAGAGAAATACCAGTTATAGAAAATGTAGCTGGAACTGAGGAAGCAAGCCTGTGGGTATCTGGGCAAAAGGAAAGCAAGGACATCCTCTTAGACCAAAAAGTACCCAGCTGGCTATGCAAAAGCCACAAGGGAGTTGGTCCAGAGCAGAGTGAGAAAAGGGCAGAGTTGTAGGGGTGTTTTTAGGTCCGCATCATGTCACTTAACTGCTTCCACTGTGTCCCACTGCCTGAGAGCTGTCATAATGGTTTATGTCAGGCATTGGTAAGGGTGGCCCTTCTCTTTTCTTCTCATGTCATCTTTAGAGCAAAATTTAAATGTTTTTCATGCCTTTACCATTCACAAGCATTTGTTGTGTTTGTTCTTTACAAGCAATAGATGCTTAAACAGGGTTTTTTTGGAAAGTTAAATTTAATTAACTGTGTCATTAAAAATGCACAAATGTTAAAGTGTTTAAATTTTTCTCAATTATATTTTCAGGTGATAAAAATAACAATGACTGTCCAGTGCTTACTATCTTTGCTTTACATAGACTGTCACCTTAATTTTCGCCTTACTAATGGAAGCCTTTACTAAAAGTTACTGAACCCAGTTCTCTTTCCCTGGTGTTTTAGTTCCTACAGGTGACATCAAGTCCATAGCCCAAGTAGAAGAATAAAGTAAAATAAAATACATGCACACACACACATGCACACACACACACACAAAGAAAGTGAAATTGGTTATCTACAGATATAGCTTTGGATTACAGATCATCCACTGATTTCCAAATTCAAGGAGAATATTTCCTTTGTTTATGTGAAACCTCTTTGGGAAAAGTTAACAGTCAAAGATATGTCACTAAGTGGGGTCCGTAAGCCTCAGTGAATGCGTATTCTAGTGCGCTGCTAGGGAACACCGTCAAACTGCAGATCTGTGTTGGCTTTCAGAAACAGAAAATTCCCCACTCCAGCCATGCTCATTAAAGTTCTCAGTAACACACACTATGAAAAATAAAGTGCTGCTTTAAGTGAGCAGGCCAACCTCTAACTGTGGTTATTGTCTATTTAAAATATTAGCAGTATTGTGATGCAGTTTTTCCTATATGAAAAGCATTACCCCAAGACTTTACCCTCCAGGAGTAGCTACATTTCAGAGATGGGGGGCATGGCTTTCCTATGGGTGGAGCAGAATAAAGACAAATAGCTTACAGGAACTCTGTCAGATTCTGCAATAAATGCAAGTCACATAGACCCCAGATACTGTAATGTGCTTTGTTGAGGCGTTTGATCACCCTTGATTACCCCACAGGGCAGATGGCTGAGTATGAAAACACCATAGTAAGGAATATATGGGCCCCTAACTAGGCTATGTCCTAAGCAGGTATGTCCTTGTCAGGTCGCCTAACACTTGTGCTCTTCGTTTTTTCATCTTTAAAATGGGAATGACATGGTTGCTCAAATAGAATTGTATGAGGATCTTATATCTCACTGAGCATATAAGAAGTGTTCATGTTATCATCACCATCAACATCATGGTCATTCATAGCATCATGACCATCTATCTAATCACTGAATCCATTTTTAACGAGGCTGTAGTTCTTCCCTCAGTTGTTTATTTTTAAAAAATTTTCTCAGTTTACTAAGATTCTATAGGTTAAAGGGGAGAACTTAAAAATATATTTCCAAGGCTCTCTGGGTTGGCTTAGTTATCCTAAATACACAAAGCAGTATTCTCCAGCAAAGGCTCCCTAAGTTCTGCCTGTGTAAGGGGGGAAAAAGATTTTACATTTAGCAAAGCACTCTTCTGTGACTTTAAAGTGTACCTCTGTGGGCATGCACAGCAGAAGCTCATCTGAAATATCAGGAACTTTGAAATGTGAATTCTGACTTTTAAATCAAGTACATTTGCGGAGAGTGTATGTTCTTTCCAACTTTCTAATTTTGTTGCATCATGAATGCTCCAGCTGGAAGCGCCAGCTAACAGTTGGTTTCAAGTGTTTAAACTTAAGTTTGAATGTACTTTTAAGTCTTTCCAATTTGATACCAAAGGCTCATTGATAAGAAAAGCATATTACTGACCTTATTACAGCATGACACCATCTTGTTGGATGTTCCCAGCAAGGTGTTAGGTGGGTAAAGGCTAATTTAAAGTCTGAAACAACTTGAGTTAGGCCTTGTTACTCATTTGTGACATAGCAGGGTTCATTTTATTAGCCTAAGAATAAAAATGAGTATTGTTAATTGGACAAATCCCAAAAGACCAGTTTGGCACATTTTCACAATCTACAGTATAACAAACTTTGCCAGAGGAGGTACCAGAGAGCTATATCTGGATATACTTTCCCAGTGAGGAATAAGGCAAACCTCTTGAATCCACCTGGCTATTTCAAGATTCTGAATGGCAAGTGTTATGTAAAGCTCCAGTCTTCTTATCCAACCTGAGGTTTATACGTCTTATGTACTTTAGAACAGTGCTAATGATGACAAAATTGTTGCCATGTCTTTCAGGTGCACAAGATTGTCATATTTAAAATACTTCTAAAATCTTCACCATATTTTAAATATGGTTTAGCTTAAATACATATAATCTCATCTCTAGATTAAGGAATAAACTTAAAACTCCTCTGGCTGAATATGTAATGTCCGCATGTAACTTCTGTACCATCATTTTTAGGTATATTAATTTGAGATTGAGTTTCTACTTGTTATGAAATATTTGTCATTAACTATTTTCCTGACTTCAATATTGTTTAATGATTTCATGTGACTGAAGTTTATAGAAATAATATAAAACAATGGAAGTGAATCATGACAAACAAGGCTGGATAAATAGCTTAACAGTAAGAAACTCATCTTCTCATGTGTGGCCTTGAGTTAATGCCCCAATCCTCCAAAACATCATGAAATATTTTTTAATTTAAAAATATATACAATAGTCCATACTCACAAACATTTTTGAAGTTGTAAGAAATTTAATCTACTTTACATTTTATCTCCCTGAATTTTATCAAAACAAACATTTTTAAAGCAGGAGGATCTTTACTGACATTCCCATAAACTTACTGTTCTTCATTACCAGCTCTGATATAGATCAGAATTTGTGAAGATAACAGAAAAAAATCTTGGTGTCTGATATCTTTTCATATCCTGGTCAAAAAGTCATTTTGTCTTCAATCACCAGACACACCTTGTGGAGGTCACAATTTTAGAGACAGCTGGTTAACACTCAGTCTCAAAGCAGTGGGGCATCCGAGTAAAGACAATGAAAGAAACTGGCTCTCCTGATGCCCAGTAAGATTCTTCACCTGTCTTCTGGAGCTGGAGAGAAAAACTTTGGATAGATAAGGCTTTGGACTTCTGAATCACATGCATTTTTAAAAACAATAACATTTTAAACATGTTAAAATTTCTGAAATCTTTTTTTCTAATTTCTGTATTTGGTATGGGGTCTCCCTATGCAGCTCAGACTTACTCGGTGGGGGGTTGGAGCTGGGGCCAGCAGAGCACGCATTCCCTGAGACTTTAACCCAAACAGAGCTTCTTGCACTTGCCAGGCAGGCATTTTGACCTCTAAGCTATCTCCCCAGTCCAAATTTCTGAAAGCTTGATCCTTAGATTCACCTTGAATGAAAGTACACAACTTATAAAACAGAGGCTATAATTCTACACAACCAAACATTGCATTTTAACTCAGTTTAAACTCATGAGAAAAATAAATATCTATAATGTCCTTCCCTATGATTTCAATAATAGGATTGCTTCTCTAATTGACTTTTTCATTATTGCTGTTGAAAATATTAAAGAATAATGATTTGCCATTTTTTTTTTTTAGTTTTTGGTTTTCAGATTTAACAACACCTGCCAACCTTACAAACAGGTACATTTCTCTAGGGAAACAAAATCATAAGAAATACGTGATTTAGCCAAGATCAAACACATATAAGTAAATCTAAAACTATCCTTCTACTTGAGAAAATACAACACAATCCATTATTAAAATTCCTCATAGTTATTTGCTACTATAATTTTCATTCTACCTCAAAAACTACATTTTTTATTAATTTCATTGAGAAACAAATAACAATGAGACAGTTCCAAATTCAATTAGTAGGACAGTTTCAATAATTAATACATTGCATGTTGTTGTCTTCTTAGTGGTTATTCATAGTACAGGATGTAGACATGATATCCTGTCCAAACACTATCAGTACAAATCTTTCTTCTCATAGAATTGAGAGAAAGTAGCTGTATATCTATCCTAACTATTTTGTGTAGACAGATACAAAATGCTCCTTCATTTGTATCCCCTTTTTTGTTTAGTTTTGTCAGAGAAAGGTATTTCATTGCCATTTAGATATTGTAGGTGCATGAATTCAGCAAGATAATGCAATAGAGTCCAGTAGTCCATCATAGTAGCGGGTTTTCCGTAGGACTGACAATGTCAGAAGGTGTTGAGCTGAGCTTTTTATGGCTGAGCATATTAATATGGCTTTACTTTTACTCCTCATTTCAAACACTATATTTGAATAGAAGTTCCAGCATTATTTTACGCCTTTACATTTTTGCATTAACAGAACGCTTTCTATTATTCCTTTCTATGCTCTTTCTTAAGAAACACACATGTCATTTTGGAACAGTGGCAAGTAGATTGCCTGACTAAAGAACCTCCACTCTCGTTTTGTTAAGACCGTATTCAGTGTCTCAGAAGTGCTATGAGTTCCAGCAGCAAAAACACTGAATCACTATTTCAAATGTTTTTGGTATTCTTGTAGTACAGTGATGATTCTGGTGACAAGTGATGCCTAACTAGAAAGGTCATCGTGAATGTAGGTCAAATTTGGAAATAGCTACATTAACTTCTATGTTTCTCTAAGTCTTTAGCTAGTTTTAAAATACATGTTTCTTACAGAGTTCAGTTATCACGTAATAATGTGTAATGTTTAATGTCCCTAGTTAAATACAGATTTGTCACTCGAAAGGAAGTATTCTATTATGTAGTGATGATAGAGATATTATGTATATTGTCACATGATTCCTCTTGCATTACATGTTTCTAATATTCTCTAGAAAATGTATGTTTCAAACCTGGAGTCGTAATCCCTATCTCTTAGTGGGAATAAAGTGAAAAGCTTGATTTCAGACGTCAGGGTTGTACCAATCAAATCTGAATCCTAGGTCTCTTTATCATGGCTCATTTTCTATTTGATCTTGGATATCTTAAGCTTACAGTCATGTAAGTGTCACAAACATAAAAATAATACTTAAAGGCACTTTATGTGCTTTTTTAGGAGTCAAAGCTAGCACGTAATGTATGATTTGTCTATAATTACTATCATTATAAAATTCAAACTGCTATACACCAACAAATGTCAATTTACTCATTCTATTGAAAGTACATAATATTCTTTCAAAAATCATTCCCATTCTCCTGATGATAATCAAGGTCTTTTTTACTTTCTGAAGAATTACTGCAATGGCACCAACGTTTATGGAATCCTCACTGAAATCTAGTGCAAGTCAGGGATCCTGTATTTCTCAAAGTGAGCCAAACACAGTTGCTCGAGAAACATTCAAACTATTTAGGGAGAAAGAAAACAGGCAGAGGTTTGTAATTACTATCACCAGAGAAGAACAAAATCACTTGGTGAGGGTTCAGAAGAAATCTGGGAAAAACAAGGGCTAGGAGGAGGTGCTCAGAATACTGAGATGTGATCCTGTAAGACCAAAGTGGAAAAGAGACAAGAGAATTAGATGTGCACTGCTTTAATTGCATGAATGGGTCTGTACTCGGGAATTTGAATTATTTGCCCTTAAATATTGGAACAAATTTTGAGTTCTTTCCTATCACATTTACAATACACAGTTTGACAGACGACCATGGTATAATTGTTGGCATTATTTTTAGAACATTTTAAGCCTTTTAAGCAAGTGATGAGTAATATCACTTGAGACACAATATTTCATTGATTGTTTCAAAGTGATAAAACGTGATATTCAAGGAAGGAACCAGATGTCTCTACCCAATAGTGTGTCATTTATTTGACTGACTGAAATGATACTATCCAACCTATTTTACTACTGTGCCTTATCTAGGCATACTCCGATATGATGTCCTGAAATGTCCAGTGCACTGACACAAGGGAGGGAAACACCGAATATAAATCTAGTTATGTCTCATTTCCAAAGAGAATACTGTATTCATTGCAGTCATTGCTAACAATGATAACATACTGAATATGATCAATGTTGCTTGATATTTCTTCCTGCTCCTCCTTATTGTAAAATCTCCTAACATTTAAAAAAAATTCATGCAATGGCCTTAATAAATGAAAAATGTTTGAACTATAATAGTAATGAGCATCAAGACACAACCTTTAATTCAATTTTGATTCTTGTGAATTTAAAGTCTAAGCTTTAAGCTGCATCGGCCTTTAGAGTTATCTAAAAAGATATGAGATTATAATTTTGAAAGTAATAGTTTCTGTGCCCCAAAATCACCATGTCTGATAGAATCTACCATACATGATCTCTCCTTTCAACTCCATTGTGTTATGGTTGCCAGGGACTAAAAATAATAGCCATATATATTCTAAAACTGGGAAATATTGTATAAATACTTTGAACCAGGTTAATTGTTTGGGTTAGGTGGTAAGAATTTAACAAGCTCTCTTGTAAGATGCAAAATATAACATTTTTAATATAATTCAAAAATGCTACACCATTAGCAAATTTTATTATGCTAGTCCTGAAGTAAAATTCTAGAGCAGTTTATCCTATATAAATTAGAAATAAGATTAAGCTGCAAGAAGTTTGAAACTGACTTATTTATCCCTGATAATTCAAAATTCTTTCCTTTCTTTTGTTCTCCAGTGGCTTTCATATAATCATCTGACAATGTTTTTAGTAACAATTCACTTACTCTACTTTAATAGTTCAGAAGGGGTCACGAGTGCCATATTGTTAGCATTCTTTGTTCATTGACAGTCTTATTACATGAAAACCTACTAGTCCAGTTAGTTAAGAAACAAGTTAAGAATAATACTATTTTTAAGGATAACTTCTCATCCTTAAAGAGAGCAACCAATATTTAACTATTTTAATAAGCCAAAATTCTGATTTTTAAAGACACCAAAACAGATTTGTTGTATCATGTTCATCCAGGAAAAAAAAATCTAACTGAATGAGCAACAATTTTCCAATTTGTTAAAAGCTTTTGACAGGCTCAAAAAAGAAACAGATTCTTAAATGTTATGGAAAAAACTGAGAGCAACAGTTTTTAAACCTCTGACACAATCGCTGAGAAACAGATTCTGCTCGCTTCAAAGAAGTTGGAAGTGATCTTTATTTTTCAAATATGCTGACAGTCGTAAAGTAATGGAGTTTTTTAAAGGAAGAGGATCCTTGCAAACATTTACATTTTTACATATAGAATTCTGGAGCGTTTATGCGGTACAGGGATGATGGGGCCGTCGTCATGTATAATTCAGCCCTTTTCCCTCCACACGCGCACCAGGAAAAGAAAACACACCGTAGACCTCACACAGTACGAGCTTCCCCAGTGAACAGCAGGCAAAGAGGAATCTCTACCCGTGAGGTCAGTAACCTTGAGGGATGAACAAGGACTGAGGGTCCCTTCCCACGGATCCGCAGCAGACTGCACATGGCTGCCAGGTGTTCACTTTTATTTAACAATTTATTTTAACAGCAATGATTGAAATATCACTTTGTTCCCCCTCATCTGGGGCTGTAAGAGACAGTGTGCCCCTCATGCATATGCCCACTCAAACTCGCCACCTTCACCAGCACAGCACTGGGACCTGTTACAGAACCGATTGACAATTTCAGTTTTACAGATGATTCTTGTACCCTGGAAAGGTAAAGCAGGAAGACTGCAAGTTTGAGTCCAGCCACACAATTTAATGAGTCAGATCTTGTCTCAAATCAATATAAGAAAGAGAAAAGAAAGTAGAAAGAAAAAAATACAGACTACTTTTAAAATTTTGAATGCAATTGTGTATTAATTGAAAACTCACTAAAAAGGAAAAGAATTGCATAAATATTGAGTTAAATGTTATAAATTTTTAGAAATCCTGCAAATACACCCAACCAAAGAAAATATTTTCAGGTTTAAATCTATTCTAGTGTAGCAGGCAATTTTAAGAACATAATACTTAACAAATTATGAGGGTAATTGTCATTTAGAGAGTAACTAACATGTACCAAATATTCTATATGCACTATTAAATTTAATTTTCATGGAATGCATATTATGCTTATAATTTGATTTCCATCTTACAGATGAAGAAATTGAGACTCACAGAAAATAAGCAGTTTTCCCATAAGTGACTGCAGAAAACAGAGATGAATTTTGGTTCCATTAGACTCAGATTTATTCCTCTTTCTAAAATCCAATTCTTTTCATTTTACTTAAATGCAAATAATTCTTAGGGAGTCTCTAATCTGGTCCAGTTATGAAATGCATGGGACTGTTACATGAAATGCAAAAGTACTTTTGAGAAAATGTGTCATATTTTTCAATGAGTAAAATTTATAAAATGAAAGTTTAAAAAGTGGTATAATGCTGTTATTTAATCTGCACAACAACCAAAATAGACTCATTCATCCTGAGAAAAGAATAATAGGAAGAAGAAATATTTAAATTGTAGTAGACTTAATGCTTTTAAGTTGTCATGGCTTTCAATTCATAGTATTATATGTCAAGGTATACCTCATTTACAGAACGAGGCATTAATTTAACAGGACAAAAACCTGTCATTGTTATTTGCAGTATTCTATTCATGTGTAAAATGCTAGCTTCTTCTACAGATTAAATATTTTATGGATATGAAGTAGAAACTAAAGAATAACAGCTAAAAACTTAAAAGCAAGGCATTAGAGAAAAGGGGTGCTAGAAGGCATGATGCCTCATCCACTGGCACCAAGTGTGTGAGCTTTAACTCTAATTGGTACATGTTCTGAAAGCTATGAGAACAATAAGGTGTCATCTATTTAGATAACCTAAAACATCACTCTCAAATTGTGAGTAAAATACCTTTTAAAAATAAGTACTTTTTGCTTTTTAGAAAATGAAGCACAAATAATATGAAGGTATTTTTAGATAGCTACTAAGAGATGACTGATTAAAACTAGATACAATGGTAATACAATACATGTTAGCTGAGAAAAAGTGGCATGAATTGTCCATTTGTAAAAATTTTTCAACTATAAAAAACTAGATATTATCATTTTTATTCTGTAAAATTTTCTTATAAGATAAACAGTGCAGAAAAATCACACAAAACAAGTATTGTATATAGCAGAATAAGTCAGACAGTCAGGTTTTTACTTAGGTCAAGAAATATAACTAAAACAATTTCCCCAATAGCTGGGTTTTTTTCTATAAAATCTTAAAACATCTTTGTTCCCCCCTTCCATGACTCTGATCTTAGAATCAATTTCTAGAATTTATTTCCAGGTTTATTATCAAATTGTTTATAGTTAGACACCACAATTTGGTGGGCTTGCCCATTTTTAAATTTGAAATGTGTTTAAATCCCTTTCCATCTGTAGGTATTCTTTTAAGTTCTTGCTTTTTTCTTACAGTTTATTTGTACAGATACTGAGAACATTTTACTAATTGCACATCATGATTTAATGCAGCATAATTCTTTGTCCTTCATATTTCCTGCAAGTTGCTGAATGGAGTGAGAGTCTGTACCAGATTTTGCTTTCTACAACACTGTTTCAGTGTTGCTTTTGGAAACACAGAGAGAGGTGGTATACTTTTTCTGAGGAGCTACATATTGTCTAGTTCATTCTTTTTTTTAAGATATTTACATTCACAGGTGCTCAGTGCCTAAATCTACTAATTTATTAGTGGTTATAAGTTTCTAGTATCTCCTTGCATGTATTAAATGAAATAGTTTTATAGATACTTCTCCATGAACTATCATTTAAAGATAGTTTATATATGGTTATATAAATGGAAAAAAAACAAGACTAACAGTTGCTTATCTTTTCATTTATTTTTCAGTTTTTAAGATAAATTTTTTCTCTTGTATTATTTCTTATTATATAACTTCCACGTTAAAAAACTCTGCTTTTGAATGACTCAGATTGATATAATTGCAATAATCTGAAATTTCTTATCTACTATATGCGATATTACACATGTGATCATTTAGAATAAGAATACTATTTATGTGACTTCCAGTAATCTTTCTAGAAAATGTATGCTTTCACCTATTTCCTTAGTCTCCCACGTTTTTATATAATATTTTTATCTACATTATGCAAACATGTAGCATTTGATTTCTTTTTCCTTTTTTTTTAAATGTTTGGTACAGGGTCTCACTACGCATCTTGGACCTGCAGTAATCCTCGTGTTTCCAGCTCCTCGATGCTGAGATCACAGACGTGTTCCACCATGCTCAGTCTCTTGATTTCCTTTCCTTTTTTTTCTTTTCTTTTCTTTTCTTTTTTTTGTGTGTGTATGTGTGGAACCAAGGATAGAACTCAGGCTGTTGCACTCGCCAGGCAATAGCTTATTCTACTGAGCTATTTCCCTGGTCCTTTGATTTCCTTTTCAACCTTTATTGATTCTTATTTCTACATTAAGCATAATTCTCAGTGCTCACCTCAACATTTACTTTGACACTTCCTCTCAGTCATTACTTGTTCTAAGCTCTTCGTTTGGTAAATTCCTTAAGATGAATGCATATGGACAGTACTACTGTATATTAAATTGTTATTTTTGTACTATTAGAAAGATGTAGGAGTCAAAGTACTTTTTCCTGCTCCAGAAAGCTCCTTTTCTGTTGTTTACTGTCATCAAGACACGTGGTCTCTTGCTTCACATGATTTCATGGAGTTTTCCCCTTAACTTATGTTTAGATAGGCTTTTCCTTTAATCTTTATAGTCAATTTGGATCTGACTCTTCTCCAGTGGTTTTATACTCATCTATGGCCCTGTTGTAAGAAGTACGAGAGCGTTGGGGTAGACTGCTGCCACTACAAGCGCTGGAAAAGATACATATAGATGTAGATATAGATATAGAAACAGATATGTTTCATATAGTGTGATCTTTTGCAGATCCATCTTCCTCAATAACTTTAGGCACCTTTTCTGTATTAGTTGTGGAAGCCCAGACCTCAGACTTCAAAAGGTTGCTCATTATTTCCAAGTTCTGAAGTTCTGATGAGACTTACTTACTATACACTATGCAAATTGTTTAAGTGATAAGAATAAAATTGCAGCAATTACAGTCTCTCGAGAACATTTTCTGAGTGAGAACACACACATCATTAAAGTATGTAGATACTTGTTAATAGCAAGACTTTATACTGCATAGTACCTTTCTCTAAAAGTCTTTGAAAATACTATCTCATTAATCCACATAGGCTTTTTCATTAAATTATGAAATCGCTGTATTTTAAAATTAACTACAATAGAACATTGTATCTTTTATCCATGATAACTTAATTCACTCCTCAGTATATGTAATCTCCTCTGAAATAGCACACAGTCCTTTGTGTAATTTATTTTCATGGGAAAAGCTATAATATTTGTGTTCAGCATACATTGCCACGTATTTTTTAGAGATGGAAATTGTCTGTCTTAGTTACACTTCTTTCATTCCCAACACCCAGAATTAAGGAAGAAAAGGTTTAGTTAGCTCACAGGTAGTGGAGGTTTCAGTCCATACTCAGCTGGTTCCAAGGCAGAGCGGCGCACGGCAGGGGGCAACTTTTCATAGCCACAGAAAACAGTAAAGAGCAAAGGGCGGAGCAGCAGCTGCAACAGTATAGCCAACCTCCCTACCCTGCCTTACATTTCTGTGCAGATTATCTGCCTCAGGGTGAGTGCAGCACTAACACTCATAATCTTAGCATTGGATCACGAATTAATCACAAACTCTAGAAGCCACCCCAAGGACTACATGAGACTTGTTTTCTTAATAACTCTTGCACTTCATTTGTAATGTTTCTTTTTCCCTTCTAAATTTTCTTTTGCCAGATTATTTTAAGCGAGTTGGTTACTTTGCAGTGTTTCCTTTTATTGGATTTTGTTTATTTTTTATTTTATTTTTCTTTGTGTGTGTGTATTTTAGGGAAGGATCTACAGGGTGTTCAGGGTCTCACTACTAGATTGGACTCATAGTTATTCTCCTGTTTACAGTATCCCAAGTGCTGGGATTACAGGCGTGTGCCACCACACCCAGTCTCAATGTTGTCTCAGTGCACCTAAGGGGTAGGGCCCACACGGCAGGCCAGAGGATCAAACCCCCGGCCCCTGCACCTGCTTGCAGGCACTTTAATCCACTGAACTATTTGGCTGGCCCTTTGCTTATGTTTATTTTTTAAACAGCTTATTTGTAAAGAAATGTAGCATTAAAGAGTATGTTCTTCATTGTCATGGAGAGCACCTCGTAACTTATTACACTACCTTTTTACTACATAATTTATTATACTCCACACTTTAACTGATATCTCAAAAGTAGAAGTATGTATGTGTGTGCATGTGTGTATCACATGGGCTTGTTAGGGCAAGGCTGATATAGTTTCTAAGTTGCATAATTCATTGTAGATATGGTATAACATTGATTATAAAATCTGATGCTGTTCATATCAATGCCAATTTTCCTTAAGTAATACCATTGTCGTAGACTTTTTAAATTGTTTTTATTTATGTATTTGGTACAGAAGCTCAGACTCATAGTGGTCCTATTGTTTTTGGCATCCCCATAACTGGGATTACAGGCGTGCACCACCATGCCTGGACTTGGTGGCCAGTTCAGCACACCTGGGGTGGAGCCAACATGGCATGTTGTGCTGAGCATCGAACCCAGGTCCCTGTGCTTTCCAAGTAGTCACTTAGACCACTGAGCTATCTTGTCAGTCCACCATCGTCATAGTCTAAATAGTAGGACGATACAAATTCTTTTTACTTGCAGAACCAAACACAATTGATCACATTACATTTCCAGTAGACCAGCAAGGGAACTAGACATCATAGGATAAAAAAATGGAGATTTTTTTTTTTTGTTTTGTTTTTTTTGAGCTAGGAAAAGACTATTACCTAATCTGAGCACCTTCAGAAAAATTAGTGTTGGCATCTATCTCAAAAGTCAGTATATTTTCACCTCTTTCACATGGTTTATCTCATTATTTCAAGTTAATTGATAGGAAAAGTAATGATATAACAGTATTTAACCTCAAAATTGGATATCTTCTAATTATAGACACTTTGGGAAGCAATTAACAAATTATATGAGTAATCTTAGTTTGCTATTGAACTAAGATGTGGGTTGAGGAAATGTAGGATCAAGGATAAAATTGACTTGAGTTCTTTATAAGGATAGATCTTGCTTCCCTTCCCCCCCCCCACCTCACTGAACTGTATAAATTCTTAGTATGCTGTAGAAAGTAAGATCACTTGGCTGGCCAAATAGCTCAACAGATTAAAGTGCCTGCAAGCAGGCGCAGGGTCCAGGGATTCCACCCCCAGCCTGCTGTGCTGGCCCCGCCCCCAAAGCACACTGAGACGGCCATTGAAACTGGGTTTGGTGGTGCGCACCTGTAATCTCAGCTCTTGGGAGGCTGTAAACAGGCAGATCAATACAAAGTCCAATCTAGTAGTGAGAACCTGATCACCTTGTAGACCCTTCCCTAAAAATACCAAAAAAAAAAAAAAAAAAATCATTCAAAGAATAATTTGCACATTAATAGGATAGTGATACTTCTCATATTCCTCAGACTTTCATATCTTCAATGAAATCACCATACATATTCTCTACAAGAAAAGGACTCCTAGAAACCATTCACTTTTACATTAAATCCTGTCTGTCATAAACCTAGACAAATGCAGGATGAATGAACATCAATATTTCCATCACTCATGTCGAAGCCCTAGAAATCACTACAGAAGTATCTGAGTGCAATAACTCAAGTTTGCATATTTCAGCTTTTGAATTCAGATGAATTACATTAGGCATCCTGTTCTGTTTTATTCAGCAGAAAATGTCCAGACCATTCTGGTTTTATCTTTTGGCTCTTCCTACTGTAACAGGTTCTAAAAGTCTGAAACAAGATACTTCCTTTTGAATAATAATGAAATACATAGCATATCTTAAACAGCAATGTCAATAGCAGTGAAAACAAAAGGAAAAGAAAGAATGAAAAAGGAGATTAGTATTAATGGGATGGAAAGTTAGTACTTTTATTGGCATAGAAATAGAAAATTATATTAAAAGTACCTAGCCTATAGTGATTTCCACGGTTAGTTGATTCCAGCAGTAATTTGGCGCTTCAACTCTGGAAGAAAAATTCCCTATGAATAGTAAGTTGCTGTGTATATTTTAGAACTATGCTTCAAAATTATGATTTCTGATTAAATAACTTCTAGAGATCTTGTGTTTCAACTTCATAATTTATTGTGTTGAAATGAAATCTCTATATGTCTTTTTTTTTTTTTTAAAGGTCAAATGGTCCTTTTTTTTAATTTTTATTTATTTATTTGAGAGAGAGAGAGAGAGAGAGAGAGAGAGAGAGAGAGAGAGAGAGAGAGGCCAGCTCAG
>NW_004524608.1:10226573-10234284 GCF_000260255.1 Octodon degus
TGGTGCTGGGGGATTGAACCGCGGTCCCTGATGCTTTTGCTAAGCTTGTTCTAAGTAGGTGCTTTAGACCACTGAGCCATCTCTCCAGCCCTATATGTCTTTTCTTAATCTTTTTTTTTGTACAGGGTCTCTCTATGCAGCTGTTATTCATAGCGACCTTCTGGTCTCAGCTTCCCAAGAGCTGGGATTACAGATGTGCACCACCACACCCAGTTTTATATGTCTTTTCTCTACACAACTAAAAGTGACAAAAGGGTCCTACATCTGGGTCACAAAACTGAAAGCCACAAATCAGCCCAGAAATTAATTTTGGCTGTAGCAACTAAACATATGTTCAGGAATAAATATGACAAGTCAGTTTGTATTCATTCATAAGGTGAATTCATCCACATTTAAAATTCATAATAACCAAGTGATGACTGAATTCCATTATTCCACGAATCAAACTCCACTGGAAAACAGCAAATTGATTTAAGTAGTACGTCTTAAATTCAATTAGTCTTGCATTTGCATTTAATGCAATAAAATAGCTTAGTAGGAGCTATAAAACTCTTAACTGCTTAATGAGTTTTTATTTCATTCTCCAATCTTTAACATTAGACCTACATATTATAAATTATCACTAGTAAATTTGTTTTTAATTGTTCCTCCATGCCATGAAATATGCTTTAATTAAAAATCAATTGATGAAACACTTGATAAAAGCAACTTGGATTGTGCATTCTTAGTTTTTATTTACTAGAAATTCTCCCGGGGTTATTCTACTTAGAAATCCATCTTTTGAATGTACTCGTCTAAAAGAAAAATCAGTCTGGTTATGTGTACCTAGAAACAGCTGCAATTTAAATTCACATATTCTTTATCAGAACTTTTGCCCCGCTCAGAAACTAGTTTGTCTTTACTAGAGATCTGCTAGTGCTTAAAACGCTGTGTGCTGGTGGGGGCAGATTTCAGGGTCGTGATATTTGACTTGGCCTGTTTACCTCTTTTGTGATGCAAATACTTCGAAGGTAGCTGATTTCAAGCTATCATGGTGACATCACTGAATGTAAAATTTAAAAAAAACTACATACACTTTATTTCCTAGAGAAGTATGTCTTTTGTATAGAACTTGCAGTCATAAATAGCTTGAAGAACTGCAAACATTGAAATGTAAACTAATTGGAAGTTGAGTTTTGCATCTTTTACCTTTGCATTTAGTATGATTTGCATAATTTTAAATTTGAATATTTTAATAGTAGGCCAGGTCATCGTCTTACCCAAGACCTGAATATTTAGAGAAATTTTATGGATAGTTAGCAACCATAACTAATATTTCATGGTAAGGATTTCCTCTAAAAAAAATCACACTTCTACACTAACATAGTATCTTCTGTGGCGCTAGAGTGTTCAAATACACAGAAGATTGTCCATGTTCAGTGTAGCGCTCGAAACCTCAGCTGGGGCTGCTCACATTCTAGCCAGGAGATTGACTCTCAGGAATTTTTTCTGGCCTGTGTAGATTTGCCTGGGAAACTGGTTGAGAACTAAATGCTATAGGTACATTTTGAAAAGAAAAGAGTGTAGAAGAAAATATGGCAGTGTAGAAGGGATTAAAGCAAACAGTATAAAGATATGTAGAGACAGACAGCTCTCTTAAGGATACAGTGTAGTTCAGACACTTAGATCAGTCTCAGCCAGATTCTCCTCTAAGACCAGAACTGATATCCATGTCTTCTCACTTTACATTTGCAAATCAAAAAGTCCCTTAGGGTACCTCGTATGACCCAACCATGTTACAGGTTTACAGCCTGACATGCCAACATTGGACATGCTGTCTCTGACAGCAGAACACAATATGATTTGTACTTTAATGCTGGCTAGTGAAAATTGTCATTATGAGTGAAGGAAGTGGTATTAGTTTTTTTTTTTTTAAATCAGTGCTAAAGGTGAAATAAAACATCATTTCTCGTTTGGCAGGAAATTTAATTACCTTGGGTATGGGTGTGTACTTTTTTAATGCTCAGTTAAAAGAAAATGTATTGCTATATTTCACCATTGGTATTGAGAGTTTCTTGCTAGTTAATGAGCATTCAGTGGCTGGGGATGTAGCTCAGCTGCACAGTGCCTGCCTCACAAGCAGAAGGCCTAGAGTTCAATATCCGTTACTCCTCTGACAAAATAAACAAATAAATTTAACCCTTTTGCCTTAACAGAGGAGCCTACTACATAAAGTGATCACAAAATATTATTATTTTTATGTTCACGAGATCATAAGATTTCCCCACTGTGTCCCACACACTTCTACTCAATAGCCAAGTGATTGTGATTTTCCACTTTTATCTCAATCCCCTTGACCTGGTTGATGGATCCCATTAAAATTAGCTTATGGCCTGGACAGTACTATTAGAGAACAACCACTGCTAAGTGAGCAGTTCTTGTTATCTTCTTTTTGCTTAGCTGTAATAAAATTCAAATGCTCAGGGAAGGAAAGGGTCAAGACTAGCTGAGCTGATTCTTACTGTAGTTTGAAATCTGCCCATCTTCCAGTCCCAGTCTCACTTCAACCTTCATTACTCAGCCTTTCTCATTAATTCCAGGGCTGCCACTTAGTCATCCTCTTGTCAAATACTTGGCAATGACTTCCTGTCAGTGAGTGTTTCTTACCATAGTACCTTGCACTGTTAATTTCCTAATATGATAGTTTATCTCCCAAGTTAAATAGAAAATTTCTTTCAGATACTGCCCAGAGTATCAATAATGTCAGCCATACTCCCTAATTCTTCTTCTTGACATTTTAGCTTTTCGTACCAAAAAGTAGTATATTGCATTTAAGAAATAATATGCTAGGTGAATTTACATATGCAAAGCATTTACACTGACATGGTGGTGCATGCCCATGATGCCAGTGCTGCAGAGGCTAAGGCAGGAGGACTGCTGTGAGTCTGAGGCCAGCCTCAACTGTTCAAGACCACATCTCAAAAAATAAGAAAGTAAAATAAAAGCAAAGTTTAAAGCTTTGTTTTACTTTTTAATTGACAAGTAATATTTGCATGTATTTATAGTTGTAGTAGTGGTATTTATTGTGCAGTGATCAACTCAGGCTAATTAGCATATCCATTACCTCAACTGCTCATCATTTAAAGAAAAGCCCTTATATTCTAGGGAAGTAAACAATTTCCTACTGTGCCCACTTCTCTTTTTCTGGGAATATCTTTGCTGTGCTTTATGTTTGCAATTTCTAACATGCTAGAGTTGTGTTATTAAAAGACTGAATTGCTTTTACTGAGGTACTTGACAGATTATAATTGTGGATTCTGAAGTGAAATAAAGGAGAAAAAATATTTGTAAAGAGGAAATTAGTGAAATAGTGTATTCAAAGAGCTAGCTGAATATTTAAGAATCATTTTAGACAGGAATAACAGAAAGATTTCAGACTAGATGAAAATGAAAAATGTGATGCAAAAATGGATCCTGCCAATTACCTCTTCTGTGGCTTGGCATGAGCCACCTCATTCCTCTGTCTCAAAGTCTGCATTTCCAAAATGAAAAAAAAAAAATCATAGGGATAAAGCAAAGGTTGTTTTCAGTCCCAATGTAACGTACTATCCAAATGAGAGATTTTTGACATTGAGAAATATTAGGTTAGGGGCTGGAGAGATGGCTCAGTGGTCTAAAGCGCCTACTTGGAACAAGCTTGGGGACTGTGGTTTGATCCCCCAGCACCACATGCCAGCCAGCCCCGCCCCCAGGTGGGCTGAGCTGGTCACACACACACAATAAATAAATGTAAAATAAATAAAAATATTTAAAAAAAATATTAGGTTAACTTAAAAAAGATCTAAGTTTATATAAATGTTTAGCAAGCTACTTCTTAGTGTCTGGCATGTCTTTAAATTAATAAAAATATATACAGTATCTGAAAAGATAATGAGGGTTGTATTGAAGAAGTACATGTAAGAAACAATATTCTCATTGCTACCCCTAAGAAGAATTACCTCACTATATATTAAAAGTTAATGTGTCTCTTTGTAAATGAATACACAATAATCACTGTGCCAGGACTTGTAATAGGGTTTCAGCACACTCAGTGAGAAAGCCCTCAGGGCATGACCTTTCTGCTCCCAGTAATGCTTATATTTTAGTTGTGTCCTTCACCCCTCACGATTTCATTATCATCTTTTGTGCCTATTTTTGATCTATGTCTTTGAGAAGAAGAAATGGCAAAAATCTATATTTGTATATATCAAGCATGACAAATTTTATGCAAGACACTATGTACAAAGGTCTGATTAAATTTGAATTACTTATTGATAAATTATTTATTGGCAGTGTTTCTCCATAATGAACATCCAAGAAATGACCGTTCTTTAGCTATATCTTAATGTTGTGATACTGCAGAAACTTACATGGGCTTATTTGTGAAGTCTCAAATTTAATTTTAAATTGGTTCTTCACAATTTCCTTTCTTCCCTCTGATTTAAGAAGCAATTGATGTGTATTTACAAGTATAAATTATAAAAACCCCAAAAGGTGGGAAACTCATATATCATATCACCACGTGGAATAGCCATGAATATTTCCTTAAACTGTTTTCTATGTTTTATGTTACTATAATTGTATCTTTCAAAAAGTAAATATTATTCTACCAACCTACAGCTGTTTCTGTAAGTCCTGAAATAATTTCAGACCGACTTCTGCCATGACCAGTGGTATACTAAATACATGTAAATTGTTACAAATTTTGCAGAACTCTTAGAAGTTTTCTTCCTCCTTTTTGGAATAGTTCTAATAGCTGCGTAGGAAGTGTGCAACGTCAACAGCTAAGGTTTTGTGATTCTAAATTTCAGTGACAAATCTTTCATTTGTAAGCACACCATTTGCATTTGTTTTTCTTCCTGATTCTGTTGCTTGGATTACTCAAAACTGAATTGAAAGAGGAAGAGTCTGGCTGTGTGGTCCTGACTTCATTTACTTCCTGTACTTTGAAGTACACGCTGTGTTCTAAGATCTGATACTTTGTAGGGCCAAAATGCACTTTTACGGCTTTACCTTTATGAACACATTATGGTGATATATTCATGCAAGCATCCTTTAAAACAGAAAATTTGCAAAACTACAGATGAATAATTAATTTTCATTAACAGGAAAGGAATGTAAGTATCCAGGAGACATGATTTTCAGAATTTATATGACATCTTTTTTTTGTTTGTGTTTTTTAAAATCTAATGTTTCCCAAATGGATTAAAAACAAGTTTCATTATAATGAAAAGCCCAATTTTGACTTAACTGTCCATATGCTATTCCATCATGCTTACATGTTACATCAATCATAAGCCCCCACTGTGTTCCCATCACATATATGTGAAGTGGAAATCTAAATTTATCTTCAAAATTTACGTTCAAAATCAGCACTAGTAATTCATCAATATGATGTACTTTTAGTTTTTTGGTTTGTTTTGTTTCATTCTTTACATGTTATTTTTTACCTAAACTAAATTAATGTGAAAAGTCTGAATATGCTGCTAACTAAAAAGTGTGACTTTTGGGGTTGATTAAATCTGCATATTTTCTTTATTTCCTATGAAATTAACTCATTCATTGAAATTTATTATGTAGAACAAAGTTCAAACATTGTAAGCCCAGAGTATTTTTTTAATTATAACAAAATGAACATCACATATAATCAACATCCAAATCAAATAAATCATTGCCACGAACCTAGGAATCTTCACAGGCTTATTTCATTCATTACATGATGCTTTGCCAAGTTGTATGTGGTGCGTTTATGCTGCCGCACACCCCATGCCTGTGGCAATTTCTGCTTCTCATTGTGAGCTACCATGACACTTTCTCTCTTGTAGTATTATGTGGTGCCATAAGGTTTTTACTTTAGAGAAAAATGCATTCCTTGTATGCTAAGTCCACACTTTTCATACCAATGGTAGTGTGTGTTATTTGCTTACTATTTTATGGCTACTTTTCTAAGTAGTTAACTTGAAGTAAAATTGCTTAATCTTCAGAATAAGACTACAAGATGGTTATTCTCTTACTGTTCAATTTTTACAAATGAAGAATCAATAGTACACAGGTTATATAGCATGTGAATTTTAGTTCTAGAATTCAAGACTAAATGGTTGGATTCTGATGCCTATGGCCTTAGTTACTATTATGCCATTATAAAATTTTAAATTGAAAGTGCTGTGTAACACTAACTCCCTGAAAAATTCAAATGTAGAGCCAAGGATGTTCCTATAATTTTTTTTTTTTTTTTTTTTTTTGTGGAACTGGGGATTGAACTCAGGCCCTTGCCCTTGCCAGGGAAGCACTTATTCTACTAAGCCATCTTCCCGGCCCCTGTTCCTATAATTATTAGCAGTAAAGTGATAACCCACATAATGCACAGGCATACACTTATTTTATGGTTTGAAATTATCTTTGAAATTCAAAATCAGTCTTAGAAAACATTCTCATATGGAAATTCTGAATCTCTCCCCTCCTATAAAAATTGTTTGCATCACCTTTAAAAAACTGATGATAAAAAAGAGAAAGTTTAGTAATCTCCCTCTGTAAATGAGAAAATGACTGAAGTGTAATCTTGCAGAATGCCCCTGTAGCTTGCAAAAAGATTAAGCAAATATGAGTGAACAAATGAATAAAGACAATACTGTCTGTTATTTTTCAAAATTATTTAATGCATGCTAAATAATACAGACATCTTGTGAGTAGTATTATTTCTTTTGTCACACACTATGGTATACAAAGATTGTTATGAGAATATTATGAACAATCAGCATTTCACAGAGTGATCTTAAAAGGTAACTGAGAAAGGTGAATTAGATTCACAAATAGAGCGCTCTGAGCAACACAATTTATTCTTTTTTGATGAAAATTCTAACTGTTCATTCTCTATGTTTGTCCTTATTAATGCCTCAAGTTTGTGAAGCACAGGTCCCATGCTCCTGGAAGCATTTCTCTTCTTTGGTGTACAGCAGTACCCATGCTTGGCTCAGTCGTGCAGCAATGACTGCCTGGGTGCACTGTGACCTGGCATGGTAGTGGTGGGTTCCCAGCACACAATGGAGCTCAAAGTTACTTTTGCTTTTACTTTCTGTATTCGATTTAATTTTTTTCCTTGCAAAGCATTATCTTGCATTTGTATATATTAAATACATAGAGACTTAATAGTCTACTCAGAATATAGTGTTTAAATTTAGAAAAAAATTATTCTGAGCTGAGCATGGGCATACTGGAAAGGAGGTCCAAGCTACTAGAAAGAAGATCACTTAGCCTTAGAAGTCTAGAACTCAAGGAGATAGACTCACCTTGAGATACCTGAAACTTTCTCAATAGTGACTTCGGCAATGTTCCTTGTTTAGAAGAACTTAGCTATGAGTTTGTATGAATATGTGTAGACTTCTGAGAAGAAATTTAGTGCTTTTGAATAACACTTTCTTTGTTCTTGAAACACTATTACCTTTGGTAATAAAGCCCACTTTACACTTGTCGCCTCTGTCATTGGCTTCAGATTGTGGATTCTTAAGCTTTACTCAACCCTTAGTTTTCAAAGTCCTATGCAGAAAAGAGTTCCCATGCTTCAGGCTTTCACTTGAAAATTGTGGGCTGAATACATTACATTTACTACCACTGTATTTTTCTTTTATCTTTTTGGTTATAAAAACAAATGTAATATACTCACATTCAGAAATTAAAACTGTTCAAAACTGAATAA
>NW_004524608.1:10234384-10236760 GCF_000260255.1 Octodon degus
TTGCTGGGACAAATACCCAACACTCAAAATGAAGGAAGGAAAAGTTTCTTTTGCTCACAGTTACTGGAGGTTTCAGTCCATAGTCAGCTGGCTCCAAGGCAGAGCAGCACATAGCAGAAAGCAACCTTTCAGGGCTGCAGCAAGGAGCAAGTGCACAAGGGAGGGGTAGCAGCAGCTCAAGCAGCTGGCTTCTCTTCACTCCTTACATTGTAATGCAAATTACCTGCCCCAGGGCAAGTGCAGCATCCACACTCACAATAATCAATCACAAACTCCAGAAGCTGCAAAAGGCTTTGGGGGGACAACTATACATAAACCATAACAATAATATATACATATAGATATAGATAGATGTATTTATGTATTTAGTACAGAGTCTACAGGTTCTCACTACACAGATCAAATTCGTAGTAATCCTCCTGTTTTTCAGCCTCACAAGTGCTAGGATTACAGGCAAGTGCTACCATGCCCAATCTCATTTGCTGTCTCAGGGTACACTGGGAGTGTGGCCAGTGCTGTACATTTATATTTTTATAAAATGAAACTTGCACATTATGCTACAGCATAGAAATAACTATTTTGAGACTCTTCTTCAATCTTACTTTACCTAACTTTTCTAAAAATTATGTTCAAATATTAAGTATAAGGAATTTGATAAGGACATATGTGACATAGTTGACATTATGATCAGCAGTCATGATTCATTACAGAACCTAGGGAATAGAACCAATACCAGTACTGAAGACATGTGGGATATTTTCTAATGTCCTCTCCCACTTATATTCCTCTCAGTTACATCCCTTCAAATTCCATGAAAATTTTATGAACTATTGTCACAATCATTCAAAAGTGAGCAAGGATTTAGAATAAATAACCACAAACCATCCGAATAGCAGTTGAAGCAAAATCAGTATCCTTACTACAAAGTTTGATTCTTAGCAATTATCCCACTGTTTGTTCTGGATTCCCTTACCAGATATGAACTTTTGACTTACAGAATTCAGCTTCAAAGATAGAGTATGACCTTGGTGACATGATAATTTGTATATCTATCAGTATAATGTGAGTCTTACCCTCGCTGTCAAGATCCTTGAAGGTAAAAACACAGTTCTTATTCTACGCTGTAATATCTAGTTACTGAGGTTCAATATGCAGCTAATGAGTAGAGTGGATAGACTGGAGACTGATTAGATATTTACTAATCTCCTAGAAGCCTGGGAGGTACAAAAGGGAAAGAAGAAATATATTTTTAATGCTCCATTTATGTACATAAAATAAATCTATCTCTTCTGATTTCTCACCCAGTAAGATCCACTTACACTTGCTGCAGACAGGTATCTTCTCTCTCTCTCTAGGCTTCCTCATACATCTCAGTCTGAAGGGATCTCTCCATCAAGTTGTCACAGGTTTCTTTCCTGGCTCCAGATTTCTGGACTCCTGTGTCTGCAATAAAAATATTACAAGAGGGAGTCAGGCCCACTCTGACAATCTCCCAGCTCCCACCCTTTTCCTGGAATAACAAGGAGCAAATCTAGTGAGAACTGTCTTCTTTTCCACTTTGATCTTTCAATGAGAATCACCACATAACACATACTTTAACGTTGCATATAATAAGCCTTGAAAATTTTATATTGATTATCTATCTATGGTTGTCCTTATCTATAAGATGCTATATTCTTTCTTGATTTTATGTCTGTAATAGATTTCAATATATGACATGTTTTCTATTTCTGAATATCAAACCTTTAATTTTCTACACTGTTAACTTAGGCAAATGCTGAAGACACTACTAACTTTGAATGATCTCAAAAAGAAGTTTTACAATGATTTTTCAAAAGCAAATTATATCAAATTCAGAAAGATACTTCAGCAGGCCAAATACAATTGAGAAATATGGGATGCAGATCTGAGTCAAGCATAGCATATTAACTGACACAAATCTGAACCCTGCTTTGTTTTTCATCCTGAAAGAAAAATATTTAAATACAGCAATATGAATTACTTTTTATACAGCTCTTGGGTTAGTGCAAACATCAGAAAAAATCCTAAGAAGGTGAAATGGAAAGTAAGACATATAACTTAAGAACCAGAAAATTCAAACTTGGTGGTGTTTATCTGTATTTAACTCTGAATTGCTCCTACTTTTTCAACAACTAAGAGTGCTTCAGTAAATAGCACTTCAGGCATCCATTAATATCAAATGATGCTCTGAACTCTAGGAATATTTTAAGCTTTCCACTTCCCCAACACATAACATGCAAGTAATTTAACTTAAGAACATTATCTCTTGGGGCCTGGGAGATGGCTCAGTGGAATAAGCGTTTCCCTGGCAAGCTCAAGGGCCTGAGTTCTATCCCCGGTTCTGAAAAAAAAAAA
>NW_004524608.1:10237000-10254035 GCF_000260255.1 Octodon degus
CATTAATTGTTGAACAGTTGTCTGGGATGATAAGGTTATGACTAAATGAGATAATTCTTTCTAGTGTGAGAAGACACAGGCGAGACCACTTCACTCAGAAACAGCTCTTTGATAAGCCTACTCTGTGAGAATCTTGCCTTCTCTTTACATTCAAGGCATTATCATTTGCTTGGTTAAAAAAGGTATCACTCTACTTATATCTTGTACTCCATGATAAAACATACACTGTTGATTTTCCACTTTCAACCCTGTGACTGTTCTACTAAATTTTATTTTATTTTATAATTTTATGTATTTGGTACAAGATCTCACTATACAGCTTGGACTCAGAGTGATTCTCCTGTTTTCAGCCTCCCCAGCAGTGGGATTACAACAGGTGCCACCACACATGGAAGCGGTCATTAGCTCAATGCGCTCCCTCCCCCAGGGGGTGTGGCATGTGGTCCCAGGGATTGAACCCCAGTTCCTGCGCTTGCCTAAGCAAGCACTTAGTCCACTGAGCTATCTCACTAGCCCTATTAAATTTTACTTGAGAATCTATTTACATTTCTTAAGCCCTACATTGCAATATAAAGTTCTTGAACTCAAATATTCTGCAAATGTATCCAGTGCCTACCATATTGATCTGAAACTTCCTGATCAATTTTAGTTTTAACATATAATAATCACATGTATTTTCTCAAAGCTACAGATTTTTCCTAACCATTTAAATGTCTCATGTAAGATGCATATTACCACACTATATTTTCATGCCCAATACCTACTAGGCAAACATGCACCATCAAAGGAAATCTGAAACATGTTTCAAGGGCCAGGGAGATAGCTCAGTGGAATAAGTGCTTGTCTGGCAAGTGCAAGATCCTGAGTTCAATCACTTGCACTGCAAAAAGCAAACAAACAAATTAATTAAATAAATTAAAAGATATTCTTCAGCTGGGACTATTAGGGAATTAGGTTACACAACCAATGTGTAGGTCTCCAAAACTATTTTCTCTTAAAGGGATAAATAAGACCCTTACTTTCAGGGGGTCAGAAGGAAAATCTGCCCCCCCAAAATACTCATTTAAATCTCAAGTCTCTTGTGCCATTACCAATGAAGCAATAAGACACAGGCTTGCTTGCCTTCACAGAGCATTTTCAGGTCACTGCTGGGTGTCACACTTGTCACATGTTCCCAGTGGGTATCGAGCTACCATGAAGAGATTCTGTTTTGCCCAATGCAAGAGGTTTTATTGTTACAGAAAATCTTTGACCAGTTCCTAGAGACTCTTCCATTATGTTGGGCTTGAACTTTACCTCCATCAGGTATATCACTGTTTAGCACTGTTCTCAGTGAATTAAACTCTAATAATATAAGTAGGTATCATTCACTGCCCCTGTGGGACATTTCACATTCTGTACTGATGTCTGAGGAACTTAAATAAGTCACCTTTTAATTTCACTTAAACACACATTTTGAAGTAAAGATACAGGAAAACTTATAGCCTCATTTGTTCCATAAAACTGAGGTATTTTTATAACACTGCAAGCAAATAAGTTCTATATGATATACATAAAATATAACACATTCTCTGTATTTAAGAGTTTCAAGTTTATAAAGATCCTCATATTTATCTTGTCTTATTTTATTAGCTTAATGATAATCCTACATAAAAATGAATGAAAAATTTGAACAGGCACCTAAGAGGATACCCAAACATTGCAAAACGAAAAGCCACATATCAGGACAAAGCAAATTAAAGCCTAAACTTGATGCTAGCACTCCTCCAAGAGAACAGCTAAAACAAACGCTATTATTACTATGTAAATCAATTAAAACTCCTTACAAACTACTGATATGCCCATAAGTTGATAACAGGTTGGAAACCTGGATCTACTAAGCTCAGAACAGAGGTACTCTACCACTCTAATTTATCTCAAATGAGTGATGTAACTTCCAAAAGAAATGTGCAAGAATGTTCAGACAGACGTTATTCTTTTTTAAATTTTATTTATTTATTTTTTGTATTTTAAGGAAGCATCTACAGGGTGTTCAGGGTCTCACTACTAGATCATACTCATAGTGATACGCCTATTTACAGCCTCCCAAGATCTGGGATTGAAAGCACACACCACCACGCCCTGTCAATTGCCATCTCAGTGTAACCCAGGGATAGAGTCAGTATGGCAGGCCCTGGGGATCTAACCCCTTGGCCCCTGCACCTGTTTGCATGTGCTTTAATCTGCTGAGCTATTTGGCCTGCCCTAGATCTTATTCTTTTTTTTTTCATATTTTAGTAATTTTATTGAGAAAGAAGTATCAATGAAATAGTTTCAAAATAGGTTAGTAGTACAGTTATAATAATTAATACATTTCATATGGTTGTCTTTGAAGTAGTTGTTCCTGGTACAAGATGCAGACATGATATATTGTCTAAACACTATCAATTCAAAACCTTCTCATTGAATTAAGAAAAAGTACCTGTATATTTATGCTATTTTGTATATACAGATATATATATATATATTTCCACTATAAAATGGTCCACTTATATCCCACTTTTTCTTTATTTTTGCCAGACATGTGTATTCCATTGCCATTCATATATTGTAGGTGCATGAATTCAGCAGAGTAATCCAATATAATGCAGTAGTCTATAATAGTAGTGAATTATCCACAAGACTAGCAATGTCAGAAGATATTGACTTGAGCCTTTTAAAACTCAACATATTAATATGGCTTTACTTTACATAACTCAATTTTATGCCTTTCTGCTGGATGGTTAAGACCAAGATAAAGCAAGACCTACATAATAAGGAATGTAACTTTTGTATCTGACAAGGTCAATCAAATCCCTTCAGGACTTATCCTGAAATCCTGTACAGCAGTTTTGATCTTTTATCAAAACTGATCTCTTTTTGAGTCACGGCCATTGCTTGACCAATTTGCTCTCTGTGAAAGCCTGAGAAAATGTTTTCTCTCCATGTGACTCTCCTTAGGAACACTCCACATCGTCAATCACTTTCTTCAATTTTCTCCTTGAACATAAAATTTGGGACACCAGTGAGTTACAGGATGTTACAGTACAGGTTCTCCTATATCCTGAGTCCTCACTGATCTTGAAAGGCTAAGGCCAAAATGTTGGCTTTCCTTGCAGCCCTTTTTTTCTCTAATTTTTGGTTTACAAACTTCAGTTGTTAATTCTCCAAAAGAGAAGTTTAATAATATTAGTACCTTGTAACTCAGGCAATTGAGCTTAACCTCACTATCTGTCTGAATATCAAACATTTTAGACTTAACATGGAACAAGTATTTTCCATAAAGTATTAATATGTTAAACTTTAAATCCCTATGCAATGTGAAGAAAAAACAGGAAAAATATTTTTAAAAATATGAATAGACAATTACATATTTTTACACAGAAATTTAGAAATCTAACCATATACAGCATTGTAGGGGAACAGTTCTATAACTTTTCTTGTCTCTTGTTTTCATGTATTACCTCCATTTTTTTTAAACAATTGTTTACTTGAGAGATAGTATAGCAGCAGTTGGTATGACATGACAAGCAGTAGGTATTTAGAAGACCAGAATGACAGGCATTCCAAGCATGACTCTAGTATTATGCATTGCTATCTTCAGTGCAGTTGCTTAGTTCACAGGTATCAGCATATACAGTTAGTCAGGGTGAGAATCTTAACAATTAACTGCTAGTTACAAAACCCTGCTTAAGATTCTCAACATCATTGCCTTAACCATCTTGTACATACAAATGTATAGCTTTGCCCTTGTCACATTTCCAAGCTTTTCTCCTTGCCCTGTCTTCATTGTTTAATCTGTAAGTTCTCACTTTCCTTTTAATTGTGTTATACTTTTCTATTTTTATTTCTTCTTTTGAGTTCTTATATTAGGGAGACTATATGATATTTACACATGTGTGTCTGATTTATTTCACTTATGAATATATCTTCAAGTGACATCCACTTAAATATAAAGGCTTCGAGTTTATCATTCTTTATACCTAAGTAATACTTCATTGCATAAAAATACATCTTTTTCCTCCATTCTTCAAGTGATGGGCACCTTGGTTGTTTCCTAGATTTGGCTATCATATATTGTGATGCTATAAACATACATGCACATATATCACTGTGATATGACATTTTTAGTTCCTCTGGGAAAATTCCCTGTAGGGGGATAGCTGACTTGAATGGGATTTCCAGTCCTAGGTTTTTAAGGAGTCTCCACACTGATTCCCACAACTGTTGCACCAGTCTACATTCCCACCAGCAGTGGAGAAGGGTTCCTTTTTCCCCACAGCCACTCCAATATTTGTTGTTGATTGATTTCTTTATGATAGCTATTTCTTGTGGAGTAAGATGGCATCTCAGTGTTGTTCTAATTGGCATTTCACGGATGACTAGTGATGTGGAGCATTTTTTCATATATTCATTTGCTTCTTTAAATTCATCTTCTGAGAACTGTGTTCATCTTGGATACCCATTTCTGGATGTGGGGTCCTAATGGTTTTCAGTTCTTTATAAATTCTAGAGAGCAGATGTTTGTCTGAGTGCTTATTAGTTAAGATTTTTTCCAAATTTGTGAGTTGTCTTTTCACTTTATTGGTAATTTCTTTTGACATGCAAAAATTTCTCAATAAGAGGAGGTCCCAGTTGTTAATTCTTTTAAGTATTTCCCATGAAACTTCATTTTTGTTCATGAACTCTTTGCTTACCCCTATGTCCTAAAGAGTTCCTCCTACTTTCTATTCTGGGAGATTTAGTGTTTCTGTTTTAATGTTTGAATCTTTAATCCATGTTGACTTTAGCTTAGTGCAAGGTGATAGTCCTGTGTCAAGTTTTAATTTTCAGCAAGTAAAGAGCCAGTTTTTCCAGCACCATTTCTTAAAGAGGTTATCTGTCTTCCAACAAGCATGTTTGCTCCCTTTGTCAAAGATAAGGTGGGAGGCTTCAACATCTTCTAATTTATTCGATTGATCCTCAGAGCTGTTTGTTGCCAATGCTATGCTGATTTTATCACAGTAGCCTTGTACTATAATTTCAAGTCAGGGAATTGTAATGTCTCTTACATTGTCTGTGTTGCCCAGGATTACCTTTACTATTCTAGGTTCTCTGCTTTGAAATAAATTTTAGGAACAATTTCTCTCAGTCTGTGAGGTAGGTTGGTGGTTATTTAATAGAGATTGGATTAAATCTGAACAAAAATTTTGGGAGTATGGCAATCTTCACAATGTTGATTCTTCCTGTCCAGGAGCCAGGAACATCTTTCCATTTGCTGAAATCCTCTAAGATCTCTTTTTTCAGAGTACTGTAATTTTCATTGAATAAATCTTTGGGTTCTGTAGTTAGATGAATTCCAAGGTATTTCATTTTTCCTCAGTGATATTGTAAAAGGTATTGTTTCTCTAATTTTCCTCTCAGTGTGTTTGTTATCTGTGTAGAAGAATGCTATTCACTTCGGGTATTGACTTTGTATCCTGTTATGCTTCTGAATTTGTGTATTAATTCTAGTAGCCTCTTGGTGGAGTTTTTGGTTCTTCCAAGTAAAGTATCATGTTATCTGCAAATAATGATAGTTTAAATTCTTCTTTACCTATTCTTATTTCTTTTATTTCTCTCTCTTGTCTAATGCCTTTAGCTAATATTTCCACAACTATATTGAATAGGAGTGGTAACTGAGGACATCCTTGTCTTGTACCAGATTTGAGAGCAAAAGATTTCAATTTTTCCCCATTTAGAATTATGTTAGCCATTGAGTTGTCATAGATGGCTTTTGTCAGATTGAAGTAGAGGCCATCTATTCCAATTTTCTGTAGGACTTTGAACATGAATGAGTGTTGAACTTTGTCAAATGCCTTTTCTGCATCATTTGAGATGATCGTGTGGTTTTTGGATTTGGTTCTATCAATATATTGTATTACATTTATAGATTTGCATATATTGAATCATTGTTGCATCCCTGAGATCAATCCTACCTGGTTATGGTGTATAATCTTCTTGATGATTTGCTGTATTCTATTTGCTAGGATTTTACTGAGGATTTTTGCATCTATGTTCATGAGGAAGGTTGGCCTGTAGTTCTCTTTTTTAGTTGCGTCTTTCCCTGGTTTTGGTATCAGTATAATACTTGCCTCCGGGAATGATTTTGGGAGGATTGCTTCCTTTTCAACTTCACTGAAAAGTTTGAGGAGTATAGAGATTATATCCTCTCTAAATTTCTTGTAGAATTCACCTCTAGAACCTGGAATTTTCTCTGTCAGTAGGTTTTTTGTATTACATTTCATATTTCATTGGCTATTATTGAGTTATTGAGAGTTGTTATAGCATCTTGATTTAATTTTGGTAATTTGTACCTTCCTAGGAATCTGTTCTTGTGTATCTTCTATTCTGTCAGAGTAAAGATTCTCTAAGTAGTATTGACGATCTTCTAAATTTCCACTGTGTCTGTGGTAGTTACACACTTTTCATTCCTGATTGCTTATATTCGATTTTTTTCTTTCCTCTTTTTGATGAGGTTAGCTAGCTACTTATTAATTTTATTTATTCTTTCCAAGAACTAACTGTTTGATTCATTAATTCTTTGAACTGCTTTCTTCATCTCAATTGAATTAATTTCTGCTCTAAACTTTATGATATCTTCCTCTCTTTGGGTTTTGGGTTTGGTTTGCTCTTCCTTTTCTAGATGTTGGAGGTACAGAATTAGGGTTTTTATTTGTTCTTCTTCTGTTTCCCTAATGTGTGAGTTCACAGCTATAAATTTCACTCTATGAAGTGTTTTCATCGCATCCCATAAATTCCAACACATCGTGCTTGAATTTTCATTGAATTGTAGATATTGTTCAATTTCTTGTTTAATTTCATCTGTGACCCATTGGTTGCTGAGTAGGGTATTGTTTAATTTCCATGCATTTAGAGGGGTCTTCTGGTTTCTTTTGTCATTTATTTCCAGTTTTATTGCACTGTGGTCAGATAATATGCATGGGATAATTTCTGTTTTCTTGTATATGCTTAAGCATGATCTATTGACTAGTATATGGTCTATTTTAGAAAATGACCCATGTGCAGCTGAGGAAAAATTTTATTTAGCTGTACTTGGGTGTAACACTCTGTGTATGTCCACTAAATCCATTTATTCCAAGCTCTGGTTCAGGTCTGCTACTTCTTTGCTAATTTTTTTTATCTGCTTGACCTATCTTTTTGGGATAAGGGGATGTTAAAGTCTCCTGTTAAGATTGTGGTATTGGATATTAGATTTTGCATGTCCTTTAAGATTTGTCTTATATAGTTACGTCCTCCTTTGTTTGGTATGTACATATTTATGAGTGTTACCTCTTCCTCTTGAACTTTTTCCCTAACCAGTATATAGTGGCCTTCTTTATTTCATTTGATCACTCTTGATTTAAAGTTGAGACTGTCTGCAAACAGGATTGCTACTCCTGCTTTTTTCTGAGGTGCTGAGGCATGTAGTGTTTCTTCCCATCCTTTGACTTTCAGCCTATGAATTTCTTTATAAGTTAAGTGTGTTTCTTGTATACAGCATACTGTTGGATTTTGTTTCCTAATCCACTGTGCCACTCTGTTTCTTTTAATTAGTGAATTTAGTCCATTCACATTGATGGTTATAATTGAGATGTATTGATTTATGATTGACATATTATTTACTCTCTGTTGTTTACTCCTTTTGCTCCTGTGTTTAATTGTTTGCCCTATTTAGTGGTTTCCTTCTGTTCTTGTTCATGGAGTTCTGATCATTTTGGTCCCTCTCTAGGACATCTTTTTTTTTTTCCCCAGGATATGGGAATTGAGCTCAGGCCCCTGCACTCGCCAGGCAAGCTCTTATTCCATTGAGCCATTTCCCCAGCCCCAGCTGTCTCGCCAGCCCATCTTTCTTAATGTATTTTAAATTAACCAAATTTGGTTTTCTTTTACTTTGTACATTGGTTTCTATGATTAATAATATTATTATTATGAAAATTGAGCTCATGTACCTAATTTGAAAAGAATACAGTTAATTAATAGCTCATCTGACTCTTGAAATGTATCAATGCTTTTGAATGCTACCTACCTCATCAGTTCTATGCTACTTTTAAGTAATTTAGCAAATTATTTACGCTGGTGTATTGCTCATCTACTCAATGTTATCACTGCATCTTTTCCTAAGTATTTTTTTTCTTGCAAGTTTCCATTCTTTTATGTATTTGTTTATTTATTCATTTATTTTTATTTAATGTGTTTGGCACAGGATCTTTTTATGCAGCTCAGACTCTTAGTGATCCTCCTGTTTTTTCCTCAGTGCTGGGATTACAGATGTGCACCATCATGCCTGGTCTGGGTGGACAGTTCAGCACACCTGGGGGTGGAGCCAGCAAGGCATGTGGTGCCAGGGATCGAACCCTGTCTCTGCACTTGCCTAAGCAGGCACTTAGTCCACTGAGCTATCTCGCCAGCCCTTTTAGATTTATTTTAGACAAATATTTAGGCATTATTCTACTGCCATGTTTTTCAATCCCTTTGCAATTGATACTTGGGGCCAGGCATTACTTGGTTGTTGGGGGTTTCCCTGTATAATATAGAATGCTTACAGTTTCCTTTACTGTAACCATTTCTTTGACACCCTGCACTTTGTCAGGGATGTGTGTGAGTGTAGGTTACTCTGTATTTACACTGCACATATTAAATTCATTTTTATTTTTTAATATAAATGCATATTTTAATGCTTTCAGAAAACCCACAACTGTTACCTCTTTATTTTCTATTCACTTTTCTCTGTTATCCCCTACTTAATTTTCAAGGAAGTGTATATCACAATTTTCTATTTTTCCTTTATATTTCTAAATTTCTTTGGTACACTTTAAATATATCTACCTAGGCTGTTTTTCAGTTGATTTTTCATAGTCACCATTAAATTTTAAAAGAAGTTATCTTTAGCTGGTTTAGTGTGCCATTTAACAAATTTATTAATTTTATAATTTCAAATATTATGGTTTGGATTTTTATGAGCATGTTATATATAACACCCATGATATGCAATATATCTATATATAATTTTTAGATAAATCCCTTCAGTATCAGTTCTTCTATTTTTTTTAAAATATACAATACATTTTCATTACTTAGAGTCATTTTTGAGAGTAACAATAATAGATGTTCTATAGTTTTTGTGAGATAATTTTAGCCCCTAAGGTAGCTTAAAGTATGTAGCTTTTGAAGGTTTTTTCCCCTATCGTCTCTCATCGATGCTATCTTATCAATGAGTGATATCATTAAAAGTTTTGTGCTTCTTATTCTGTACTATAATTAATAGAATCATACCTATAGAATAATATAAGGCCTTGGAAGATTATTTTTCCTAAAGAAGAATATCTCCTGTTTATATCAAACACTGAGCAAACTGAAAAAAAAATTGGATTATTTTATTTGTATAGTTGCATTTAGAGATGACTCAGATAACTTTCGTTTGGGGCAAAAGCTTATGTCAGACTTGGCTTCTTGTATTCAATTCTTTTTTTTTTAATTTTTTTTATAATTTTTATTTATTTATTTGAGAGAGAGAGAGAGAGAGAGAGTGTGGTGTGTGTGTGGCCAGCTCAGCCCACCAGGGGGCGGGGCTGGCTGGCATGTGGTGCTGGGGGATTGAACCGCGGTCCCTGATGCTTTGCTAAGCTTGTTCCAAGTAGGTGCTCTAGACCACTGAGCCATCTCTCCAGCCCCTTGTATTCAATTCTTAAGAAAAGTCTTTTTCTGCCCTGAACAATAGTAAGTCTAGAGATATACTCATTATAATCTTTTTCCAGTGAGTGGAATTTTCTAGGCATATAGTCTATTTCAGACTCATTGTTACATCTGATCAGATTTTCAAAACATACTTAGGAAACCCCTCACTTTGTCTCTTGTTACATTCAATAAATATTAAGACATAAGTCCCCTATAAATATGAATTGGAAGATGCACTTGATGTAGCTTTTAATTTCACATAATCACTGTCCTTCAGGATTCTAACTTTATTTTGACCTCCAGGTATTTTCCCCACATTCTTAACTGTTAATTGGTAAAATTAAACATATTTTCAGGACTTCAATAAAGATTTTTAGTTTTTTTTATTTTCTTTATGAGCAGAATATATTTATTGAGACAAAGAAAGCTCCTGTCCTGAGAGAGGGACTGGAGGGGGGGGAGCAGGTATTTCCCTAATTCCCCCCCAGTAAAGATTTTTAGATGCTTGTACATTTCATTTTAGTAAAGTAGTTTTGCTTACATATTACCAAATTGGAAATCAACAGTTATTTTATTATTAGATATTATTTCATATATAGTATTCATACAAATAAACTTAAAACTTGTGAAAGATAGTTATTCATCCAGTAAACATCTAGTGAACATCTACAACATGCTACTTACTGTTTTAAGCAGAAATAATGGACAATGGCAGTACAGAATCCATGCCTTCATCGTAGTCAATATATTCTGATGGGAAGAAAGACAAAAACACAAAATAAAGACATAAAATGAATGATTTTATCAAAATAAATGTTTTATTGGCCATCAGTATGTAATATGAACAAAACAGGATGACTTGGAAAAAGAGGCATGATTTACCTAGGTGCTGAGATGAATGATCCTGAGGAGGAAAATAGTCATTGAGGCCTTTGTGATGAGAACTAGACATTTATTGAAAGAGCAAAGTGTTCCGTGTTAAAGTAACTGCAATTGTGAAGGTACTGGTGTGCAGATTAGTTGGAATGTTTGAGATAAGAACCATATCTAGTACAATGATATAAGGACCATGTACAGATGAGTAGAGAGAGCTATGCTCCAAAACAAGGATGAAGGTAACAAAATATATAGAATGTGGTTCAAGATTTGGGTATGTTAATGAGTAGAATGTAGAACCACCAAAAGCTTTATGAATGGGAATGATATGATTTTTTGAGGGGGGGACTACTGTGGATCAAACTAGGGACCTTGTGCTTGCCAGGCAGGGATTTAGGCCGCTAAGCTATTTCCCTGGTCCGACATGGTCTTTGAAGTACTTCTAAAGAGTAACTCACTAATATCATAAGTATAGTATAGGATGTAAGAACAAAAGCAGCCTAGCAAGAATGCTATTTTTGTCAGTTATGCAAGATAAAGAAACATTTGCATTAAAGGTGGAGAAGATCTAGTGGCTTGGGTGCATGTGGAGGGCCAACTGATAAATTATGCACACAAAAAATGAGGAATGCAAGGACAGTATAAACTAAAATGAGAGAAATTTGTACAATGAGACATATTATATTAAAACACTTGTTGTTGTTTTTCCTTTTTATTTTGTTTGGTTCTTTGTCTTTTTGAGATAGGTTCTTGTTACACAGTTTATGCTGGCCTTGAGTTCATTTTGTAGCTCATGCTGGTCTCAAACTCACAAAGATCCTCCTGCCTCAGATCCCAAATACTAGGATTACAGCCCTGTGCCACCAAGCCTTAACACACTTTTAATTTTGCTGGCAACATAAATTTTGAGATGCACTTTAGATATACACTTAGATATACTAGGAAGAATACGGTATCACCTAAAACTTTGGAGAGATCTAAAACGAACTTAAAATTTGCCTGTTGTGTTTGTCCATAACAGTAGCCTTAGTTAATTTGGAGATTAAGGTAGGAAAATGGCAAATTCAAGTTACCTAGGCAATGTAGTGATACCCTGTCTCACAAAAAAAAAAAAAAAGTGAAAGAATGGAGGACTATAGCTCAGTGATTGAGCACTAGCCTAGCCTGCAAAGGTCTTATGTAAAACTCTCAGTTCCAGAAAAAAAAGGAATCATTAAAGTTCTGTGATATTTTAAACCACTGAAACATGTTAGGTACATTTTTAAAGAATGAGTATAGAAACAAGAAGAAAAATAAAGACAAACATCAGGAGATTAATAATTATTGATTCAGTAGAAAAAGTACCAGTGAAAACACTGAGTAAGAAAACCAGGTAGGGAGTGAACTTTTACATTTTCATGTAATTAAAACAAGTCCAGTCAATTTAATTCTATCATTTCTCTATCAGCTTCACTTGTGTTGACATAGTTTTAGGATCAGGTGGCATTAGGTTAATTACAGTTGAGATTTATTTACTCTTGACATTGGTAGAAGCAAGTTAGAGTTCATAGTTCTACTGGTGGACCATGGAATTTAAGTTAGATATGCAAGCAACTGAAGGAAGTAGTGCTGTGGACTAAGGAATATGCTGTGCTTACGTGATTATTAGATTAGATGTACTAGGGAACTATTTCCAGACTTTTTGTATTAGAGAAGACATTTTTTTCTGTAGATGGGAGGTGGAAAGATATGACTAGTTTCAGAATGCCTCAAGTGTATTCCACGTGTTGTGTGCTTCTTTATGTTACTATCATATTGTTGATATATAATGACATAATTAGAGAACTTATCATAAGTAGGGTAAGTGGGAACCCTAAGGGTTTATTTCTCCAACTAGACAGTCTCATGTAGGAGTGATGGGAATCACGGACACTCAAAGTAGGTTGATTTTCTCCAATCTACCTCATAATTCTATTGGTTACTGTTATTGCAGAAAACTCTGGTTCACAAAGGACACTGAAGATTAAAGCAAGTTTTCTGGTGCTTTTGTGGTAATTTCAGGATATTTTACAATTTTTTGAATTCAGACTGTTTGAAGACTTAAAGCTGTCTCATGCATACTTTTGATGCCACTGTCATTCAGAGTCTCAAGCACATAATCCTCTTCTAGCAAGACAAGGTTGATATACCTGCCATATTTACAAATAGGAAGCTGACTCATTCCATCCTAGTTTAGGGGACTTTTGAAGTTGAGAATTAATGCTCAAACTGTTGAAAGGTGAAGTAAGTGATCATGCTCCACATGGTAGTAAGAAAACCCTCGATCAGTTTTTTCCAAAGTCCATGCTAGTATTTGTCAGAAATCTAATGTTCTCTCATTGCCCCCATAATTCTAGTTTGTCTTCAGATCCAGATACTTAATCTGATGGCTTGAACACTGTTGCCATTGTTCCAAGAAGTGACAGATTGAGCTCACTGAGGAGGTTAACTGTGTCTCACAAGTAAGCCAGTTTTGTGAGCCAGTCTATGGCACTGGAATATGATGGCAGTGGTGACCATTTGGCTAAAAGAAATCTCCATAGCCACTATCATGATTCAAGTATTCTGGCCAGTGATCCACTTTTAGAAAGCTAAGAGGACACATGTGTGTTCTTCGCCCAGCTCTTTACAGAGCTCCACATAATGATATAAGTTAGAGTCACATTCTTAAATTTTGTTGGAAATTTTAATCACATCTTCCAAAGTATTGTTAAATTCAGGCAACTTTGTTCTTCTAGCCAGCGTTTTCTGTGGACACAATGCATAGCATTATTTTCAGAAATAAACCTTTGGACCCATGCAGTGTAACTAGAAAGCTGCCTACACACGGAAGCTACTCTATCTGTGCATAAGCTGACACAGAAGGAGTAATTCAGGCTTTTTCTTGTGGAATCTGTCAAAGATGTGAGTTCTTCTGAAGCCATGGTGCTGGTTAACAACAAAAGTGTAAATAATACATCCTCCTTTATGTCTCCCTGAGAAATATGTTAGAGAAAAACAAACATTGTTGCCTTGTTATCAGTATCTGTGGACTCATCAACCTAGATTGCATATCACAGTGACTCATTGCTCATCTTTAAAATTATACTTCAACATCCTCTACCATTTCATTAATTCATCTAGCTAGGGCGATAGCTGAGAAGAGGGCATGCCACCTTTGGAATCAAATCCTCTCCTAAAAGCTCAAAACAAACATCCTAGAAGCAGGCAGGATTAACTCCAAACCAAAGAGCTTGCTAGCTTTAGCAATGGAAGTTGCCAGTAGAAATGGTGATCTAAGTACTGACACCTTTGAATAAGTGGTAGCCTTCAGTAATTGCTTCGTTATATTTATGTTATTTTTTTCCATCGAAATATTCCAAAATCTTTCTTTTAATGAGCGATGTGTTTGGTATCCATCAGGTCAAGCAGTTCCAAAAGTTTTGTAGCTTCTCTGGACAACCAGAGGCCAAATGTTATTCTAAGTGAACCTGGAGAATGAGAACCACCCACTGCAATGCACCCATAATTTAAATAGAATTATTTCTACTTTCTTTTCAATACAGCTTTCTCACTATAAGCAGCATTATACTGTTCTGCTCTCTCATTTTTTTCTCCTTTTTAATTAAGCTCCAATGATGTTTGATTTTTTTTTTTTTACTCATTTTGGCTCAGATGTGCTTGTGGACTTATCAAAACTAAGACTTCAAGAAGTGCACAAATCAGGAAAAAAAGTAAGGATGGAAGGTGCAAGTAAAATAACAAGGGTGACCCACACAGATTTCTGACTTAAAGCCTGTCACCAGGTGCAATTGCATAACACAAATGTATCAACTCATTTGTGACTATGAAACTCACTGCCACTAGATGACTCTCAGCTGTCGCTCATTGATAATGTTTGATATGAGTCTGCAAGCAATTAATTTATGAGGTCTCTGAGTAGTCAATTTCTCTGCTAATATTAATCTACATCCACACCCCACTTTCGCTGCTAGCATCACAACCTCAGCTTCACTTCAGATCACCTAGTGATAGAGCACCCTGAAAGCTAGATCTCTTTTATCCACAGTTCAAAATAGGTTTTGTTTTTGTCCCTGTGAAAATCTAATGCTAATATTGAATTATCAGGAAATAGAAATCAGACAGTAACGCTTCATTCACTCACTTGCTTTTTATCTCCTGCACTTTGGCTAGATTCCTAGCAAGTCATACAGGCATGCACTGGTCTGTGTCTCACAGATTTACTCCTGTGATAAAGAAAATGAGATAGAAAGAGAGAAGATATGTTGATAAAAATAGTATCATGCATGACTATGCAACACCTTTATATAAACATATGTCATGCTACATTTGGTATAACTTACAATTTATGCACACTCAATTTACTACCTGAAGTCCATGATATTTCAGTTTTATTTCTTATTCTTTTTCTTTTGATATAGGGTCATGAAGCAGTGTAGCAGAATTGGAACAGATTGCATCTAGAATTAGATGTGGATTCACATTCCAATTGCCCTGTAAACTGTATAACTTTTGGCAAACCAGTCAACTTGTTGATCATTTAGTTTCATCTTTTATGAAATAGAACTCTTGGGGTTTAGAGACAGAAACTGAAGGACATCCAGTACAACATCTGGTGCATGACTGTTACCTAATAATTGGCAACTATTTCTACTCTTTGAGAATTGGAAGGAGATTGTTAAAAGAAGTGTTCTTCATCTGGAGCTTTATCTGTGTTTATTCCCAGGATGGCCAATAATTCCCTAAAATTGCACCCACAATTCTACATTCCTGGCAAGAGAATCAACATTATTTAAAGATGTTTAAAGAGTATTATGAATTTAAAGCAATTAGAAAAATGAAGAAAAGTTGGCAGAGCATTAGGAATGAGATGGAAAAAGAAAAATATTGATAAATGAGAGTAAGATGGCAAATGGGAAGAAAATCATTAACTTTAACCAGAACCAATGTGGAGAATTGACACAAAGGAAACCATAGGTTTGATATTGAATTGTACAGCAGGTAGAGCTGGTCAAAATGAGTAAATAAGATTTGAGAGTTTAACAAAACCAAATAAGAAGTGTTATAGATTTGTAAGGAGTGTCTGTTTGGTCTTACCTCTATACTCAAAAATATAAACATAAGATTTCCCTAATATATTTTACATTACTATTTCTCTTTCATTTTGAGATAACTAGCCATCTCACCATGTTACATTATCATAATGTCAGGGCTTGATGAAGCACATTCATTCACAGCTTTTCTGCAAACAGGTTTCATGTTCGTATTTGTATTGCAGTATCTAATCTCCCACACAGCTTATTATTTGACTCATCTCAGAATGGACAAAAAAGGTTCATGATGATTCTGTGAAAGCTCAAACTAAACAGACCCTTATTATAAGGTGAAATTGTGTGAAAATAGAATTTATGTGTTCTTATGAGAGGAAAGTAAATCAGAGGAATTCATTGTGGGTGTATTAAGTCCTTAATAACTTATTGAGAATTGTTATTTGAACATATCCTAGGATAAATCTAAATACAAAGAAAGAAAAGGCAAGTATTGATGAAATAATAATCAAAGCATCTGCAAAAAGTTTTCTCTCAAACATACACAATGAACGTATATGAATTGTGACACGAATATTAGGAAATACATGTTTTAAGGTGGATAATTAAAGAAACCTGCTTGTGTCTTCTCTGTGCCAACCCCAAAACTTATATGAATGTTATTTCACTTGCACAATCATTTAGTTACTGGTTTTTCAGATAAGCAAGTGAAGTCCAAATGATATGCTATTCCCAAAGTTACACCACAACAAGAACTGCTTCTTGGGAAATGTCTGCCCTGTCCTAGTGTTTGCTGTCCACTGTCTTTAATGTTCATGCAATCATGTAAGAGAAGGCTTATTGCTATGTTATGTTTTCCATTTGAAAATGAAAACTATAGCCAAAATAAGTCAAATAACTTCCCTGGCCTGGTGTGGTGGCATTCTCCTGCGATCTCAAGACTTGGAAGGCTGAGCTTGGAGGGTCTCATGTGTTAAGCCATCATGAGCTATATAGCAATTTAGAGGTTAGTCTGAACTACACAATAAAACCTTACATCAAAACATAAAAAAATCCTTATAGAGATAGAAAAATGTCACAGATGTAACAACAAGCCACATATGCCATATCACATTTATTCATTTAGTTATTCTAAGAGAAAATATATATTGTATGCTGAATATCTGTAATGATCTTTTAAAAGCTGTGCATAAAATTACAGTAAACAAAAATATTTCAGTCTTCATTCCATTGAGTTTACAGTATTTCAGGGATAAAGATTTTCATAAGAAAGCAAAACAACTTGCTGAAAGCAACAGAATCAAGGCAATTAGAGATGACCACTAAAGGTAGTAGCTGTAAAGAATGAAAGCCTGTTCCACCAAGAAAGAAAAGAAGAA
>NW_004524608.1:10254140-10257736 GCF_000260255.1 Octodon degus
AGAAAGAGAAAGAGAAAGAGAAAGAGAAAGAGAAAGAGAAAGAGAAAGAGAAAGAGAAAGAGAAAGAGAAAGAGAAAGAAAAGAAAAAAGAGGAGGACAACCCACTCAGGCCCCCCTCCTGTCCCTCTCTCAGACAGGGGCTTTCTTTCCCTCAATAAATACATTCTGCTCATAAAAAAAGAAAAGAAAAAGAAAAACAAGAGAGTGTGTCCAACTCACATGGAAAAGCATGTACAAATTTCCTGAGGGAAAAAAAGAGAGCGTATTTGTTAACTCCAAAGAACACAGCAACCAAAAACTTCACTATATTTTGTGCAAGGTGCAATACTCAGTTTCTAATTAATATGCATTATCTTTTATAAACTTTCACTTAGCTTGTGCAAGCTTCATTACTATATTTCCTTCACATCTAATATTCTGTCTTTAAAAAGCTCCTGTCTCTTGGTATAAGTGTGAACATTTTGGCAACTTCTCATAAATTTAGAGAACAATTGATTTTTTTTTTTTTTGGCGGAACTGGGGATTGAACTCAGGCCCTTGCGCTTGCCAGGGAAGCGCTTATTCGACTGAGCCCTCTCCCCAGTCCCTGATTTTGCTTTTGTTAACAGGTAAACATCCAAAGCATTTCCACAGAGACACAAAGATTGTACAGAAAGAAATTGGTAAAGTTGTTTGTTGTCTCAGTTGCTCTTCTCTCGTCCCTGGGACAAGCGCCTGAGGTTTATTTAGCTCACAGTTCCTGGAGGATTCAGTCCATACTTGGCTGGCTCCAAAGCACGTTGGCACATGACGAGAGAGCAACCTTTCATGGTGGTGGCAAACAGCAAGACAGCAAATTGGAGGAGTAGCAGCAACAGTTGGCTACAGAGAAGAAGTCCGTCTCTCTTAAATTGTATCCAGGCTATCTGTCTCAGGCTGGGAGAAAGGCCATCTTTCCTTTAATTTGTGTCTTCTTCAGTTTCTTTCATCCATGTTTCAGAGTTTTCATGAATTTTTTTTCCCTTAATTTCTCTTTGGATAGCTTAGTGTTAGAATATAGAATGCTCCTTTTGATTCTACTAAAGCAAAGTAAAGGTCTTTCAGAGTCAAATTGTCTCTCATGCCTCAGCAACTTCCATGTGAACTGGAGTTATAGTTCTCACTTTTTGTGAGGATAAAAAGACCTCATGGGACAAGAGAATCACTTGATTATATCTGTAGTCATAAGAAAAGGTATAGTTTAGATCCCAATTCTTTGATGTCTTGTTTTCATCAAATAATCTATATCAAAGCCGACCAAACAGCTCAGGGGATTAAAGTGCTTACAAGCAGGTGCAGGGGCCCGGGGGTTTCATCCCCAGGCCTGCCATGCCAGCTCTGCCCCCTGGGGCACACTGAGACAATGATAGAGACTGAGCGTGGTGGCACATGCCTGTAATACCAGCATTTGGAAGGCTGTAAACAGGCGGATCACTACGAGTCTAATCTAGTAGTGAGACCCTGAACACCCTGTAGACCCTTCCCTAAAATACAAAAAATAATAATAATATTCTATGTATTCTTAAGAAGCTTTAGAAATGTGCCTATATGAAGAAAAAACAAATTTGATAAATACTTATTTCTGTGGAAGTACTGAAATTGGAAATAATATTTACAGAGTACTTAGAATGCACTCACTATACAATGTACTTATGAAAAACACCTCACTCAATCCTCAACAAAATCCTACTAAAGGTGTTTTTAGTATTTTAAAGTTGAGGATAAGAAGTTGAAGACTTAGCAAGTTTAGACTTTCAACTTTTGTATGGTTTTGGATCCATCTAAATAGTGTGCATAATCTTAGCCGTTTCCTCTGCAATAGATGCTTAAATAAAATTCACTACATTGAAATTTTCCTAATTAAAATTAGAGATAACTATGAAGTACTACTGGAACAAATTTTTTATTTTACTATGGTCTTTTTTTTTTATGGTACCAGGAATCAAACTCCGGACCTTACACTTGCCAGGCAAGCACTTATTCCACTGAGCTATCTCCCCAGCCCATTATGATCTTTTTTTAAAAGAAAAAAATCTACTAAATGATCCTTCCTCCAAATTATATACATAACTATATGTTGAGATTGATTTTGAGATACAGAAAAATGACATAATAGTATAATCTTGAAAATTAAAAATGATCAGTGTGCATTTGAACAATGCTCTTTCTCCAAGTGTTTCAAAAACTTGACAGTTTTCTTGAATATAAAGCATGCAATGCTTCAACGTGATAAATAATTTTAATTTTTTAAAAATGCAGTTTCTAAGTGATGTCTAGATTATGGCCTATTTCCCAATTTGGGGGAGAAATGCGATTTTTATTGTACGTGATTACCCACTAGCTCGCAAGCATCTCAGTGAGTCCTCCCAGGCTCCTCTGCTTATACACTGAGGTGCTGGATCCTACAGGCCAGATATTACGCTCATTGAGTGAAAAGAAGTCTGTATGATTCCTGTGCCAATGAAGCTGACAGCCTAGAAAACACATGGACATGCAAATACTGGCAGTGATGCCACGAACAATGGCAAGGAAGATAGGCTGCACATGGGAGAGGGGCCCGGTGCTATCCAAGCCACTGACAAGAGAACTTAGAAGTGTCAGGAAGGACAGAGATGGCTTTACCAAGAGGTGGCATCTGAAACTAGGTCTGAGGAGTGAACTGGAGTTGGTAAAGGTAATGGGAAAGAAAAGAATTCTTCCTCTGGAAGCATAGTGAGGACTTCCTGTCAGCCTCCTTCTCAGGCTGGAGACAGCATGCACTGAAATACAGCTCTCCAGAGGATCAACAAACACATGAATTCTTTTTTTTTTTTTTTTTTTTTTCAGAACCAGGGATTGAATTCAGGCCCTTGCGCTTGCCAAGGAAGCGCTTATTCCACTGAGCCATCTCCCTGGCCCCGACACGTGAATTCTGATGTGCAAGAATGACTACACTCTAGATGAACTGCTAGCATCACTTAGTCTTATTTAATACTTATTTGCACACCAAACATAAAATTTTAAAATACTATAAAGAATAATTATGAATCATTTTATAAATTTATTATGTGCTTTAGGATGCAGAAATATCCTTAATCTTTAACATTCGAAATCCTTGGAAGACCTCACAAATTACTATGGTGTACGAGGAACAGTGCTGGGCTTTGGAGATTGAAAGGAAAATAAGATAACCCTGCTATTCTCTGAGAGCTCACAATCAAACCAAAGATCCTTATGTGCAATGAAATAAACGCCATCTAATATGCCAAGGGTCAAGTGCCTCAGCTTGCTTAAATGTAATAACATACAATTTGAATTAATTATCTTTTCTTTGTGTTTGATTGCATTATTTGGCGTTACTTAAATGTCCAGTTAATTAGTAATATTTATTGAGTATTGCATACAAGTGATCATGCTACTGAATATGCTAGCACCATTACAGTGAAGTTATAATGTTGTTGCTATTTAACTGTATGTTAATGACAATGTAACTATGTTTAATTATACTCAGATACTGACCAAAGACATTGAAAATTGAATTCTTTTTAACTTGGAGGAAATGTTCTATGCATAAAATAGCCTCTTAAAATCCTACCTGT
>NW_004524608.1:10258256-10279895 GCF_000260255.1 Octodon degus
CTATTCATTAAGAGAATGTAACTATATATCTATCCTAACCACTTTGAATACACAGATACAAAATGGACATTCATCTGTATCCCCTTTTTTTGTTAAGTTCCGTTATTTGAATATTATAGGTGTGTAAACTCAGTAAAATATTCTAAAAGAGTCCAGTAGCCCACATAGTACTGGGTCTTCCGCTTAATTTCTTGTAAGAATATTTTCTCTGAGTTAGTAGATACACCAAGAAAACACATACTCTGTGATTATCATAGAAATGCAACTTTTCCAGAGAAAGTTAATATTTAAATGATTGTAATGAAATTAAATTTCATTAAATACAAAATAGTTCTAATTGTCTATTAATAAAATACTAAAAGTGCATTGCATTTTTTATTGTATGCCATATTTTTATTCTCTAAAATTTAACCTTTTGTATATATTCAATCATTTATTAAAAACAAAGTCTTTGATATAATTAGTCAGATTTAATATTTAGGAAAACTTTAGCATACAAAAAGTGTTTGGTGATTTTTATTTCAAAATTCACTTACACATCAAAGAACATGCTCTTGTTGTCAGAAGGTTTCTCTCCTAAATAGATTAGGAAAATAAGATACTCTAGTGAATTTATTTAATAATTGATAGTGGAAATAGAATCTTAATGAAATTTCCATCTTCCTGAGTTATAAACTCTGTATTTATTACATTTATTATTACCTAATACTGATGTGTACAATTATTTGAAATAACCTAACTGAAATGCTAATAGGAATATAAACTATCTACTATGAAAAAAATTATGTGATAACTTCTCTTCATTAGCTTCAAATAAGCCATATAATCATTAACTAAGAAAATTCTCAGGGAAGAAACATGCATTTTTGTTTAACACATTTAAGTTACATTCATATTTCTTCGTGATCTCAGAGACAGGGCACGCTGAAATAGTCCCTTTCATCCATTTTGTTTCTTTTATTTTTCTAAATGTATTTAGTACAAGGTCTACAGGTCTTACTGAACAAATCGGACCTGTGATCCTCCTGTTTTCAGCCTCCCAAATGCTAAGATTACAGGTGCATGCCACCATGCCCAGTTTTAATCGCCATCTCAGCATACCCCTGGGGAGAGGCCAGCATGGCACACTGGGGACTGAACCCCGGTCGCTTCATCTGCCTAAGCAGGCACTTTCATCCACGGAGATACCTGGCCAGCCCTAAAACCAAACATTATTCTTAATATTGATATTTCAAAGTTTCCTGTAACTTTAAGAGTAAGACTAGGACCATACTTTTGCCACTTCTTGGGGTTTTTTTTGGGGGGGAACACTCAGCCCACCCTGGGGACAGGGCTGGCATGTCATGTGGTACAGGGACTGGATTGAACCATGGTCCCTGCGGGCTTGCTACACTTGTCTAAGCAGGTCCTTTAGACTGCAGAGCTGTTTCGCAGGCCCCATCATCCATTTTCTGTAGAATCATCTAAATTCAAAGTCAGCATCTTTGCAATGGCTAAATTCAATGCAATGAAATAAAATTCACAAAATCATCATTCAATCGATCACAGCATTCAGAAAGGATCCTCGAGTTTTATAGCCAATCTCCCTCCAGATCATTTTACTTTTCAGATCGGAGGATACTCAAGACCAAAAGAAATGAATTTCAATTGCTTAATGTGCTAGAACCACTTAATCAGAGACTGTAAATAACTAAATGCCTTTAGCAGCCATCATCCCAAGTAGCCTCTTGAGGTGGCCAAGGGTCTGCTGGGACCCTGTCTATGAAAGAAAGCTCTGACCTGCCCCCAAACTGGCCATGCTACACTTGAACAAGGATATTTTAAACTTTTACTTACTGTTCTCTGGTCTGTTGCCCATAGTTACACAAATCTTTTCTTTCCTCAAGTGTGTTTGCATTTTGATTGTCACTCTCATGGCCTTTAGAATCTAATCTTCTTTCCTGAATATTACTAATTTACCCACTCATCCCTCACATGAACCGTAAAGTTTTAAATATTTTGTTGCATTTTATTCTGAGGAAACTATTCTTACCAGTTTCCCTCAAAATTAAAAACCTATACTTATTTGACTATGATCTTATTGAGAATTATAAAGCCAAGAGATACCATAACTGCATGTAGTATGGCCACTCACATTTTGGGAACACAGACAAACATTGCATTATTTTATTATTATTTGTAACATTTTTTGTAGCTAATCTTAAACAGATATAGCAAAGCTATCTGACTATTAAAAGTATCTACTTTAAAACACATTTTGTAAACTATTAATTACGTTTTTTTTTCTCTGCACTTGTCATCTGCAGAATGCTGGAAAGAATAACTTTTGGAAAATTAGCCAATTAACAACTTGAAGAATTGTAGTGCTTTTATATAATTGAAAACAATCTATGGCAAAGTCTGAAGTAGTAATTATGCAATTTCCTCCATCCAGGAAAACAGGGCCTGTGTAAAGGCCAGACTCCTGGAGCTCCCTTTCTAATAAGTAGGTCAACATTAGCTGCAGGCATCTTGAAGGCTGTTGAGCATTCATTAACATTATGTGAAAATGTGGCTGCTCTATGGAAGCCATACATTCCCAAGGAGGATCACAACGTTGGTCAGCTGTTCATTTGGGAATGACTAAGTTCTCTTCATTATAAGGAATTTTGTTTCACTTTAACGTGTAAAGTTAATTTAGTGCTTACTTTATGCCAGGCACTAAGATAAACTCTCTATATGTATAATTGATTTTAATTTTTTACATTGCTATGTGGCTTATACTTTAGAACGGTTGATGCTTTTACAAATACAAATACTATGTAGCTGAAGATCATGTTTCCATTTAGTGTAAAATACAAAACTTAAATGAAGTATCTTTGCTGCTCAAGCTCTTAAGTGCTTTGCATCCATCCATCCACCCATCCATCCATCCATACATACATGCATACATCCACCCACCCACCCACCCATCCATCCATCCATCCATCCATCCATCCATCCATCCATCCATCCATCCTTCGATCAACCCATCGATCTCCTAATTAAAATAAACTTACACTGATGTCAACTTGACTCAAAAGTGTTAGCCTATCTTGCAAGTCTTGCTCCTTAAATAACATGTAAAGACTCTGAATTTCTGACTCCAAGACATTGGCCTCTTGGAATTTTCAAAGCAAGAGTTCTCATTATCAAGTTCTTTATGTTATTTAGCACTATTTGGACTACAGTTTGGAGTTACAGTGAAAAGGGCATATATAGTTTTGTGCTCTTTAATTCTCTTTCCTCCAGAACTGAATTAAAGAATATCATGCTTTCTCCTTACATGTTTCTAATGGCAGAGGAGAGTAGAAAGGCTTCTTCGCTCTGTGATTGATGAAAAGTCCCTTGCACAAACTGTACATTTATTTCCTTGGAGTTTTTGTTTTCAAACTTTAAAACTATGCAAATTTTATAGTTAGTTGAGCAGTACATAATGGTATTCATTATGTATGTTTTATTTTTTAAATTTCTTGAACAATATTGAAGCTTGGGAGAGAAGCATAATGTGATTTTTTAATGCTCTGGTTACCTTTCTGTAGCCATAGGAAATGTATCTGTTTGCAGATAAGGGTAGAAAGATGCTCACTTAAAATTAATTAATTTTTTTATCTTAAACTCTTAAAGTACCTACTTTATGCAAGGATTATGCAGACAGCATATGGTATAAACATAAATAATATATGCTATCTATCCATGAAAAACTTTAATCATAACACTAAACTCAGCCTAGCAAATAACTCTAACACTTACAGATCCTCAGGAAATCAATGTTGTTTCAGGAAGTCCTCATGTTATTTATGAAATATTTGCACATTCTCTTTTGTGGGTTTATCTTTTACATTTGTAAGATCTGCCTCCAAACAATGAATGGCTATCTTTGCCCTCAGCTGTGTGTCTGTTTGTCAGCTGCTGCGTCCCTCAGATGCCCTCATAGCTTCTTGCTTTGTGCATTTTCCTAAAGACATCCAGGAGAGTAAATGTCACCAGCCTCGGGCCAAAGACAAACATCTCTCTCCTTATATTTCATGTATTTATTTAATGCATTCTGTGGTACATTTAAAGATCTCTTGATCATAACATTTTTAAATTAATAATTTTCCATGCCAATTGCAATTTGTTGCTTATTGACATCCCAAACTTCTATTTGATTAATTTTAAGCAGTTTCAATCATAATATTCAGCAAATTTACATCTTTTTCACTATTTATAATCTTCAGTATCATAAGTTCTTACTGTCATTGCCTATTTGTCTTTTTAATATAATTAGTATAGCATTTCTTATTTTATTTTACAGAGTGCTATCATATGGTTCAGTTATTTTATGTTTAAAGTTTTTAAAGTTATACATTTTTATAAAGCATGCAAAATTATTTAGTATTCATAAACACAGTTATTTCTTATAATTTTATGAAATATTATGTAAAAAACATATTAATAATATATCCTGAAATTATAGGCCTTGTTTCAGTAATCCAGAGTAAAGAGCGAGTAATATACAGATATTTTTATAAATATTAACTCTCTATTATTTCAATATTAACATTTATAAACTAATAATCATGATATTTTATTCTTTTTTCCCCCTGTGTTTTAAGGAAGGGTCTACCTGGTGTTCAGGGTCTCACTACTAGATCAGACTCATAGTAATCCGTTATTTACAGCCATCCAAGTGCTGGGATTACAGGCGCACACCACTATACCCAGTCTCAATTGTAGTCTCAGTGCACCGCTGGGACAGGGCCAGCAAAGCATGTCTGGGAATTGAACCCCCAACCCCTAATCCTGCTTGCAGGTGCTTCAATCCACTGAGCTACTTAGCAGGCCCTTGATATTTTATTCTTAATATTCTGGATATTGTATTTTCATCTACCAGATGACACATCTCTCTAGTTAGTAACTGCTAAGAAGTTTACCACTACTGAGCATTTCAAAGTATCCAAAACTCTCTTCTAAACCAACAGTGTGAAAAGCATCTGGGTGAGTGTGTGTGTGTGTGTGTGTGTGTGTGTGTGTGTGTGTGTGTGTTGAACACTGAACACATGTATTTGAAGTATGTTTCATAGGGATAAGTTGACATCATATGAACAGTAAAAGTAGCTAATTCCTATCATATGTGAAATTTTCAAAGATGACAATTTTTCAGAAAATTCTGGGGTCATCTTTAAATTCATGTGACCACTGACAGATCCTTAATCTATATATCTTTTTATGGTTTATGATCCAAAAGAACAAACTATCTTGGGAATAAAATTTACAATATGTATGTTATCATAATTCTCAAAAGCCCTTTGATGATGATGGAGACTTAACCAATAAGATGTCCTAACAGGTCAATAAAGCAAACATCTGAGTGACCTGAGGTGTTAGCTGGTGGGCCAGAACACTAATGAGGAAGACCTCCACTGACAGAGCTGACATCATCCAAAACAGCCTTCTGAGCACATTAAAGCCATACCCATCTATTGTTTTGTGGTTCTATGTGCTAGATGTGTAGATGACGTCAGCTGAGAGTTCTGCCTGTGGTCTCATAAGGTCCGCATCAGGATGCTACTGAAGATGAGTTCTGATTGCAGGCTTTGTGGAAGAAAGTCCTTCTGAGCACATTGAGGTTCTTGGCTCACTTCAGTTCTTGCTGTTTCAAGTCTAAGCTTCCTCTCTCTTTGGTGGACATCATCTAGGAGCTGTTCTCTTCTCTTGCAGATCACTCGCATTCTCTCTCATGACCCCATTTGTCTTCAAGCAGAAATAACATATAGGACTGTCTTGTACTTTGAATCTCCTTGTTTTCTTCTGTGTCACCAATTAAAGGAAGGCCTCTGCTTTCTAAAGTTATTTTGGTTAGAAAAGATCCAGTTTTTAAAAACGACTCTATTTTCAAATCTCTACTTTAAGACCAACTATGTCAAACAAGAACATAAGCACATTCATGATATTTATTTTAGATATCATTGTGGTGAAAGGTTCTAACAGAGTGGGAAGGATAGATGGAGAAGACAAAAAAAAATCAGCCAAACAATATATTAATAGAAAAAGGAAGGAGAGAGAGAATAACACACATTACTTGAGAATCTGAAAGCCAAGAAATTAGCCAGGTTAATTCGCCCTTCCTTGTGAGAATGCGATTAATCATATACATGTGTGAAGAGTGGATACAATAGTGATGAATTTTAGTAAATTCTTTTATTCGCACCTGAATGTACATCCTCATTTACTTTTTATAGGAATAGAATAAATATATTTGGAAACACAGAGAACTTCTTGAAACTCTTGAGGTATTTTTGTCTTGAAAACTTCAAATTGTACTGTATTGTATGGTAAGCACTAAGTGGACAAAGGTGAACCTTGGCCAGCTTGACCATACCAGTTTCTCATCATTGTATGAATTCTCTAGAGCGGGACTATGATATTTGGACACAACTCACTTTTGTTTCTCTAAAATTATATGGCAAAGTAACTGTCATTAACTTATCAACCTGGGAAAAAGATATAATTAGTGTGGGTTGAGAGCAGTCACACAGAAGTTAAAATTCTCTCACTGGTCAGCAGCGTGTACACTTTCCCAGGAAAACATACATTCTAGATGTTACCAGAAACTCTAAGCATGACCTCATCTGAAACAGGACAGAGAGCTGGAAAAAATGGACATTATGTATAATATTCCATGCTCAAAACATAATGAAAAAAATTAATTGGTTTACTCTTTCTTGCTAGGGAAATCACTTTGTAGGAAAAAATGTTAATTATACACAGCTTATAGTCTTACAAAATAGAGAAACACTTTTTCTAAGATTTTAAACCTGATGAACAATAGGTTAACATTCATAGTGATGGCAGAATCCTGCACATAATCACTAAATAGGCAAATGACTTTGCCACAGACTGTTTTAGTTCTATTTAATGCTGCAACTTTTTTCTGCTTAAAAACGACATATTTTTTCAATAAATATAATTTTAATCAAACAGAGTCAAAACAAAGCCTTACCAAGGGAACTTTTTAAAACCCTCAATCTCCTTGCCAGATATGTGGTATGAGCCTGTAGTGCTTGCTAGTTATGAGGCTGACCCAGCAGCCTCATAACTAGCAAGTTCAGCCCTGGAGTAGGTCAGCGTAGAGACAAGGCAGGGCCATCTCTGAAAACCTAAAACACCAAAACCAAAAATCTTCTTAAAGGTTCTAGTTTTTCTAATGTAGAACTGAAGAGTTTTACTTCTAGGCAAAACATAATTAAGCAAAATGGTATTGATTTTACATATACAAATAAATAAATATATATGTGTGTGATTATTTTAGAAAACAATAATTTTATCAAATAGACATTCTCTATACTTAGCAATATTCGAAATTCAAAGAAGCAACACATTAAATGCAGCGTTCATTTGCTGTATGATCTTCCAATAAGAGAAACTGAAATAATTAAAGAAGAAATAGAAATTTTGAGGATAGCCATGACTTTTCTTTTGAAAAGCAAAAGCAAACAGAATCCTTCCATTTACCTAACTGACACATTAGTACAAAAAAGTACATTATTTTGAGCTATGACCCATTAGTTGTAAAAGATTACTAAAGTAAACAATCTGTATTTGTACTTTATAAACTTTAATGTTAGTTAGATATCAAACCTAAGATGTGCCGTTTTGTCCTACTCAGGATAAGATGACTTAGCTCATCATTTTCATCAGAAAGATTTCTAGATTTTTTTGCAATAGAAGACAAGGGATTTTTCCAACTGATGAAAACTAAAAGATCCAAAGCATAAAATTATTGAGCATTGTTCTAAAATCATGAGCCACTGTTGATTTCATTTGTGTAGCCAACTTTACCTTAAAAATGCTGAAGTGAAAAGACACACATTCAGTAATTCTCTTTTAAGTGCCATCTTACATTGGCTGTGTAGCTCAGTGAGTGATAGACAACTTCTGTAGCTTGAGCAAAACCTTCAATCTCTCATATAGAGAAGTCCATTGTATCTTGCATACTAATTTCTTTTCAAAGGATAACGCTGTGAATACTGAGTTGTAAAAAGCATAGATGCTGTTTAGTTATTCATCTAATCAGTTTTTCCTAAAGTTACATGAAAAATCTTCCCTAAATATTAAATACATCATTTGGGAGAGAAACAGAGACAAAAACATCATACAGTAAGATAGACCTAGATGCTCATAATTCCCCGACTGAAAACTGAGGTTTCATATTATCTGTCCACTGAAGAACTTTATTTTAATGCAAGGATATTAAAAAGTGAATTTCGTATTATAATACTCCCCTAATCACCTTTAAAAGTAGATAAATTTTAAAATCTACATACATCATACATTAAGCGCTTTTTTCTGTTCCCTTAAGCACGTTTCTTTAAGCAATCAGATTCCTTATACTATCTTCCGTAATACAAATGCAGTTTTACCCCAGCTTTAGACACCTTCATTTTTCTTTGCTATCTATGAGATTGTGTTTTAATTTACTGATTGATTATGATGAAATGATGTTGTGAGAGATATTTTGCAAATAGGTTTTGATATATTGCTCAGCATAGTGTTCCAGGCACAATCAATACACTGAATGCTCCACACTGATGGGTGCTATGAGCTAGACGGCTGTCCTGATGGATGCTAGTTTAGAAAGTGAGCTGGCCTGGCTTTATTTGATAAAATAAAAAAGTCACCATAAAAACACAGTGGGAGCAATTCTTAGCGTCATAAAATATTTGAAAGAAAGAAATTCCATTAAGTCAGGGTTTTTCTCCATAATGACTGAGGCAGTTTTAATTACATAAATATTTCTATTGTCTCCTCACTGCACTCCATAAAATACTTCTTCCACTCTTAAGCCATATGCATTCTTTCATCCTGCATTTGCCCAAATGCTTGTAATTTGGCCAGTACGTTTTCCCTTGTTAACCCGTTTCAGCATAGCAGTGAACACACGTTACACACTCTGGGACATTATTTAGTGCTGCTTTGGTTACTTCGCACTACCACCACCTTTTTGGTTATCTACTCTCCTCCGTTTTATAAGAATAGCAAACACACAGCTGCATGATGATGTGAGTTTTAATTTGGGCAAGTAGCACTGAAAACTTAAAGCACATATGTGGCTTCCTGCGGGGACAGGCAGGTGTTTCTGCTATCAGGTGCTGTCTTGTTCTGAGGAGTCACCACAGCTTGGTACAAATAAAGGAATCATTATGGAAGCAGAAATTCATCCACATAAAGCATTTAAATATTGCAAAATACGCATCTCTTCAGGAGCCCAGGATATGTGGTATGCCTTTCCCTATGAAAGTACTATCAATAGATAAACTGAAAGGAAAAAAATACCTTCCAGTTATTCAACTACCTTAAATACATGTATCATATGCCAACTGCACCTGACATTGTGATAGCACATGACAAACACACAGACAGGATTCTGAGACAAGAGTCAATCTTAAGGACCTTACAATCTATTTTTAAATGAATACAGAACAATTCTATAAAATATACTACTTTTAGTTAGTGGCTTCTGTGTGAGGATAAAATGTACGTAGTTATTTCTATGATTAATATGCTTGCTCAGCCATGCATAAAAATAAGTACTTTAGCAGTATTTAAATATTCAGAATGCTTGCAATGAAATATTCAGAATGCTTGCACAAAATACGGTAAGAATAAGTAATGAGTTTAATGCGAAAGCTCCCATACCGTGTCTCTACCTATTGGAATTTATTCAGTTGTGGGTCTTGAGTTGCACTTGAAGAATGTCCTCTCAGTGGCTGCATCATTGACCTTTCTGAGCACCTCATAAAAAGACAATCACTTGGTCTTCATTGAAACACAAGTGGCTTCAAAAGACAGTTTTCCAATGATTAAACTTACCTAATTGTCCCAGAATGATATGTTTTCTATTTTTAATGAGCTTTTTTAAAGAAAAATTCTGAGATTATTGTAGAAAAATATAATTATGAGCAGTAATGCAAGAGATTCCACATATTTTCATTTCACACCCTCCAATAATAGCTTCTTGTAAAACTTCTACAAAGTAGAAGCCAGGATGATGTCGTTGATTTGGCCAAGATACGAAACACATTTCCATCACAAGTGGGTTGCCCTAGAAATCACTGCTCAATCTTTTGGAAATTCTTGACCTATAATGTTTTTCACTTTGATAATCTCACATCAAGGACATTATTTAATTAGAATCACAAGATGTTTCATTTGTCATTTTTCAGTAGAATTGCCTGGATATTTATCCTTATTTTTAATGCACCGTAATTCACTTTATTTCTTATCAGGGACTTAGTCTAGCACCCATACCCTAAAACAGTTATGCTAAAGGCTTAAATAGAGACAGTTCATTATAGTTTGGGGAGACTCCAGAGAAGTTAGAACTCTCTGTAAAGACTCTCTGAGTGTAAAGATAAGAGCATTTCCTGACAGCCATATTTATTTGGTTTTCAAACAAAGACAAGGAATACCAAGGCAAGGTGAGAACTCAGCAGAATATTGGGAAGTTAGTTCAAACACTCCTCCATGCAGTAAATTTTGCCAATTAAGAGAACTGTTTGAGCTCTAAGGTTGGCAGCTTTATTGCTATAAAATAGGGAGTGTCAGCAACCTTGTAGGTCTTGTCAGATATGGTATTATCTTGACTTCAGAGCACTGTGAATATGAGCTTTTTCAGCAAAGTCAGAGGTCTGCTCATGGTCAGCCATTTAACCCTTTTGTAGCCTGGTCTCCAACAATTCCTCAGTATTGTTCTATAGTGTGGATGAAACATCGGTAGCATTCATTTGCTGGAGTCATCCTCCTTTTAGCTTTTTTAAACTGTGGAGAACATAATTGCTTTCTGGAATCAGCACATTATTGCTTTTGTGTTTTGCAGTACTAGAGTGTATCCAGTCTTTCCAGTGAGCTGCATCAGGCCATTTGGTTCTTTTTACTAGTAAATGTGCTTAGCATGTGACGTTTATGTTCATTGTAGGGAATAGATACATGTACTTAGTATATCTTAATTCACTTTCCCTTCATCTCCACTTTCTCCTTCTGTCTCTGGAAACCCTCCCCCATTTCCATTTTTTTTAGTTCATACTTGAGACACATAATGATTACAGGCACTCGGGGCACACTTTCCAAATACTTTCATGTGCCCCTGAGCTCCCTTTGTCCCTGTTTCCCTGGAACTTGTTTCTCTTTCCACTAGCAAAGATTTATCTGCTTCTTTTCTTTTATTAATCATTTATTTTTCTCTTTACTGTATTTGTACTTTGGCTTTTCCATATGAACTAAACTATATAGTATCTCAGTTACTTTGTCTGATTTATTTCACTTAACATTGTTTTCAAAGTACATTCATTTTCCTAAAAATGTCTCCAATTTATTACTTTATAGCCAAGTAGTACTCCAATTCATAGAGATATAATATTTTATTTATCTATTTGTGTTTATGGACATCTAGACTGCTTCCTAGAGTCATCTATTATGAATTGTGCTACTGGAGGCATTGGTGTGGATGTATTGCCGAGACATCTGACAAAAAGAGTCATAAAAAGCTATCAGAGAAAAACAAAACAACAGAATAGAAAGATAAACCCATTAGGACAACTGCCAATTTGTTAACACAAATTTGAAATGCCAGGAGAGCCCGGAGTGAAGTGTCTCAAGGTCCAAAATCAAAGACCTGCCAACCCTGACTAATAGACCCTGCAAACATTTCTTTCCCAAATGGATGGAGAGATGAAAACTTTCTACATGCACGTGAAACTATTACTCAAAAAAAAAAAGGCCATAAAAATCGTATACTGAAGCAATTAAACCAAGAAAGACAGAAACTCTGGTGGAAGTAATATATTGAAGAAGACAAATACTCAAGCAGGAAAGGAAAAAAGTGTCATCAACATAAAAAGAATGCAATGATGCAAGTAAACCAGTGCCTCTCAGAAACGGTTCTCAATGTATGTAGTCTCAGTTCCCCAGTTGAAAGACATAGATTAGCAAGCTAGATCGAAAAACACTCTGTGGCCTTCAGGAAACTCAAGAAATAGTAGAATGACAGTCAAAGAAGGGAACACAATATTATGTGCCTCAGAACCCTCAAAGCAAGAAAGAGTAGCAATTTTACTCTGACAATACATTTCAAGTTGAAACTGATCGAGAGGCAAAGAAAATTACTAAATACTAGTTAAGGGAACAATTCAATAGGAAGAGGTAACAATTGTGAATCTATATTCACCAACTATTGAAGCTCCTAATTTCATGAAACAAATACTACAGGACATAAAGGATCAAAAAAAAAAATATCAACACGATCAGAGTGGGTAACTCTCTTTATGTCTTCCTTTTTTGAGACAGGATCTTGTCCAGATTGGGCACAAATTGTGATCCTTCTGAAACAGACTCCCAGAGAGCTGGGATTATAAGTATATACTGTGGTGTTGTGCATATGTTACGACTTCTCATGATTATGCAACTGCCATGTAGTATCCAGTGACCAACATCTCCTCATAGTTCCCTATCCCTTACTGCCCCAGTGTCTTGTAATCACCATTCTACTACCAATTCTTATGCAATCAACTGTTGTGTGCTCCATGTATGAATGAGATTACTGTTATCTTCCTGTGTCTGGCTTCTTTCATTTAATATAATTATTTCCAGTTCCATCCTCCATGTGTTACAAATAATAGAATTATTCTTCTTTAGGACTAAGCAGTATTCCACTGGGTGTATTTATCAAATTTTCTTTGTCCACTCATCAATCAATAGGCACTTAGATCTTTTTATATTTTTTGGCTATTGTTACTAGTTCTACAATAAAAACTGAAACGCAATTGTCTTTCAAAGACAATCATTTCATTTTTTGTGAGTATGTGGCCAAGGATGGGATTGCTAAACCACATGGCAATTCTGTTGATAATCTTCATGAGGAACCTGTAGAATTTTCTATAAGGGGTGTGTTCATCTACATTTTAACCTAGAGTATGCTCGGATTCCTGTTTCCCCATATCCTCACCAGCACTAGATGTCTTTTATTATTTTTATATCTTTTCTTACTAGAATGAGATGATATCTCATTATAGTGTGATTCACTTTTCTTTGCTGATTAATGATGTTGAACACCTTATATACATCTTTTGGCTTTTATATATTTTCTTTTGAGAAACAACTAAATTGCCCATTTTTAATTAGTGCAAGACCATTTAGATAGCAGCTTTTTTTGTTTTGAATTGTTTTTCAAACAAAATATATAAACTTAAATTTACAAATGAGGTTCTACTATATAAATTGTGAAATCAGTAAGTCAAGCTAATGAACACATCTATTATCTTGTGGGTTTTTCTGGGTTTTTTTGGTTTTTTTTTTCCATTTTTGGGTGAGAATGTCTGAAAACTTCTCAGAGCATTTACAAGTGTAAAATGTATTGCAATTAACTATTGACTCTAGCATGTAAAATAGATCTCTTAGGTTGTTTCTCTTTTTAACTGATTGTTATTTATATTTTAATCATAATATAGGTTGATATCACATTGGCTTTCCAAATAGTCAAATTTGTGAAGATTAAATGTTTGGCCACTTAGGATTCTTTCACTCATACAAGGCAACCAAACAAATGACCTGCACAGCAGCCACCTGCCTGCTCAGGTGTGAGAGCAGTCGCTGCCATGCTCCAGAGCACTGCAGGGTGGCAACCAGAGGCCAGGTGAGGTGAGGGAGAAGTGAGTGGTTCTCAGAGGCTGGAAATGTGTGCAGTCTCCACATGAAGAGGAGGAGCACTTCCTAACCACTGCCATGGAAAATGGAAATACCAAGTCTTAGAAGCAAGGACAGAAGGTACAAAGAAGGCTTGATTTGATGTAGATTAAATGTATGGAGAATATAAGGGGGAATAAAGGGAAAGTTCAATTCTGAGTCTTATAGGGTGTGGTCATAATGAATTTCTTAAAAAGAATCTCTCTCTTACAAAATAGTTTTACCAGTAGAGTATGTGCAAAAGATAAAGAAAAGATAGAACATTGGGAGTGGAGTTGCATATGCCACAGCCAAGCTTTGTTTCTCAGGATAGTGTATGAGGCTGACCTTGCAGAACACTGCTATAATTTTTTTCCATAGGAAAGAAATAGAATGGGTTTTCCACCTATATGTTTCCTACTATTAAGGAAATTTTAGGAAATCCTCTAAGATTATTTACTTCTCTCCATTTTAATCAAACACTTTTCTTCAATTTGTGTGGAAAACGTATCTGACTACAATCACTTTATTAAAAATACACTTGTGTAGTGACTATGCTCTGTCGTGGTACGTCTTTTGTATGTCATTAAAGTGATGGAGGAGAGAGTGAGAGAATGAGTTTGTGTGTGCGTATGAAAGAGAGAGAGAGAGAGGCAGAGAGATTGATTTTTCGTGGATTAGGAACACAGTGAATGGATGAATCAACAACTAGCAGGAAACAATAATAAATATTTTTCTGTCTACTACCGACAATTGCAATAGCCAATGAAATCTGATAAACAGAATGATCCAGGTAAAAGATGGACAAAAGTGATTAATCATTTCTCAAAAGAAAGTGAATGTCTTAAACACATGTAATAATTTCTTCTTTTTTCCATCTTTGGCTGAGATTCTGCTTTATCCTTCATTTGATAGCATTAATTTTAGGCTATTTTCATGATACAGTGCCACCCTGTAAAGTTTTCTCACTGCCAAAGAGAAAAAATCTGCTAATATAGTACCACTAAGCATTAACTTGGAAAAGAGACACTTTATGCATCAATTCTAAAATACTAAAACCAAAGTAGGTACAAAATATACTTAAAGGGAAATGGCTCTTCTAGAAAAGATGAGTTTTTGTTGTGCTTTGCAAGGAGAAAAATAGAATTATGAAGTGCAGGTAAAGACAGCACCCCTCACAGTGGTCCTACTTGCTAGCTTTTACTAGTAGTAAGCTGTTTCCAGAGACCGTTCTGAATTTTGCGTGACAATTCATAGGGTAGTTGAGCCTTCTTGTGAGAGTAAACAGCAGGGTTTCCCAGGAGCTTATCACAAGTCAGACGTTTCAAATGCTTAATAGTAAAGAAATGACTCTCTCAGATAATTATACCCGTGTTATTTTATGCAACATAAAATGGGAAGAATTCTGGGGCAAGATTTTCTCTTTTTCTTAAGTAACAAAGACGAAGAAGACATGAATAGATTATTCTAGACACAGTTATTATCCAAAAAGAATTAGCAGAAATTGTGATTCAGATATGCGATGCCAAGGCAGCAGCTCCTGGCCTGTGTGGGTGGTGTAAAGCCAGCACTAAGATTTGCGAAATTTTAAATTTAAAAATCAGAACCAAATTTACAGACTCTTGGGGGAAGGGGGAATTCAGAGCAATTTAGATCAATGTAGAATATACAATGATTATATCATCTGGAATAGAAAAAGGATTAAACAGAGGTAAAGACGAAGAAATTCATAGTAATCTGTTGTGGGACATACTACTACTACTGCTGTTATTATTCCTACTATTATTATTCACATGAGTGACCATTTCATTATCCTTTTCTACTCCAAGGCTTGAGAACTTAAAGGAACTTACATCTTATTTTGTTGTTTTAATTTTTTATTCCCACTCCTAGTTCACATTCTGGCACAGAGTTCAAAAACAAACTGCTCACTGAGGGATGAATTACAAGGCAACTTAGACTATGATCGCTGGGTCAGATGTGAGAAGTCAGCAGTACTCAGTAGACGTTCCTGATGGGACTTTTCTACACTCTGCAGTACTGTAGCTGCCAGCCACAGGTCGCCATTAAGCACCTGAAAGACTTGTAGACTGACAAACTGTTTTTCCGGCTTTATGTAATTTTAGTCAATCCGAATGTAAAATGAAGAAACCACATGTTCAACAGTGTAGTATCCACTTTACAAAAAGATGAAAAGAATCAGAGGATCTTTCATCAAATAAAATTCAAAGAAAAAAGAAATAATTTTACACATCAGATTAATGAAAAGTGATTGTTTTTTCCTTGTTGGCTTTGAATGTGTAAATATCACTTTGATCTCTGAATCATGGACTCTGTGCAAAATGAAAGAATACAAAGGACACAGACCTGCGGGGATCCCAGCTCTGACCAATACTTGCAGTGTACTATGGGAACGTTCCACAAGACTCCCGAATCTCGGTGCCCACCTAAGCACAGTGACAATTCTAATGTCTAAATCACATGTTTGTGGAGGGTTAATGACACTGCTCACGGCTCTTGCTGCAAAGCTTGATATGTAAACAATAATGAGTGACAGCAACTACCACTGTGTTGATTTTTAAAGTCAAGGCAACATGTTAAGTAGGGTGAAGATGTTGAAAAATGATGTAGTACTAATAATTTCTCTGTTCATTTTCAATATTTTCTCTTGATTCCTTCTAGAAATTAGAAAAAAATTATTAATTTTATTGAGAAACAAATAGCAATGAGACAATTTCAAAACAGGTTAGTAGGACAGTTACAATAATTAATGCATCACATATTGTTGTCTTTGTAGTGGTTATTCATAGGATAAGATGCAGACATGGTACCCTGTCCAAAAACTATTAGTACAAATTTTTCTTCTCATTGAATTAAGAGAAAATAGCTGTATATCTATCCTAACTATTTTGTATATACAGATAAAAAGTGGACCTTCATTTATATCCCTCTTTTTTGTTTAGTTTTGTCAGAGATGGGAATTCCATTGCCATTTAAATATTGTAGGTGTGTGAATTCAGGAAAATAATCCAATATAGTCCAGTGGTCCATAACAGTAGTGGGTTATCTGCAGGACTGGCACTGTCAGAAGTTGATGAATTGAGCCTTTTACAGTTCAGCATATTAATATGGCTTTACTTTTTATAACTCATTTTGTATTTTTCTGCTGATGGTTATGACCAAGATTAAGCTTCTCTTCTGGAAGGTTAACAACTCAAATTTGCAGACAAAAATATTAAAGAAAAAGAAAGGATACAAAGATAGCCAACATTTTGGCCCTAGCCATTCAAGGTGAGTGAAGACTCAGGACATAAGAGAACCTGTACTGTAACATACTGTAACTCAGTGGTGTCCCAAATTTTTCTGATCAGAGAGATCATGGGTCCACATAGGAAAGTAATCGATGATGTGTAATGCGATGATGTACAATGTGACTAAGGAGAGTCATCTAGAGAGAAAACGTTCTCTCAGGCTTTCACAGAGAGCAAATTGGTCAAGCAATGGCCATAACTCATCCACATGGTTGACAAAGGATCTACAAACTGCAGAACAGGGTTTCAGGGTAAGTTCTAAGGGGAATTGACTGACCTTGTCAGATACAGAAGTTACATTGCTTGTTATATAGGTCTTGATTTATCTAGAAAAATTATTAAAAAGTTATAGAAAAATTATGGGTCTAATATATCCTTTGTACTTTTGAGTCTTGTCTTATTTACACACAGTAAAAGATCCCTATATCTTCATATGACTAAACTAAATCCTGATACTTGATAGTCCTTACTACTATTTTTGAGTCTCAGTGATATAAATATGCAGTCTTGGACTTTCCACACAGCTCAGCAGATGAGAGCACCTGCTTAGGCAGACACAGGGACTGAGGTTTGATCTCCTGTGTGTTGTGCTGGCCCCGCGCCTGGGGCACGCTGAGATGACGATTGAGACTGGGCAAGGCGGTGTGCACCTCTAATCCCAGCACTTAGGAAGCTGTAAACAAGAGGACTACTATGAGTCTGATCTGTTTACAGAGACCCTATACTAAATATATTAAGTAAATAAATAAATAAATAAATATGCAATCTTTACCATTGTTACCAAAGAAAAGAATGTTATAATATACAGTAGGCAACAAAAGCTACAAAGATAGAAGATGGGATGAGACAGAAACTATTCCATTAATCAGAGTATTTATCTTCCAAACAAGTCACCTACAGGTAAATAAGTCATCTATGAATATATTTCAACATAATTTGGAATGCTCCATATAAATAAAATTATGAAATTTGTATGAATTTATTTAATGTTTTAAATATATAAAGAAATGTTGAATTATTTCAGAGGCATACCTTGCTTCTGACTGAAAGATTAAACATTGTACAGAATGGAATCCTTTTCTACATTAATAATTTGTGTCAAATTTTCAGGAAAGTTTTGAAAAATAAGAGTATGAGCTTACCTTAAAGTAATCTAAAGAGCTGCCGTAAATAAACCAATGAAAAATAGGCACAAGAATAGATACATAAGTGGATACATTCAAAACAGCTTTTCATGAAATTAAGAGCTTAAAATATAAAAGCAATCACCTCCAAAGGAGAAACCTTCACATTAGCAGCTCTTGCAGTACAAAAAATTAAATTTCAAACAGATAAAGGGATTACATGAAAGAATACCAAAATTATGAAAATACTATTTATCTAGTGCCGAGAAAGTATATTAAACATGTATTACACACAATTTTAAAACATTTCATTTACCTAATTTAGATATTAGATACTTTTAATAATAGATATTATTACTTTTATAAGATCCTCTTTTTCAGATTCCATGTAAAAGTTAGATCATGCAGTGCTTGCCTTTCCATGTAGGATTTTTTTTTTTTTTTTTGAGGCAGTGTTCTTCTAAGTAATTCAGTCTGACGTTAATCTCACTGTCACAGTGATCCTCCTACCTCAGCTCCTGACTACTGAGATTACAGGCATGTGCCACCATGCCCAGCTCCCGGATTGTATTTCACAATTTCATATTTTTCTTCTCTAGCTGCATTTATATTCTTCTTAACCCTTTCTTAGTTTTTCATACCTCAGACTACATTTTAATCTCAATGGACTACTATTTTTACTCTCTCTGCAATTTATTTTGGTAAGATGTTCTTTCTTATAGTTGTTTTTTCTTTGTTTACATTTTCTAATGTTTCCTATACTTCAGGGTGTCACAGAAATACTATTTGCTGACACAGAGAAAAATTAAATAAATTCAAACTTTTCAGTGGTTTTAAAAAAACTTTTTCTTTGCACATTTTTCTGTCACTCATATTTTAAACAAAACCTTACAAAGTAAATTGAGATAATATTTCAGGAACTTATTTAAATATTACTCACTTCAGAATTAGATGCAGAGGGCCAGACAGATGGCTCAGCAGACTAACACACCTGCTTAGGCAGGTGCAGGGACTGGGGTTCAATCCCCAGTGTGTAGTGCCAGCCCTGCCCCCAGAGCCCGCTGAGCCAATGATTGAGACTGGCCGTCGCGGCACACACCTGTAATCCCAGCCCTTGAGAGGCTTAAAACAGGAGGATCATTACGAGTCCAATCTGTGTAGTGAGACCCTGTAGATCCTGTAGTAAATACATTAAAAAAAAGAATTAGATACAGAGTCTATCTCTTGATGAGAAAAAAATCAGACATTCTTTTTTCAAATACTCATGAAGGAGCATTTATTTTCAGGGGTTTTTTTTATAGCAGCTTCTAAAACAAGGATACCATATCTTAATTACTTCTATCACAAGCAATCATCACAAGAAAATGTGGGTGGATAGGAAGAACCCCAGGCATACAAGTGGGCTGTGCAAGTTCACTCTTTGTACAGAAATGAAATTGTAATGTAATGCACAGGATTAATAATGAACAGGGGAAGGCTGAGTTGGGAGGACAAGCTTCTCATTTTTCAAGTGCCCAGGAGGTAACAGTGCAGCAGAACTCTGTCAAAGTACAGTAAGTGACAGCCTACAAAATTAAATTGCTATAGGTGTGGTTGTCTGGGATAAATGAAATACCAGGACAGACCTACTCTGCCTGCAGCCTGATGTTCTCACAGCCCAAGTACATAACCTCCACTGGCTGGTATCCAACTGCAGTCTACACTCCTGAGTAGAGGACATTCGCTCCATGTTTCATCTGCATAGGGTGGATATAGGTCCACAGGGGCCATGCTGGGACCCTCCCAGGGAGATGAACCTCATCTGGGGGACTAGGCTGGCAGGTACCTGCTTGTATGTTTCCCACACTATCTTGAATTTCTTCAAGTTCATTAAAGTTGTAACCCATCTCTACTCCTGATGAGAGACCTCAATTTTTAAAGGTCATTTTCCCATCAATGCAGTTTCCTCCTAGCTGATGCAAACTTTAAACCTGCCTGCTTAGTCTATTGCTGCACTGTGTTGCCAGTCTATGATTATTCCATTTATTTTGCTAACTATTAAATCTTCCAAAATAGATCACCTGCCCTCACTCTTTGTTGTCTTGCTTTCATAATGCACTGCCTGGAGCGATTATCTTCAAAATAATTTCCAACTGCTAAAGCCAATGTCCTCACCTTTAGGAACGATGACATGGCACTGTCTTAATTTCCTGCATCTGTATTTTTTTTCACATATTTTACAATTTCTTCAATTCTCCCTTTCTCTCATTTCTGAATTGTAGCTGTCCCTGAAGGTCTTGTTCTTAGCATGCTTTTCATTGCTAATTCTGTGTCTTTTCCTAGATCTTCTCATCCACGTTCCCATCTTCATCCCGTAAATCAATGAATACAGTCTCCAGTGTTGCACTTTAGAAATTTAAGGTCTGAATTCACAGATTCTATGAGTACCACTCATCTGTTTAAGCATTGATTCTCATGGGGACATCAAAGTCAATGGAATTTAAAGTCACTTTTATATTCGAGTCATTATCATCGTGCATTGTCTCAGATGTTTTCTTTTATGTTTAGAGACATAGATTTTAAAGGAAATATATATTAATTTATCTTCAGTGTGTGTGAAAATTTTACTTTTTTCACATAGTTCATTATGGCATTGATGTTTCCCCTGGATCAGACAAGCTAAATTACTGTCTCGTTTTCTTGTGACCAGCAGAGAAGGCAGAGAAATCAGTGGCCAATCACGCATTACTACAATAGCCATAGGCACCTAAATCTATAAACCATGAATAAAGCCAATGAGACATGTTTTCTCAATGTTTATTTGTTTGTTTATTTGTTTTGGCAGAACCTTGGATTGAACTCAGGCCCTTAAGCTTGCCAGGGAAGTGCTTATTTTACTGAGCCATCTCCCTGGCCCCTTTTCAATGTTCTTAAAACCTAAACAAAATTAAATCTTGTATGCCAAATCCATCTGGCGAAATGTGAGAGGAGAGTCTTCAGTTTTTCTCGCTATAATATGTGTGTCTGAGCAATCTCTCTCAAGACTATAACAGAATTCATTCATTAATTTAAAAATACTTAAGTTGAATACCTGACCTTTAAGTTACGATAAGGTAGGAAATTAATGGAAATGTTTTTAAATTCTTCTCTTTGATTAGCAACCACCAAAAGACTACTCATTCATGGGCGTTTGGGGGAAAAAAAAACAGCATAACCATTGAAATTCTGCCAGCTTAATTCCCCTCTGTTTTCTATACTGATAATTGCTTTTCAACTGATTACTTTTAGTACCTTCTCCTAGCATTTTTAAAGCAATGTATTACATAAATCATTAATAAGATTTTAATAGCAAATATAGTTGACCATAGCCTTTTAATAACAAATATAGTTAACCTTATCTGTGAAGTTATAACACCTGTTCTTAATGATTATCCTTCTAGTCTAATATTGAGAAAAAAATGGCTTTGTTAAAACTGAATGTTTAATCAAAATATCTACTTCTTATT
>NW_004524608.1:10280005-10294400 GCF_000260255.1 Octodon degus
TTGACATTCAGAATTTTGGGCGATCTGGCCCTCACCTTGAGCATAGCTTCCTGGCTCTGGAGGGGAAAGCAGTGCACTGCTTAGTCTCCAAGCAGCTTGTCACTTGGGCTTTCCTAATGGAAGTGCCGCTTTCTTTATCATCAGAGGAGCGTGAGATCTCCCTGCCTCCAAGCTGGCTGTGGTACTTTTCAGGGGAGCTCTGGCTCTTACCTTGAGCATCGCTTCCTGGCCCCGGTTCAGTCCCCTCAGCCCACTAGCACAGATCCTTCATCCTGCTGGCGCAGACTCTCTAGCTTCGAGCACTGACCTCTGGGCCCTCCCGGTGCAGTTCAGTGACAGGCTTTCATGAGACAATGCCTGGAGATCCAGGCCTGCAGTTGGATTGGCAGGAGGCATTGTTACGGGCTAGAGGTCTTTAGTTGGACTCATGTAGGTCATTATCGTGGGATCAGGCCCTTAAATGTATTCTTCAGTCTTCAGTGTGTGGACAGATCTCCTGCAGTCTTTGTATCTGATATGATTCTTTGGATGATTCATTATAAACAATCTTGTAAAATATGTGTCCTATGTTGTATTACTCCCCTTGCAAAGCCCCAAACAATAACAGAAATGGTCCTCTTTTTCACCAAATAAAAGCACCTTCCATTTGATTCTATTTTTATTTATTTATTTACTTACTTACTAACTTATTTGGCACAGGGTCTTGCTATGTAGCTCAGACTCTTAGTGAAACTCCTGTCTCAGCCCCCTCAGTGCTGAGATTATACGTGTGGACCACCATGCCTGGTTTTGGGGCCTGGCACATCATGCTTGGGGTTTTAGGGCTGGCAAGGCATGCAGTACTGGGAATCTACCCAGATTCTTGCACTTGCCAGGCTGGCTGAACTGTCTCACTAGCCTAACACCCTCCACTATAAAATTTTTGTTTTACGTTTTTTACCAGCGTTGCTATTATTTTGTGAGCCTTTTGACATATATGATAAAGGCTATACAGTGCAAAGTTTATGGTTGAAAAATACCAAAATTTTCTATGGGCATTCCACATCTTTAAATATTTAATATCTTATTAAAAAGTGGCTGTTGTGTGTTAACACTCTTACTCAGTTGTTTTCCTCATAAGTGTTTTTGTCTTTGAGAGTGCAAAGGAAAGCCCCACCATAAAATCGAGTTTATCTTTGTTTCATACTGACGTACCTCATCACACATCACCATAAATAAAACTTCTCCACATTCACAGCGGTCTGCAGATTATGACAGCTAGGGTTCAAAGTTTGTCATTGCTATTTGTTTATCAATAAAATTATGAAAAAAAAACAAAGTTGAACCATAGCCTGAGCATGTGGTACACATCTGTAATCCCACCTATCCAGTGGCTGAGGTAAGAGGATTGACGGAACTCAGAGTTTAAGCCAACTTGAGCAACATAAGGAGATTCTGACTCAAAAGAAATAAAGGTGAACCATAACATAGGCAGACACTAGTAGGATCTACAGCACAATAACATTCTAATGAACTCCATTTGATAAGTATATTATAATCTATTGCATATATATGATATATATATATATACATAAATTGAACAGACTGCTCTTCTCACACCTCATTCACAACTGAATTTATGTCATTTTGAGACTCCCCACTTTTCTTGATAATTCCATTTCTTTTGTTATAGTTCTTGTTCTTTCCAAATACAATTCCAAAGCCTGCAATTATTTATATCATCCTAAATTCATAACAGAAAACTAGAATGGTCTACAGCACAGATCCACGATGTGGAGGGGGCTATGAATTGTTAAACATGAATATTTTTATTCACTGAACCAAATCTATTTTGATAAATCTGAAGTTTATTTTGAGCCATGGACCCTACTTCTGCCTAAGACGGCTACATCTGTGTAATTCTGTATCTCTTTCCACCCCGTTTCTCCCATTTGATTAACATGAGGAAATTTTATTAGGAACATTTACTGAACAATTATAATTCTTCCTGTAATGTTCTAAAATATCAACCTGTAAAAACTCATTTCATTTTCACAACTCTATGAGGCAAAATCTTTTATTTTCCCTGTTTCATGGGGGAGAAAGTGGAAGTTCCAAAAACTAAGTAAATCGCTCAGGTTTAAGCATTGTAGCAGGCCAGGATTTGGACCCAAGCAGCTGGGCAAAACGTTTACATGTACAATCACTAAGGGACTGAGGACTACCTGAAACTGCTCTTGGTAGGATTAGGTGAATGCTTGTACAAGTGACAACAGAATTAGAGATTAGCAGAAATGTCTTAGAAACTGATCAAGGAGATGTTATTTTATTCTAGGATGGTCTACCATAGCACCGGTGAAATCATACATGATAAAGAGACAATAAAGGCTTGTCTTGTATTTTGTTTTGTTTTTGTATTTTAGGGAAGGGTCTACAGGGTGTTCAAAGTCTCACTACTAGATCAGACTCATAGTGATATACCTGTTTACAGCCTCCCAAGAGCTGGGATTATAGTTGTGCACCACACCCAATCTCTCTCTCTCTCTCTCTCTCTCTCTCTCTCTCTCTCTCTCTCTGTCGCTCTCATCTAGTTAATGTTAGAATATTAGAATCTAACTAAAAAATTAGAAATTTAGAGAAGTTAGGGAGTACAAGTAAAACGAGAGTCATGCCTGGTAGTAGATGATAATGGATCAGGTTTGCTCTATGCAGTTCTGGGCGTTTTTGTTTTTCATTATTTTGAATTAATAAATAGGTTCCCAGGGGTTAAAAATCAAAATCTTGGATCCTCTGACCTCATATCCCTTACATCTCCTCCATGTGTGATACTACCTATGAAAGTATAGCAAATTGTTAGGTTAAAGATAATGATACTGGTTGTATTTATATGGCTGGAGATGGGCATATTCACTATTCAAAATTATTATAAATATTAACTCATTTTATTTTTATCACTATCAAATAAGGTAATAGTTTCCTATTTTATAAGAAATGGAAACAGATATGTTAAATAATTTATGCAAAGTTACATGATTGATTAACTGAGATGGATTTTTAATCTAAGGTTCTAACTCTGAAATCCATGTTCTTTTATTTGTTTTAAAGGGAATAAAAATAAAAACAATAAAAATGATCCAGAATTTCAAAACAAGGTGATAAGAAATTAACAATGGTTATTGTATCACACATTTTTATTTTCAAAGTAGTTTCTCAGTTTACTAGGTACAGGTGTGCAAAATTGATCCAACAATGTAAGCACTAATTGCTCCATTTAGTGAACTAATATAAATTAGCAATACAATTATCTTAGCTATCTTGTGTTTGTGTATATATTTTCCCCTTTCCTTCCTTTCTCTTTTCCTCCACCTTAATTGTTTATTCTTTTTGAGCAGTTTCTTTCTCTTTTACAATGTCTATTGTAACTTTTGGATTTTATTTACTCTTTAAGCTTCTCACACTAGAAAGACAATACCATGTTTACTCATGCAAGTCTGATGTATTTCATTTATGAGTGTGGTCTCCAGTTGCATCCTTTTGGAAAGCCCATGTCCTTAATCTCTACTCTAAACCACAGTAGGAGGCATCTTAATTATATCTCTGTTCAATGTGTGCCCACATTATTAATAGCCTAGTTTGGTTGAATCATCAAATTCTTTAATAAGAAGATGTGTAATATGGATCTCATATATGTGTAAATTATTAACATTAAGTTAAAACATAAATACTAATAGTGAACCACGTTAGACTTACAAACATGACAAGGATTAAAATATAATGCAATAAGTTAGAAAATTAGTGTAATAAAGCTGTGTGCAATCAAGACATATTTCCTTGTAAGAAAAATTAGAGTTATCAGAAGAATATTTCATGTATAGGGTTAACTTTATGGAATATCGCCATGCCCTAGTGTCAGTTGCTACTTAGTAAAAGAAAAGCCTAGAGCTACATAATCCATAAAATTTGTAAAACTTGCCTTGCAGCTTACAATGTATGAGGTGTTTTCACACATTAAAAACTGTAAATATTTTGGTTTTGACCTATTTCAGCCATAAAAGAATTTCCCTGAAGCAGAAATTCAGTTCTTGTTTTCCATTCTTGAGCTAACATTGTTGTGTAATTATTAGTATTACAGGGAAAACATGGTTATTCTAGTGCCTCTGTTTTACAGAATAGAACAAATTTGGTGAAAGAAATGCCTGAGAAGCAAAGGCAAGATTCAAAGCCTAAATTCCATACCAATATTCTTTATTTATTCCCCTGTCACATTCCCTGATAAATTTTAAGTCTCTGAGCATCTGTAATTAGGATTTTTTATTCTTAGGAGTTCTACAACCAGATTCTACAATCAGTCACAACTGGGCTCTTAGGCACATACATAAATATAAATTAGAGATATCAGCATTGCATTCCAGTACCTAGAGACAAAATGTTACAGATAGAACAAAACTCACAATCAATCCCTTTTTGACGCTTCCCCAATAAAGGGTATCATTCAAACCAAGGAAGGCACTAATGTTTCTCTTAGGACAAAACTGTTTAATGGCAACTATTCTGTGCTAAAAGGAATCTACTCTCATTTGATACCTTACATGCTTGAAGTACCTGTTTGATGATATATGATATTGACTTCCAATATAAATATGAACAGTGTAGTTACTATCTGAAGAAACCATTCTGTTCTGTGCACCCCATTGTGATCCAATGAATAGAATCCTTTCCATGTGCACTAATGGTTGAGGTAGCAAAGCTTGAATTTCATTTCATGAAGCACTGTCAATGACCCAGTTTTGCTTTCTTCTCCTGTACTGTTTCATATGAACACGCAGTTGATCACTCTCCTCAAAAAGCAAGACTCCTGTGAGGGATTGAAAAGCATTGCATATTTGATAACTACACATCAGGATGGCTGTTAATTCTTTAGTTTAGTGTAAGCCTTTCTACAGCTCCTAAAAATAAGAGGGAGGATTAGTAGAATGGAGTGTTCTCATTTTGCAGGAGTAGAATAGCAAACTATATATCTTAAGAGAGAAATGAGACTCAATAGTATTTAAACAGACATACATGAGAAGCGGCAGGGAAAAATATACTCCTTAAAATATACTCCTTAAAGAGAAAATATGCTCCTTAATAGCTTATCTCATACTATCTCATACTTTAGTATCTTGGTTACTCTTCTCATAAAGTACTATGTAACTAATGATACACTGCAGAACATGACCTTATTCCTTAACCAATGCAGCTAAGCTCTTTTAGTTTACTAAAACAAAAAAATACAAGGTACTTTGTATAAGCAACCTCTCTTGTAAAATCAATTTTTACATAAAATTTCAATCTCAAAAACCTTAACTCACTAGTAAGATATGAATTAAAAGTTCATAAACAAACCATAACAAATTAGATTGCCAAACTATATCCAATGTCTCTATAACAAGATGAGTTTATTTGCTATGAAGCATCTTGCAGGGTTGGAAGATACTTGAGATTGCCAGAAAAGTCTTAAAATGCTAAAAAATACTTCAAATAACTAAGAATTATTTCATCAATGATAGAAAGATGTATTGATTTATCTATAAAGAAGATCCCTTTAGGAGAAAGACTGTATTGTCTTTCGTTTCATTTTCAGGTCTTGCTATCGTAGAGATAATCATTAATAGAGCAACTGTTAATCTGGCATTGGTGATGAAGGTTTTCCTACAACGACATGAGGGAAAGAGTGGGATTTTAGAAAGATCCAGTATCCTTGTCACAAAAGCTATTTATGTATAATGCTCCACTTTATAAAGAATTACATAATATTTAACTTCTACTCAAACAAATTTCCACTGTCATTCTCAATTTGTTGTCTTGATTATTGGTAGAATATACCCAGTTAATGGAATTTTGTAGTTTCTGACCTTATACTCATCTTACTAATTTTTTATATTTTTGAAACCCAATTTAAAATGAACTGTTTCATATTTTTATGGCTGATGATTTTTGTTATTTACTAAGGTTTTATATTCCTTGTTGAGTGACTGAATAGCCTCATATCTTGGCAAGCAATAAATGATCAATAGACACACAAAGGAACCAGTTAAGTCTGATGAGTTAGGTATTCAGTAAAAGATGCCCAAGATTATAAAATCATTAAGACAAAAACTTCCCTTGAATCTTTTTATCTCCAACAGGGCCTAGATGAGTGATTTACCATTGCCAGAATTATAACAAATTCTTGCTGAAATAATATATCAAGCATGCATTAATGAATATATTATTGAGTCATTGCAATGCTGCTTGAACTAATACCTCTTGTTCCAGTTAATATATATTTTGCATCTCTAATATAATCAATGTATGTAATGTCCCTTAAAATTAGTTTGTGGTTTGAAGAGTTTTCCATATATTCTCTGTGTATAAGGAAGACAATCAGAGACATTTACTAAATTAATATGATTAATTTGAGGGATTAACTTGATTCATCATCACATTAATATTCCATAAGTTTATGCAGATCACAAGTACTAAAACATATAAAGAAGTTTTGAACCAAGTATGATAATTTATAAAAGATTAAAGTTTCGAATGCATAAGCTATTTCATTTTGCCTATAAATAAAGCAGATATAGTTTCATTTCCAAATCCATACTTGGGTATTTTTGGACTTTAGTATCTTGATGATTTTTGGACATACTTAAATTTTAAAAAATCTATGCAACTATGTATGTATATCCTTTAAAGCATTCTTTAACATGTAGATGTTACAATAATTAATTTATTTAATAATACTGTAGAATTTGTACTATTAAATTCATTATCAGAAATTATAATAATTTGGCTTATTTTTCCTAGTATTAGTGGTACAACCTGCAAGAATAGGACTCATTCTCATTTACAAGATAAAAAGGTCAGATACTAAATAATAAGGAACTGGAATAGATAAAGGGTTTAGTTATAATAACCTATAATCATTTATAATCATTTTGCTATTATTATGTAGGATTTACTCAGAAAATCTAATCAATCTTTTTCCTTCATTTTCCTGCCTATAAAGAAAAAGTAATCATATACATGCTATTAATAAAGTTGCATTCAACTGGAAATAAATTATTGCATATATTATTTAATTGCAAAAACATGTAAATGTCATATTTTTAATAAATTATAAACAATATATATATATATATGTCAAAAAGTTTTCTTTTTTATTTTAGATTTCTTATTGTTAGACAAAGCCCCAGAACCCCAATTACTTATTTTTATGATTTTTGTATATGAACTTTAAAGACAAACGAGAAATTAGAAAAAGTTTAAATGCATATGATTTAAATGAATAAATCATTTTTCTTCTTAGATTTTGTTTTCACTTTTTACAGGCTTTATTTAGAATTAATTTGCATGTCACTTCAAAAAGTTTTGCTTTTAGTATGCAAATAGCCCATTAAAACCATTAGTAATGCTATATTAATTTTTTTGTCAAACCACATTTTTCAAACAATTTTTGCGCAGCTGATTTGAGACTACTGTCCATTCACTCCAGAATCCTAACTCCAGCTCACCATCCTAGTTAAAATTATTATTGTGTTTCTCTATCTTACCTTCATTCCTCTAAAGTGTCACTCAATCAACCTCTGATGAAGACCTGTTGAATTTGGTTTTCCATATTCTTACAGCCAACTAATAATCTGGCCAAGATGTTAGTTTAGGCTATGCTTCTTTCTAAACTTGGTGCATCTAATCTGGCTCACTGCTTATCAAAGCTACCATTCTCTACCTTCCCAGATGTGTGGTGGCATGGCTCAGATTTTTAGAGCTTCAGAAATACATTTGCAAAGAAAGAGAAGCCAGCCATAAATAAAGTCAAAGTCTACATAGAGAAAGGACCTATGTGATTATTGAAATTGCCTTGTTAAATGAGGACTCATCATTTTAGGCAGTAACATATAACATATTTTTCTGAGTAAAAATGCAGTTTCTTTGTAATACAAATTGCACAAACTCTTTCTATGTATGCATTTTGCCATATTAAAAGAGGAACTCCAGGAAAAAGTTCAACCTTAATGATTTTTCATAAAATTTGCTATTTTATTTTTACCTTTTTACTTTCTTGCAACCTAACACAAGCTCCAGCCTGGTGTAAACAAGGTGAGGCTGAGGCTCATGATAAATATTGTATCTTAAGACCAACAAACTAGGAAAACTGGCGTAGAAAAATTGTGAGGAAATTTAAATATCACAGACTCTGACCTCATTTTACAGATGAAGAAATCAAGACAAAGGAAATTAAAAATACTTGAACAAAGTCATAGCAGCATTGGTCATGTGGAACCATACTCAAATTTTAAAAAGTCTAGGTTACTACTTTCACAGAGCAGTGTCCAGGGAGATCCCCCAAAGAGGAGGTAGGGACCCCAAATTGCCTTGCCAAGCAGGTTTATGGATTCTTCTCATAATGAAGAATTTCAGAAGCCATTGGTGAGAGGCAGAGTCAGATGTATTTTTTAGAGTTAGAGAGAAAAAGAGAATATAAAGGACTCCAGTCAGAATGACTAAAGAGAGCAACTCTGATGAAAAGACTGGCCTACTCGCACAGCAAAAGGGCTATTTTTATGGGATGCTGCGCTGGCCTGGATTCTGGTTGATCGCCATCTCAGTTCTTAGTCTCATAGCGCTACAGGACTCCTGATGACTTGAAGGACAATTTGGTTCCCATGAGACAATTGTGCTGGTTTGGGAAGAGGGAGCCCCAGGTCCTGTGATGGGGCAAGTCTTCTGCTTGGGGAAGTTGATCTCATCGTGGGGCAGTCTTTGAGTCTGTGCTTTTCCTGAAACCTGATATAATGCCGGGCTTAGGACAGTAACCAAAGACACCTACACATCGCAGTAGGATTTGAAACTGCTGACAGAGTGTCCCTGCAAACCCCAAAACTAAGTTCAGTTATTCTTATCTTGGTGTCCTCACTCTTTGAGGTGGATGAGTGAAATGAGGCAAATTTAAGGCTAATAAACTTTTAAATATAAAATTCCAAAGTCTTACCTCCCTCCAAAACTATGTCCAGATGAGAACAGGTGTGTCATCCACTATTTGCAGATCTACAAAGCTTAACATAGGATTCATTTCATATACACATATTCAATATAACTGAGTTTCATATTTTACCTCAAGAGTCACAAACTGAACTTTGGAAATAAAGATCAGATAAATATGGGAAAATGTGGGATAGCTCATGCCAGGCAAATCCTATAAAGTATCACCATTGTTGCATTTTTAAAGAAATACAGCATGCCTGATATCCACTCAAGCAACACTTCAGATTAGAATGCCATCTAAAAAGCCAAAGTATTAGAAATATATTTCAGGGGGCTGGCAAGATAGCTCAGGGAACTAAAGTGTCTGCTTAGGCAAGCTTAGGCAAGTGCAGGAACTGCAATTCAATCCCTGGCACCACATAGTATGCCAGCCCCAACCCCAGGCACCCTGAGCTGGCCACAGATTTTGGGTGTGGTGATGCATGCCTTTAATCCCAGTGCTGGGGGGGGGGGTGCTGAAAGCAGGAGGATCACCAGGAATCTGAGTTACGTAGTGAGACCCTGAAACAACCAAAGACATTTAATAAGCAAACAAGCGAATAAATAAATACATTTTAGCAACGTTCTTATGTGTGATCTGATGGCTTCTAATTTTAGTATGAAATGAAAAATCATTTTGTTAGTTACTTAAAAACTGATTTACAAGCAATCCATGGGAATGTTATGCTTTTCTTGACAGTGTTTTTAAAGTACGGGTCATTTGTACACTTTTTCTTGCTCACCCATAAGTATTATTATATTCATATACTTCTACCAGAGCTAGAACTTTGTGCTGATCTCAATCTTTGAAGTAAAAAAATACAGCAAAGCAATGGAAAAATTTAACAACCTTCTTTTTTATTTTCTACCTTAACAGTTAATAAAGCGACTCAAAAAATAAATGAAATAAAATGAAATGGCTTTGTATGAAGAGAATGTTGCATAAATGATATGTAATTAAGTTAATGGACAACCACAATAGATAATGCTTTTTTGCAGAATGCAATATGATTCTTAAGATAGCATTAAGTCTTATATTTCTACCTGGAATATAAGACATTAATAAATCTTTTAAACCTCTGGAGAACCTCACAAAGAATATACCAGTCACTCCGACCACTGAGGCAAATCTAGTTCATTGTAAGTTGTTAACTGGATCCCTTGAGGTATTTCTTTTTAATGTCATTTCCTTTATGCAGATAGACAGCAGAGTACAACAACTCCCTGTTTGTTTACAATTAAAATACTTGTAGTAGATATTTGAAGTCAGAACAATAAAATGAAAAGCATATAGTAGCCTAGATGGTTCACAATGTTAGAGACACAGTAATTTTCTGTAGTTATTAGAGTCTACATGCGACATGTAGTGTTGTATTTCTTTTTTATTGCAATGAAATTGACATAGCTTCCCTCAGTATGAATGTTTGTGCATTTCAATTATGGAAACATCTATTTTTTTCTCTTTCTCTCTTACCTTTTGTCATTATATAAAATCTCTTTCTCTCTCTTTCTTTTTTAACCAGACTTCTACCAGACACATATGCTGCCATCCAAGTCCCTTAAGCTTTGCCACAGTTTTCCTATTGTGTCTTTTACCCAAATTTAGGATAATTCTTTTACACATACTACTTATTTATTGGTTATTCCTTCAGCTGGAGTCCACTACACTTTTTAAGATTTCAGTGATTTTGATTTTTATATTATAAATTCTTTCACAAATATGACTATTCTGAATAATATATTACTCTTTTTTATATTTCAACCTATGTTCTGTAAACATCACAGATATAAATATATACATAATTAAGTTACTTCCTATCCTTGTGGATGTGAGTTTAATAAAGCATTTTGTTGATTCTTTTTCATTATTAGCAAGGCTTTATGTCTGGGAATTCTGGAAAGTATCCTTTCCTGTGAAATACATTATATGTTACTGTCAGTATCAATTATTACCAGATATTTACAGTAATTTACTGTTTGAGGTCTTCTAGACCAATACTAGAATGCAAATTTCACCTTTAAACCCATCTGAGCTTAAGCTAATTTTTACACATTTTCAGAGGAGATTTTTTTCCATATAAGCTCAGTTCATTAAAGATGAGTTTGTTTGGGTGTTCAAGTTCATCTTTCACAAATGTCCAAATTTCTCATGGACCTTGGCTTTCAGTGGTGTTCTCTGTTCTAGGTTTGGGTAATCATCGGATTTCTGTCCAATAGTTTTGCAAGATTGGCAAACCTTCCAAAACAGCCATGGAGTCTACATTAGCTTACACTCTGTGCTTCAGAACATTTTCGCTATTGATTCTCAGGTTTTTTTTTTTTTTTCATCTTGAAAGATTATTGAGTCTAAAAGGAATGGTTGCTATATTTTATCCAACATTTCTATTGTCTTTTGTATTAATGGGACTTTTAAATTTTTCAACATACCATAATACTAAAAAATAGAAGTGAGGGGCCAATGAGATAGCTCAGTGGTATAAAACACCTACTTAGGTAAACTTAGGCAAGCGCAGAGACAGTGATTCGATCCCTAGCACCACTGGGGATCTGTTTCTGTGCTTATACTGTCATGCCAACCAGGGCAGGCTGAGGGGACCACAGAAAAGGAGAAAAACGCAGTGAAATTCTTTCCTTTTATGTGCTAATGAGTCCTCAACTCTATCATGAACATCTATGCTTCCTTTGGACTTTTTTCCACATTTTAAGTCATAGCCATAAAGTGCAACTCAATGTCTGTCTCTTTTATGAAGCATTCCTTGAGATCGCTGCCAGAACACGTCAGCAGCAGCAGCATCTAGATTTCTACTCAATGTTAAGTGTTTCAGTAGAGAAAATTTGATTACTTTTCTTCAATATATATTTTGTACATTGTTGTGAAGTACACTGACAGGTTTAACTCACACTACACTCAAACGCACAATAACAAAGAGAACTCCTTTCCTTCGTTGCTAATGCTGCTTTCCTCCTAACCTCTCAGACTTCCTAAACATAGCACATTAATTTACTGCCCTATCCATCCAATTTTCTTTTGGGTAGGCTTATTTAGTTAGTTCTTTTAAGCATTGTCCATATTTTCTAGGAAAAGAAGATTTTTTTTTCTCACATTTCTTAGTTTGCTATCCTTTTCTCAGTTCCCAGTAGAACTGAATCTGATGAGGAAGAGATTTATTCTCATATAGTCTTGTATCCAAGGGCAAAAGCTCAACTCTAAATGTGTGATATTATTTGGTTACTTGTGTCATCAAATAAGATCCCTTGCTCAGGTCATGGCTCCCCGTCATGCCAGAACTCTTTAATAAATGTGACCAGCATGACACAAAATCTTATCTCCTTTGACTCTGATTGGAGAACACCATATCAGTGACATAATCTCCATTACCTGGCAGTCTAGCCCAATGCCGCCAAAACAAGCCTTGTGGTAAAATTCCCAGGCTTGCAGATGATCCAGGCCAAATGCGACAGATGGCTTGGGAAAGTTAAATAATAAAGTCAGGCTCTTTCTATGCCTGTTTTCATATATGTCTGTCTTCCATCCATCCGTCCGTCCGTCCGTCCGTCCGTCTGTCTGTCTGTCTGTTTTTGTGCTTATAATAGGCTGCAGCTGCAATTATTAAGGAAAAGTATAGTTTCTTCTCAGGGAGTAGAATATCGGAGCCTTTTTACCTTATTTAGCCAATATCCCTTCCATTTGTGCCACCATTGTGCTTTCAGTGAGCTGGGTTCCAAGCCTATCATCTCACAGAACAATCCTTCTTTGCTATGTCATTTAAACTTTCTTTAACAAATCCTAATTCTTACCAACTCCTCCGTGAATTGTACAGTAAAGGTTAATTTAGATACCAGCTCCATGATACCCTGTCAGATGTACTATGAAGATAAAAATAGCAAAATCATCACTCTTATCCCTATTCTATTAGGTAGACTGTTGACTCACTCACATAATGTTAACAGAAAACTGTGGTTAGGAAATGGAAAGATATTTTAATAAACTGGAGTCACATGGAAGTGAATAAATGTGGATAGAATTTATCTCTAAGAAACACACATAGGAAAACAATTCTCTACTTTTTTCCTGACTCAATGCCTAAAGGACCCTACCATTTAGATGACTTGAGCTCTAAGCTTTGGGAAAGACTAGGTGCAAAAATAACTGATCGGCTATTCCCTAAAGGAACTGTGATACGTAAAATAAACACCTAAATGTCTCGCCAAACAATTAGTGGAGACATGCTTACCTTGCTCCACAACCTCTGGGCCTTAGTACTATGTATTTTTTAGAAAGTAAAGAATAATACCTCAGCATGACATTGAAAGAAAATGTTATACTCTCTTGACCTTATTTTCAGTTTCTTGTACTGTGTGACTGTTTCCCTTCCACAGCACATTGTGAGCTTTACTCTAATTTGTCTTGGTTATGGAAAAGGGCTGGTACGATAGACACAGTGAGGTCAACTTCCCCAAGCCCCCCATTTCCTTAAAACAGCTTAGAATCAGCAGCTTCCTAGGTCAACATTTTGCCTCAAGTACACTAAATTGGATGATCCCTCAGACTCTTGAAGACTAAAATCTTCAAGAGGTTTGGCCTTGGCAGGTTTGGCCCGGGCCCTAAGTATTATAGACCTGTGAGACACTCCTCTGCCCTTTCCACAGATCAAATCTTTGGCTCTTCCAGAGCCACCATGAGGAGTTCAGGAACTCTTAGAGACTCTCCAACTCACTCTCTGGTTGTCCCCTCTTTTTCTTATACTCTGCAAAATCTGCCTTCAAAAAGAAGGAAAAAGCAGTAGGAAGTTTTTCTTAACTTCATTTATGCACTCTTAGCACTTTCTCACTTAATGAACTCATCTTGCCCCCAGGCCAGAACCTGAAAATATCTTGACACTGAAATCCAAAAAAAAAATCAATGAGAAGACCGGACTAAGTGATCTCCAAGGGCACTTACAGATGTGGTTTCTGTGGCTTCATATGAGGACAACAACGCAAAGGAAAAAATCCAAACTATTGACGTTCTTAAAAATCCTGTAAGGATTGAAAATTGGGTTTGTGAAGTGCTAAATAGTGCTGCTACATTTTAAAAAGTAAGGGATAAATTCCTTGGTCTCAGCAACCGTGTAACGTCATTATTAAGCATACATGACCTACATGCAAGAGAAAACTGAATGATGGGTTTTTTTTCTTTTTTTTTTTTTAAGAGAGTAACAATGGTTAGTACATTGTGTATTGTTACTGCCAAAGTAGTTTCTCATATTACAAGATATAGGCAAGAAATAATAAATAAACAAATAGGTACAAACCTCTGTTTTTTTTAAAGTCAACAGAAAATGGAAATATACTTTTTAAAGTTTCTAATACCAGGAGAAGATATCATACA